>NC_061074.1:2639174-3005947 GCF_021917145.1 Hypomesus transpacificus
GAGAACATCACTGTTCTGGGTGTATCAGCCCCGCCCCTTTCTGTTTCTGTAGTCCACAACAACAACAGCACCCAACTGCCTGCTGTAAACTTCCAGTACGACACAGCCAAGAAGGTAACACAAGCACACATGCTCATCTCAAACTCAGCACACAATGACATGTTCAAACTTTGAGTATGAGCACATTTCACCCAAGACAGGCTGCCACAGACAATAGGAATGGAAAGGCCCCTATCCCTCCTCCAACCTCCCTTTCCATTACTGCCTCCATCCCCCCTTCCGTAACTTCCTCCCTCCATCCCTCCTTGAATCACTCCCTCCATCCCACCATCTATCTCTCCCTCCTCCTTCCATCATTCCCTCCATCCCCCCCATTCTACCACTCCCTCCATCCCCCCTACTATCTATCTATCTCTCCCTCCCTCCACCCCCCTTTCTATCACTCCCTCCATCCCTCCTTCTATCACTCCCTCCATCCCTCCTTCTATCACTCCCTCCATCCCTCCTTCCACTCCCTCCCCCCATCCCCCTCTCTTGCTCTGCAACAGCAGCAGAGGTAGGCTGGGAGACAAGCCCTGACTGGCTCATAGTCTAATGGCTGGCTGAGAGCACAGATTGATGCCATTTGTTTCAATAAGGTAGAGGAAGAGACGGTTACTTCTCAAGGTTAGTCTGGAAGTGTGAAATATGACAGAATTTCTTTTTTCACGTTACCGTGGATAGCGATTTATGCCTGACTATGAATGTTACCGTGTGTGTGTGTGTGGGTGTGTGTATGTGTGCATGTTTGTACGTGTGCATGTATGTGTGTGCGTGTGTTTGTGTCATGTCTCATACAGTGACGCACCAAGGCTAGAATGTGACCCAAGGTATATGATGTATGAAGATGCTCTCATGGAGAGAGCCAGTGTCTGTGTGTGTGTGTGTGTGTGTGTGTGTGTGTGTATGTGCATTCTTGTATCCATTTGAACATGTTTGTGCATATTTAATCAGAATGTATATGTTCTCAAGGTCTCCCTGTTATGACACACACACATGCACACAATGACTCTTGCCGTTATACCAGACTCAATTGCGGTGTGAAGGTTAATGGGACGTTCCACACTCCAACTGCAATATGAGGAATGGTGACTTTGATGGTCACACACAAAAGTGACACACGCACATGCAACTCTCTATCTTTGTGTCACCACCCCCCCTCCAGGTGCTGTCCCTGCGGGGCCTCGCTCTGCAGCTGGGTGAGACGTACAGAGTCAACTGGGACCGGGTCCAGGCTGACCACCAACGCTTCGACTGTCACCCCGAAGAGGGCAGCGACGAGGCCAAGTGTCTGTCCAGGGGATGCATCTGGGAGGTGGGTGAGAGAGGAGCACCCACACACGGGGCCCGAACACCCACGCAGACACGTGGAGACAATGGAAAAGCTTGGCCACTCATAGACACAGATACACGCATGGCCACAAACAGACGTGGCCAAACGTACACACAAACGCACGCTCGCACACGTCATAACTCTGTGGTTTGACCCCTGCGCGGTGTCTCTTTCACACACATTGTCTTACTTGCAGCCAGACAAGCGCAGGCCTGTTACCATGTAAATGTACTCTCTCTTTCTATCTCTCCTCCTCTCTCCCTTCCTCTCACTTCCTCTCTTTCACTGTCAATCTCCCTTTCTCTTTCCCTCTCTGTCTCTCCCCCCCCAGCCTTCCCACATAGACCGCGTTCCATGGTGTTACTACCCGGAAGACTACGGCTACACCACCTCCACGGTCACCGAGAATGAGGAGGGACTGACCTTTGACCTCACCCGCAACCCCAAATACCGTAGCAGCGGCCGGCCGGACTCCCCCGACATCAACACGCTCCGCGTGGAGATACGTTATCTCAGTTCCTACCTGCTCAAGTTCAAGGTAAGAAAGAGAGAGAGATAGAGAGAAAGAGAGAGAAAGAAAGAGAGAAAGAAGGAGAGAGAGAGGGTCAAGGGTTCGGCATTGAATTAGGAATGAAAGCCAAAATCAATGAGGATTGTATCTGCATGTGCATGAGAGGATTCGAAAAATCCCCCTCCCCCCCTACAGATCTACGACCCTGCTAACAAACGGTTTGAGGTTCCTGTGCCCCTCTCCGTGCCCCCCACACCGGAAACGGACGAGGCCAACAGACTCTACAAGGTGGAGCTTAACGCTAACCCCTTTGGCATACGGGTCTACAGGAAGAGCACAGGCACCAAAATGTGAGGGGCCGTCGCACACTGATGACATCATCAAACAGCCACAGTGCATTGACTAGAGCCTAGCCAGGAGCAAGCCTTTAATTTGGCAAACTTACAAACTCTCTGTCTCTCTTCTCGTTCTTTCACGCACCATCTCTCCCCCTCTTTACTCTCTCGCTCTCTCTCTCTCGCTCTCTCTCGCTCTCTCTCTCTCTCTCTCTCTCTCTCTCTCTCTCTCTCTCTCTCTCTCTCTCTCTCCATCCCCCTCCTCCTCAGTTGGGACTCAGCAGTGCCAGGCTTCACCTTTTCAGACATGTTCATCCAGATCTCCACTCGCCTGCCGTCTGAGTACGTCTACGGCTTTGGGGAGACGGAGCACACCACCTACAGACACGACCTTGACTACAACACCTGGGGAATGTTCGCCAAGGATCAGCCCCCTGGGGTACATACACGAGCACACGCACTATTCACGTTCACAATGCACAAATACATATGCAAACATGTGCACATAAACACGTGTACACCTGAACGTAAACAGAAATGTACACAGACACACATGCATTGTGTTTCTCTCGTATTCATTCACGCAGACACACAAACACACCCACACAAACCACACGCCCACCCCATTTGCAGTCCAGCATTTTGAAGAACAGAGCTATCAAACTAATCTCATCGGAAGGATACGTAAAAACACAGAAGACATCGCTGATGTCACATCAGATGTGACCGTACGTTGGCAGGCCAGTGGCGAGGAGTGCTTTTATGAAGTCATCTCAGTGATGTGTCCAGGCAGTCTGTGTGTGCAATGGACTGCTCCCATCAGCATTATCATGCTTTATTGCTGAGCTGTCATGACAACTCCACAGGGTTGTACTGTGTGCTTGCTCCATGCTTCCGACTCTCACAATTTCACTGTGAGAGAGTCTGTGTGT
Organism: Hypomesus transpacificus; assembly: GCF_021917145.1. NCBI lineage: Eukaryota > Metazoa > Chordata > Actinopteri > Osmeriformes > Osmeridae > Hypomesus > Hypomesus transpacificus. The sequence goes on from NC_061074.1 coordinate 2,642,325, forward strand.
GTGAGTCGGTGTGTGTGTGTTTAACTGCACTGCATTTCATTGTGTGTGTGTGTGCATTAGATTGTGTTAGTAGCCACACTCTGTCATTAGTTGTCAGACTTTGTTAGTGGAGAAGCTAATGACCTTTCCTTCTCGACACACGCTATCGCACCCTATCCGAGTGCCACACACACACATATACACACACACACAAACCAGACCACTCCTGAAAGGGATGATTTCACACATCAACACTGGTATGTGACAGGGCAGAGGATGATTATGGATGATGACGTACCATTCACAGGTTCAACTGTAAGGATGTGTCTCTCCATCATTCTTTATCCAGCCCTGCAGAAAACCCAGGGGAACGCACACCCACACACACACAAACACACACACCATACTAGCCTTTCTTAATGGTTTAACACATCTGCAAACTTTTTTTGGTTATGTCCCTCGCTCCCTCCTTCCCACCATCCCTCCCATGCCCTACCCATTCTACCTTGATGACAGTATAAGATGAACTGTTATGGAGTCCATCCATTCTACATGGGACTGGAGCCCTCTGCCCATGCACACGGAGTTCTGCTTCTCAACAGCAACGCCATGGGTGAGGATCTCTCTCTCTCACACACACACACACACACATTCTCACACACACACACACACACACACATACTAGCTCACACATGCTCTCTCTCACACACACACACACACACACATACTAGCTCACACATGCTCTCTCTCACACACACACACACAAACATACTCACGCACAAGTACTGACACACACATGCTCTCTCACACACACACATACACATGTCAGTTCTCATGCATATACTTTTGCAAGTATATTTATGCATGAATGAGTGAATCCCATATTTTACCATATGTTCCCCTGAGACAGAATGTCTTAAATAACTTGAAGACTACGCCACATGCATTTAGCACCTTTCTTAACTCCTCTGCATCTGATAATCATGCGCACTCCATACCCACACCCACGCACACAATCACACATGTCACCTGCAGAGACAGATGACTCTGAGAGAATACACAGCAGGTTGTCATTCCTTCCGACATTTTATCTTGAAATGTTGAGGTTAGCACAATTGGTGGCAATTTTCTCTCTCAGTTTCTCTCTCTCTCTCTCTCCCTCCCTATTTTGGCTTTGAATTCCCCTTTGGAAACGTTTTGAAATCTCTGGCTTCTTTACATATCATCTACATACACAAATAAACACGCTCACAAACACACACACTGTCGCTACGGGTGGTAAGCGTAGTGTCCAGTGTATGTGTCCTGGTGTAAGGTCTAAACTGGTAGGGTATTGCAGACGTGACATTCCAGCCCACCCCAGCACTCACCTACCGGACAATTGGGGGCATCTTGGACTTCTACATGGTCTTGGGACCCACCCCAGAACTCGTGGTCCAGGAGTACACTGCGGTGAGTTAGTGTGTGTGTATGCTTATGTGTGTGTGCCTGCCTATGACTGTGTGTTTTGTCATGTGTACACGTGTGTGTACGTGCGTGTGTTTGCGTGTGTGTGATTTGTGTGTATGTGTGTGTTTTGTCTGGCTCTAGGCCCTTGTTGATGGACTATAGCAGCTGGGAGTTCCTCGCTTCATTGCCCCCTCATCTAGCCAATCTAAACACACACACACACACACACACACACACACACACAGGTACACAACCTTAGACAAACACACAGACTCATACACACACACTGGTACACTATCATATACAAACACACACTCACTCACACACTTTGCAGCCGTCCCTTTTTCTCTCCAAGAAAACTTTCTTGCCTTGTTTTTGTTCTCTCCTCTCAGCTCATTGGCCGTCCCGTGCTCCCTGCCTATTGGTCCCTAGGGTTCCAGCTCTGTCGCTATGGATACGCCAATGACACAGAGATAGCAGACCTCTACAGGGACATGGTTGCAGCAGGCATTCCCTACGTACGCGCTACCAAAACACACACGCTCCTCAACACACAAATAAACAGCATTCCCCACATCAGCTCAACCAAAACAAACACACTCCTCAACACAGCTTTCCCTAGGTAACCCCTGACCCTTGAACCCTGACAGGATGTGCAGTATGCAGACATCGACTACATGGAGCGGCAGCTAGACTTCGTCCTGGACAGCCAGTTCTTGGGTCTGCCAGCCCTGGTGGACCGCATGAGGGCAGAGGGCATGAGGTTCATCTTCATCCTGGTGAGGTCACTTTTTTGTGTGTCTGTGTCTGTGTGTGTGTGTGTGTGTGTGTGTGTGTGTAGGTGTGTTTGTGTGTGTGGGAGAAACAATGATGAGAAGTGTGTGTATTTGTGTGTGTGTGTGTATTCAGGACCCCGCCATCTCAGGAAACGAGACCATCTCCTACCCCGCCTTTGAGCGTGGCATCACCGACAACGTCTTCATCCGTTGGCCCATGGAACTTGGCAATGAAATCGTCTGGGGCAAGGTGATGAGGGAGGACAGGGGAGAGGGAGGAGGAGGAAGAGAAGGAGGGGGAGGAAGCTGCAATGACTCTGTCGCTTAATATGTGGTTTTCTCCAGGTGTGGCCTGATTTCCCTAATGTCACTGTCGACGAGTCTCTCGATTGGGAAACCCAAGTTCAGGTACCTGGCAGTTCCTCAGTAAAGCTAGATATTCAATCATTGAGCAGGACCGGATGATACTTCCTGATTTGGATCCAATAAGCAGTGAGGAAACAGTCTCTTTGTCTCTATGCAGAACTACAGGTCCTTCGCAGCCTTCCCTGACTTCTTCCGGAATCAGACTGCAGTGTGGTGGCAGCGGGAGATTGAAGAGTTCTACAACAACACCATGAAGTTTGATGGGATCTGGATTGTGAGTGGCAATGGGATTTAGGACCAAGAACCCTTCCCGGCTTCACATGCACACACCCACACACACACACACACTATCCTTCTCCAGGGTACTGAACCTTGATGGTCTGTCTGTGTGTTTTTGAAGGACATGAATGAGCCTGCCAGTTTTGTCCATGGAACAGTGGGAGAGGTCTGTAAGGGAGACCAACTCTTGGAACGGCCTCCCTATATGCCACGTAAGACACACACACACACACACACACAAATCATGCAGAAAATCATCCACTGCACATTGCATTGGTAATAAGACTGAGATTGTATGTGCAGTGTACATACAATAAATATAATATAAATGTTTGTGTGTGTGTGTGTGTGTGTGTGTGTGTGAAGCTCTGGAGTCAAAGGAAAGGGGTCTGAACCACAAGACTCTGTGTATGAACAGTGAACAGTTCCTGAGTGATGGCACTCCAGTCAAACACTTTGACGTCCACAACCTCTATGGATGGTCCCACACCAAACCCACCTATGAGTGAGTGTGTGTGTGTGTTGATGGCTACATTTGTGTATGGATGTGTGTGGTCTTCATCAGTTCACTGCATGTGTGTTTGTGTGTGTATCAGTGGTTTATGTGTACGGTAACACAGATGACTCTGCCTTGCAGTGCACTCCTGAAGGTGACAGGGAAGAGGGGCATTGTGGTGACCCGGTCAACGTATCCATCCTCAGGAAAATGGTCTGGTCATTGGCTAGGAGACAACAATGCCAGCTGGGATCAGCTCTTCAAATCCATTATAGGTGTGTGTGTGTGTTTCAAACACTAGGTTTGACGTCCTCATAAACCATAGAAACAAGCTTGTGTTTGTGTGTGGTCAGGTATTAAGTTCCTTTCTGTTTCGCAGGCATGATGGAGTTCAGTTTGTTTGGCATTCCTTATGTAAGTTTCTATGACCCCACATGTTTCTTAGAGCAGGAACCTGTCATCACCTCCACGTATAGACATGGTGTCAAGTAGTATAACGCTTTAACAAGCTTTAAAATCAATAGATAACACAGTAAACTCTGTTCTGTTGTTGGCTGTCTCAATCTTCTCGCTATTCTCTCCCTCTGTCTGTCTCCTTCCTTTTCCCTTTATCCCTCCCTCTCCCTCTATTATTTCCCCATCCTCTCTCCATGTCATCATCCTCTTTTCTTGTCTCTCTCTCTCTCTCTCTGTCTCTCTTTTTGTCTCTCTGTCTCTCTCCTCTCACAGACTGGAGCAGACATTTGTGGCTTCTTCAACCGTCCTGATTATGAGATGTGTCTTCGCTGGATGCAGCTCGGAGCTTTCTACCCATACTCCCGCAACCACAACGGCAAGGGCAACCCTGTGAGTCAGCCTACACACTGTACACACAAACACACGCACATGCATGCACCTCCTACACACACACACGTCCGCACAAACACCCGCCTGCATCCATACACTCACACTCCAGCTATTCCTTTGTTTCCCTCCGTCTGTTTCTCTCCCTCTCTGACTCTGGGTCTGTGACAGACACACACAACCTGTCTTTCTCTTTCTATCTTTTCCTCTTTATATATGTCACTCTCACACACACACACACACACACTGTGTTCACTAGGACTTGCTCTGCAGAGTAGTGTGGCGGTGGCGTTCTCTGCGACGGTGACCTTTGCGAGTGTTGGAACACATCTGACAGAATCCAATAACGGGCGTCCGGCGATCGATCTGGCGGAGCTTGATTTCCTCGCACCCGCGAGTTGGAATACGACACCCACAGAGTAGCGGGGTGTGTGTGTATGTGTGTGTGAAGTGAGATATAATTGAATTTCAAGGTGATATAAGGCCCACTGATTCCCACACACCGCACATACACACAACCGCAATCATTTAATAATGGCTCGCAAATGGGTGTTCAAACGAGGAGAAAATTGAGCGAAAAGTACACTCCACAGGAGACAAGGAGGTGGGATAGGCAGGGGGTTGGGGGGGGGATTTGTGAGACGTGTGTACAAAGAGAGGCAGTTACAGGTGCCCGCATGTTCCCATGTAAACTAGTGACAGTTTGAAGGGTGAGTGAGAGGGAGCAGGTGGAAGGTGGATGACAGGGAAGGATGCAGTAAAAGAGGGAGGGAGGGAGGGAGGGAGGGAGGGAGGGAGGGAGGGAGGGAGGGAGGGAGGGAGGGAGGGAGGGAGGGAGGGGAGAGAGGAGGGAGGGAGGGGAGAGAGGAGGGGGGGAGGGAAAGAGGGGGAGGGAGAAAGAGGGGGAGGGGAGAGAGGGAGGCAGGGGATAGGTGTGTGTAGAGGACCTCCAGACACTTTGTCACTAGTTAGTATTTTCACCACTGATGTGATAACAGAAGATGTCAACCCACCGTATTAAAACTGAATACAAAGCAGGGGTCAGAAAGAGAGAGAGAGAAACTGAGAAAGACATGTTTGCAAAAGGTGTGTATGTGTGTGCATGTGTTTGTGTTTATCTGGAGAGTGGGTGTTCCCTCTGCTGTGTTACAGGAGACTGCTCGGGCTGATCACCCATCCAGACAGTCCCAGGGTCAGAGGACTGGTCTCTCTCTCTCACACACACACTCACAAGCCTTTCATCAGGTCTCATATCTTCACCTGCTTTTCCCCCCAACTGAAATATCTCCTGGGAAGCACAAACAGCAGAGTTAGGGTTGAGTCATCACCCAGCTGGGTGTGTTTTTGTGTCTGACTTTATGTGAAGTCACCATGATGTAACTTTGTATGTGCAAGTTTGTCTTTTTGTGCAATTGATCAATTGATGACTCAGCACGTGTGTCGGTGTGCGTGTGTGTGTGTGTCTTTGATGGTGTGGGTTCACATGTTTATATAATCAAAATAGCTCCAGTGACACGCCCTCTGCCCGCTCACCCTACACACTCAGTACAGTTTCTCTGTCCTGCCTTTGCACAGACTGGCACTCTCTCTCTTTTACACACACACACACACACACACACACACACACACACACACACACACACACGCAGAGGCAGAGAGGGAACAAGAATTTTGAGGTCAATGAAGTTTCCAGAAGTCCCACTTTTGAATCCAGTTTTCAGACAAAGCTCCAGGTATGACCCATGAAGCTACCCAAAGTCATAGTGTAGCTGACCTTGCTAAAGTCTTGACTGCTTAATATGCCAACCAGAAACAAAATGAAATCATTGATAAGCATTGATCAATCAATCTTTATTTATAAAGCACAACTAAACACAACTTTTGTTGACCAATGTGCTATACAGAGTGCTAAAATCAACATGACAACAGATACATACAGACATGATATGGCAACAGATACATATAGACAATACAGTTGTTCTACAGAGAGAGAACAGACAGTTCTCTCTCTCCCTCCTCCCCTTCCCCCTTTATGTTGCCCTTTTCCCACAAGAACACACCCACACGGACACACACTAAGCTGGGAGCAGATTAGTAGCCACCCTGCACCTTCAATTAAGCGAGTTAATTATAGTGCTGTGGGCTAAGGACGTCCACACCGAGGGTACAAGCTGACCCTCAAACACACACACGTACTGTACATCCATACACACACATGCTGTGCATGCACACACACACATACTCATGCAGACACACAGTCATACACACACACACTTACCTGCCATAGCAACCCAGCATTTGCAGAGAGAAAGAAGTGTTTTGGCTAAGTGAGGAGCAAGGTAGACAGAGACTGCCCAGTCTCGATATGATTATAATAGTGGACAGTTTTTTTCTCCCGGAGATGAAACGATCAAATCAGACGAGTCATGGTTCACCAGATAATGGATATGTGCTGTCTTCCTCCTGTACCTGAGCCCATTAAACATACCAGCGCCCTGATGTGTGCAGCTTAAGCAACCCACCACTCTCTCCTGCTCCTCCTTTGTTTTTATTCTTCAGCCTCATTTGGGCTTTTTTTCTTTTGTGCACTTGAAAGACAGACACCCCTCCACACACACTCACAAACACACACACGCACAGCCCTAGTATAACTGGTTCCAGTGGGTCACATCTGCTTTGCGCTCAACTGCATTTGAGAAACTGCTTTGCTCGTGCTTATGTGTGTGTGTGTGTGCACGCACGTGTGCATGCCTGCGTGTGCAAGTCTATTGTCCTCATTACAGAATGTTCCATGAACTGAGCTATATCTGAACAGAGTGCGTCCCAATTCTGCTGAGGAACACCAGTGTCTTTCCTGCCCTCTCTCATGCTCTCACTCCAACACAAGTGAGACAACGCATTAGTTATGTCCCCATAACCACACCGCCACAACACGACTGACTGAAGGACTTGAGTGTATTACGTTTAAACATGTGCCTTCTCTGTAGCAGAGGTTCGATGTTAGGATGTCTCTTATAATCTTTGCGGTATGTGTTTGTGTGTGTGTGTGTATATGCATGTATGTGTTTTACAGAGACAAGACCCGGTTGCCTGGGATGATGCATTTTCTGAGGCGTCTCGTGACGTGCTAAACATCCGCTATACACTCCTTCCCTATCTCTACACACTCATGTTTGAAGCTCACACACAAGGAAGCACTGTGGTTCGACCACTGCTGCATGAGTGAGTACACACACACACACACACACATGCACACACACTCATGTAGAGACAGTATACACCTGGGAACACACACATACACCACACACACACATCCATTACTCTCATGTATAACAGTGTTTGCGATGTTGTTCCAGGTTTGTGAATGACAGACAGACCTGGGACATCCATAAGCAGTTCCTCTGGGGTCCAGCTCTACTCATTACCCCTGCTCTGGATCTGGTAACACACACTCACACACACACACTCACAGATGCACCTACAAATAAATCCATTCAGGAGTCCTCTCCTGTTGAACTGTATGAGAATAATAAGTAGTGACTTAGTCCTGAAGCTGTGTGCTGTATCGACAGGGGGTCAGGGAGGTGAAGGGATACGTTCCCGATGCTCGTTGGTATGACTTACACACGGTGAGTCACACACACACACATTATACAAAATAATGCACATACCCTGTAGTTAGAATTGTATTCATTCAAACAATGAGCAGTGTGTGAAATAGGAGAAACGTTTTTCTCTCCTTCTCCTTCTCCTTCTCCTTCTCCTCCTCCTCCTCCTCCTCCTCTCCTCCTCCTCCTCCTCCTACTCCTCCTCCTCTCAGGCAACAGATGTGAAGATAAGGGGCCAGATGGTAACCATGCCAACCCCTCTTAACCACATCAACCTTCATGTGAGGGGAGGCTATATTCTCCCCTGGCAGAAACCAGAGAACAACACATTCTACAGGTGTGTGTTCGTTTGTGGGGTGTTTGTGTGTGCTTTTGTGTGTGTGTGTGTGTGTGTGTGTGTTAGTTCTCTGTGGAGTGGCCTTCATTAGACTGTACTTGGGGTTAGTCTTACCAAAGCAGTGTGCATATGAACTGTCCTCAGACAGAGGTATAAATAAACTCCCATCGTGCACTGCAGCTGATATACACTTGCCATTGTCCTTCATCAGTCTGCAATCACCTTCTCTCCCCCCTCTCTTTCTATTTATCCTTTCCCCCTCCCTTGCGCTCTATCTTTCTCCCCACCCTCTCTCTTTCTCTCTCTCTTGCTCCATCTCTCGCTCTCTCTTTCTTTCACTCCCTCTCCCTCCCCCTTTCTCTCTTTTTCTCCTCTGTCCTAGTCGGAGGAATCCTTTAGCGCTAATCGTTGCCCTGAGCGACAGTGGGACAGCTCAAGGTTCACTGTTCTGGGATGATGGCGAGGGGGTTGGTGAGTACTGGACTGTTTGTGACTGTATCTGTTGTTAGAAGGGTTATTTGCATTAAGTAAGAGAGAGATAAGAAAGAGAAAGAGAGAGAGACAGAGACAGAGAGAGAGAGAGAGAGAGAGAAGGGGGATGGCAAAGAAGAGGAGTGACAGAAACTATTACTGTAATGCCCCTCGTCTCTGCCTGTAAATATGCTCTCCATCAATCACTCTTTTATCTTCTCTCTCTCTCTCTCTCTCTCTCTCTCTCTCTCTCTCTCTCTCTCTCTCTCTCTCTCTCTCTCTCTCTCTCTCTCTCTCTCTCTCTCGCTCTCTCGCTCTCTCTCTCTCTCTTTCTCTCTTCTCCCATCTGTCTCAATCTGTTCCCCCTTCTCTCTCCTCTTCAGTCTCAGCCCTCTCTCCCTAAATAACACTCACCCTTTCCTTCTCCCTCCCTCCTCCTCTCCTCTTTATACTTCTTTCTCTACCTTTCTATGTCATTCACATTTATACTTTATTTGTTGCTTCATCCCCAGTCTCAACCTTCATCTAATTCTGTTCCCTGTTTTATTAATATTAAAATGCTGCAACCACTATCCCTCTCTCCAACTATTTTTCTCACTCCCGCACATTCTCTCTGTCTCCCTTTCTGTCTCCCCATGTCTCTCTCACACTCTCTGACACTCTCTATATCTGTATATTTAACTATCTCTCTCCCACACTCTCTCTGTCTCTCCCTCTCTCTCTCCCTATCTCTCTCTCATACTCTCTGACACGCTCTCTCTGTATCTCTTACTATCTCTCTCACACACTATCTCGCCCTCTCTCTTTAGCCCACCCTCCCTCCATCTCACAGTAATCCATCTCATGTCTTCCTCTCTCCAGACACCTATGAGAAGGGTCAGTACCTGCTCACCTCCTTCACGGCCTCTTCGGTGAGTCCATGCATGGTGCACCTCCAGAGCTTTAGCCCCAGGGGTCAAGGGTCACGCACAACCAGTCTGACTAACTGACACACATATGGATGGGCAAAATCTGTGGTTCCACCCCACTGCTTACACCTGTCAGTTCAGATCAGATCAGTGGCATTTCAGAGAAGGGTCAAATGAAGGGCTTTCCTCAGCAGCTTTTGTGTTGTTTTTCCCCGAGAGTGGTCGGACCGTGTGTAACCCTTCATACGGGACAAGTAGGATGTGTGTGTGTGTGTTTGTGCATGGTTGGACAGAAACTGAGTCACCACGAGGACTAATGGGAATGGCCAAGCCCACGCTCTGTGCAGCAAGTGCTCCACAAACACACATATGCACACACACACGTCACAAACACGTTACAAACACACAATCACGCAAGCACACATAAATGCTCATGTCCACACACACACTCTTTGACAAACATCTGTGGCTGTCCTCTGCCTAGCATCAGACCCATTCCAAAGCAATTTCACACTGCGATAAGGCAGACGTACGTCTCACTGCCAGTAAGAGACGGAGTCTCTGGTTTCTGTGTGTGTGTGTGTGTGTGTGTGTGTACGTGTGTGTGTGTGTGTGTCTGTGTGTGCAAAAGCCGACTGTTGGCTACAGGACATGTTGGAGGTCTGTTTTTTCAATATGAATGTTGTTTCAGTCCTGGCATGGAATATGTCCTCTTCCAACCCCTTTCTCTTTCATTTACTCTTCCTCTCTTCCTCTCTCCCTCCTCCCTGGTCCTCCTCTCCACCAGAACACCCTCTCCAGTCGGGTGGTCCACAAGGGCTTGTCCCCCGCTGACCGGCTGGTCCTGGGCCAGGTCAAAGTGTGGGGGTCTGGGGCTGTGCCCATCACGGAGGTCATACTGCAGGACGAGACGGGCACGGCACAAATTCTGACCCACAAGCACAACACCACCACGCAGGTACGTTAGAACACCACACACACGCACACCAAACATAACACATACTAACGGCTGCTTCATATGTCCTTTTAGCAGAAAGCGTAACCTCCAATGAATCCATGACCATTCAACACGTTAACTTAATATTAACCCACCTCATCTCCCTGCTGTGACTAATAGCTCTGAACACTGCGGTCACCTTGCAGGTCTAATGAATTTGAGCTATGGGTGGGAGAGCCAGCCAGAGAGGGTCACAAGGGTGCATCTCAATCCACTTAAGTGGCCTCCCCTCATTTTGGTCCTCTCCTTGATCTCCACTGATTGTGAAAAATACTGGGCTGGTGAGAGGTGTGTGCGGGTTGGTGTGTGTGTGTGTGTCTGTGAAGAATCTGCTTTCTCGTTCTCCCAGATCAGTGTTTGTTCAGCTGAGATCAGGGATATGCACAGGCAGTGATGTGTACAGACAATACTACGAACAGGCAATGGTGTTGTTATATACGGCAGTGGTATGTGCAGGAGCTGATTTACAGTCAATCTCAAGACAAAACCAATCAACAGCAGGAGGAAGCAAGAGCAGGAAAGTCAGTCAATCCCAGACTAGGTTGATTATTCTGACGCTAATGACATCATCTGACTGTCTGGGTGACTTGTGCATGTCGTCAGCCACGCCAGCATCTGCCAGTAACCCATAGAAACCCCAAACAGCCGTGTTTTGGAGGGAGCTGAAGAGGTAGACTCATTTCAGGGAATGAAAGCACAGACGGAGACCTTATCGAGGCAGAGTGCGTCTGGATTTGAATAAGTGGTGTTTCCGAGCAGACCCATCCATTCATCTGCGCCGACATTCACAGTGAGTGTGGAACCACTTCACATCGGCATGCTGTTTTGCATGTCAGTCACCACGCGTGAGGCAAGGGGAGGGAGTGCCAACTGTCTCTAAGCGTGTCCGTATTGTTAGCAGCCATTCACACGTACATACACGTAGACTGCAATCATGAGAACATGCCATTCCGTTTTTTTTAATGTTTCCCATGTTTTTTGCTGTTTTCAATAAATGGGCCTAACTGAATGAATGGTATACATGTTCTAACAGTTGCTACTCTCAGGGCTACACTGCACGGCTATAGACACACACACCCACGCACACGCACTGACTTACACGCTCACTGTCTGTTCATGCATCCTCTGTCAGTCTCAGGACATTGGGATTGTGTGCGAGCGCATGTATGTGTGTGTATGCACATGGAAATGCCTGTGTCTCTCTCTCTCTCTCTCTCTCTCTCTCTTGTCTTCTTCTGTATCTCCCGCCCTCCCTTCATCCTGTGTTTCTCTGGACCTCCAGGAGCTGATTGCAGACGCCAGCACCAACCCTGTTTTCGTTGATCAGGTGTTCACCATCACCTGGAAGACTAGCATCAGACGGCGAACGCCTCAGTAGAATGCGGTCGACCAATCAGCCTGGGAGTGGGAGTGGCCTTCAAACACGCCCGTGGCACTGAGGATGTGCTGGAATGGTATAAGTTTGTAATCAAGAGGCTGTTTTTATTAGCTCCATTTCGATTCTGTCTCTGGGCAAGCTGCCGTGCTGGCTTTGAGGACATGCTCGTCCAGCTCTGTTGAAGAGCATTTCTGTTTCTCACTGTGGATCGTGTGATGTAAATAAAGTAACGGGAGTAAAATTCTACGACTGTGTGGTTGCTGTGTGACTTTGGAGGCATGGGTTACAGAGAGCGAGACTAATTCTCAAGATAGACTCTGCTGTACTACGTGGGATGAAAGAAGGGAGGAGAGGAGGAAAAGAATAGATTGGAAGAAAAGAGAGGACGAGAGGGAGAGGAGAAGAAGAGAGGAGGACAGGAAGAAAAGAGAGGATGGGAGGGGTAGAAGAGAAGAGGGGACAGAGAGGGAAAAATAGTTGTCCAATGAGATGTCCCTTAGAAGCAAACAACTGAAGAGGAACTAAATGCCTTCACAACTTAATGTGTGTGTGTTTTGTGTTCGTGTATGTGTGAATGAAATCAGACATTAATTGTGACTCTCTCCTGCGGCGAGCAATCTACCTGTGCACGAGTCATTACCCCCCCCCATATAACGTTACAATAATCAATTATTAATTCTGCAGTAAACATAATGATATCAATTTAGCCATGGGGACCTCAGATTGATTTCTGCTCTTATCGGCAGTGTGCATCTGTATGTGAGTGTATGTGTCTGTGTGTCTGTGTCACCCAGCCCTGTCTTTGCTGAAATGCAAATGTGTGATTTATCCAGACCAAAGTAATCCATTTTGCACAGCCTGTCTGTGAGAGAGGGATCTGCAAGCCACAGGATAGCCAGACAGTCTTAATTGAACAGGTGATCTGACTGTGCTTCACTTCCTGCAGGAAATCTCAAATCATTATCCTTTTAGCCAAGCACACACACACAAACACACACAGTACTCTTACTCTATATGTTGCTAACCTTCCAAGTCAAACACTCTAAGAAAAGTACATTCAAACCTTCCATGTCAAACAACAACTCTCCACCAACTCATATTACAGTTTGTGCTTATATAATGCTATAGTAAGAACATGGTCTGTCATTTTTATGAATTGCATTTCGTCTTTTATGGGACAGAGATGGTGAAGAGCATTATGTGAGGGAAGGAGAAAGAGCGTTGGACATGCAGGAAATGACCCAGGCAGAATACAAACCCAGGCCTCTGCAGTAACGCTTGCCACACACTCATCACTCAGCCACTGGGTCACTGCGGGGAAGAACTTCGCTATGAGAACTTAGCTCACTCACTGCTTATTAAATCTCATTCAATCTATTGAGACAATACAAGTGTACGGCCTATATTTGCACCACAGTATGGAAAGAAGTGTTATCTCACCAGACTATGTTGTATGTTGACTGAACAGCAAGAACAATTTGTCTTTGTTGTTCTGAGTGAACGACAGACGAGCTGGAGATAAAAGGAGAAAACAACAAAAGAATGGACCAACATGAAAGCGGGGAGAAGCACTCAGACCACATCAAAGTGTTGTAGTGGAAGTTCGGCCCACTCTCTAGAACTTATCATCCCTGACACGCATCTGTGTACACAACCCTAGACATTGTGTTTATTCTGTATTTGTTATGTGTGTGTTCATACTTTCACATACACACACGTGACTTCCTTCTTGCAAAAAACAGTTGTGACATTGCCTCAGTCAGAGACCGCATTGTCAGAAGCAGGACGGAATGAGATATCAGCACACACAGATTTGTGTGTGTGTGTGTGTTTGTGAGTGGTCGGTGCTATTACAGTAAGCTGTCAAAGGCTCTGTCATCTTCCATTCTGTTAATTGACAATGACGTGAACTGGTGAAACCACAGGGCCCAATCCTGAGAGAGAGAGAACGGAGGAGGGAGATTGAGAAAAATAGAGGAAGAGAGAACAACATATTGACTCCGTTCTTCACCACTCCTACTACACACACCCAGACACACACACATGGTTAGTGAAGAGCAGCACAGCAGTGAGGATCATGGGCAGGACAGCCAATCTAGAGATTCCAGTGGATCTCTAACTCAGTCTGACAGGGAGGGTAAATAACTGTAATATTCAATAACTGGCTCATCTACTTAGTGTCACAGCCATTGATATCACATTGTGACTGTATGAGTGAGTGTGTCTGTATATGTATTTGTGTGTCTATAGTACGTGTGTGTCCAGTATGTGTGTGTGTGTGTGTGTCTATTACGTATGTGTAGGGGGGGGCTATCTTTAACAATGAATTTCATGAAAAGTTCCAAAGAAAGAAGAGAAATATTCTCCTCTGACATTATTCCGTTTCTTTTCTCTCTAAGAGCTCAAAAAGAAACTCATTTTAAACAAAACTATTTTTTGAAGGTCATCTCTTTTCTGCTTTTGCTGGATTGTGTAAATGTTCAGCTTATTGTTTTATTAAATTCTGTCTCGGATACCAAGATAATTTTTCATTTCAAATGGAAATCAATCTCTGTTTGTGCTATTCTTGGCTCTTTCTCTCTTGATTTTGGGGCAAGAGATAGAGAAGTAGGAGATATTGTAGGTTCAATGCAAATCTGTCATTGTGGTTCACAAGGAGCAACATTGTTGGATGGCTTTGTTTTGAAATATGAGCATTCACAGATAGACAAAGACTGGATTTCTGAGAAAATATGATGGTTGTTCCTTTTCTTTTCTCTCTTTCCCTCTTTTCCTCTCTGCTGCTCTCTCTCTGCCTTCGAGCATACACACACATGCACACGCACCCACATGCGCATGCACATTGAGATGCGTCTGTCTTCCTGTCAGCGTGTGCAGAGTTACACCTCTGACAGCCCAATGACACCCTGTCTCACCAAATCCTCACGACCAATTTCACCACATGACACACACACACAGAGACATGCGCTCACACATACGTACGTGGTTTTATTGTCGTTGGTGCACACTCTCTCTCAAACACACACCCGGAGACACACCTACAGACACAGTCTTACCTGATAGTCACGAGCCATTTCACATTGTGACATTGGAGGCTTAGCTGCCCAATCTTCTCTTCACCTGCCTATGGTACCACTCACCCCTGGACAGGAGAGGACAGGAGAAAACAAGTGGGAGATGAGAGGAGACAAGAAGAGCAGAGAAAAGAGAGAAGAGAAGAGAAGAAAGGACGGGCAGAGGGGAGGAGAGGAAAGAGAGAAGAGGAGGGCAAAAGGGAGGAGAGAAAAGGAGGAGAGAAGAGGAGGAGAGACAGGACAGGCAGGGGAGAGGGGGCATAAGAGGAGAGAGATTTGTTAAGAGTTGTCGTAGTTATGAAAAATGCAGTAGAATCCCATGACTGTAGGTCAGAAGCCACCAGGAGACTTTCTGATTGGTGAATCAAAGCTTGGTGGGTGACAGGGGAGCTTTTGATTGGATGGTCGGGTCTAGGCTGTAGAACTCAGTAGATCTCAGGACAGATTTTATTGAGATGCCAGACGTTTGAGATGGATAGTGCCTTTGGGTACAGATCCAGAACCAGTCACCTCACACACATCCTGTGATTAAGAGGACGGATGCCATGCTGGTCTGGGATCAGCGTCAAGAGGCTACATTTTTACAGATGTTCTGGGATGTGATGCTACCCTACTCCTGAAGCCTCCATATGAGAAGAATGACTGTAATTACTAATCTTCATTAAAGCACATCTGCTCTCATAAAGTCTTCTTCAGGTGACATGACAATCATTATCATTGCCGTAATCACAGTCATAATCATGCTTCTAATTTCCATTGTGACTGTAATCATTGGTTTTTAATAGGTACCTTTGTAAGAGTAGGCCCTATGGCAAACGTGTCACACCAGAGGGAGAGAGCGTGGGGGCATACACACTCACATACACACACACACACACACACACACTCACACAAACATGTTCACACACACACACATACAGCAGTACACTAACACACATCCTCACAGAAACGCATACACACACTCATTTATGCATACGCACATACAATAGACAAACTCACAGAAAAACATACACTCACATATACGTACACATAACATATGTACCATTAGGGACAGGCTACATACTACCAGTAGGTTTTCACAGTGATCTCTTGGTTTGCTTCGGTTTTGATCTCCAACATCATGTGTAGATGTGAAACAGCATGCAGCCATCAAAGCAACTACAATATGTTGACCAACCCAGAGATCTAGAGAGAAAGAGTTGTGTCAACTCCATTGCCTTCAATGAGACCTGAACTGGGAAGTTTCAAACAAAACTGCTGTTTGACAAGCACTGTTCAAAGTTCAGAAGTTACATTATTTTTCTCTCTATGGCTCTGGACCAACCCACATTACAGACCGGACGAACGATACAGCAGCACACACACATTCAGTTTGGAATCAGTTCAGATCCATTTCCCTGTCCATTCCTCTTCTGCTTGGCTGTGACTGAGATGAAGAAGCTAGATGGCTTTTCCCTTCCCGGCAGACAGCAGATTGTGTATTAATCACTGAAGGGTGGATGCTCGCGCCCCTCCTCACAAATCAAAACGACACACACACACATGCACGCACGGAGGCAGGTTCACACGAGCGTTCCTCACAAATCAAATCAGAACAAGGCGCACAGGCTCACAGACAGTGCTTCGCCAATTGGCAGGGCCATCCATGCGATAAACAAGTTAAATATCACTGGAGATGGTACGGGTGCGATTGCATCCCTTCCGGGTCAGTGGAGCCAACGAAACCCCCTCTGGAGGAGCCGCAGGGGAGTTTATCCTCCAGGAAGTAAAATCTTGCACCACCTGACAGGAAGTGACCTCACAAGGGAGGTTGAGGGGAAGCTCATCTACTCTTATCCATTCCACCTGGTCAGCATGAGGAGGACATCCCTCAGCAGGTGTTCTTTTACACTCTGAGAACTAAATGATACCTTGAGATCCCTACAGTAACATCCAGAGGAAGGACCCCAGGAGTGAGAACACCTTGAATACCACCCGACCCAAAAGGTTGAATCTGTTCTCAATCTTGAGGAAAACTTACATCCACAAAAGCATGGCATCTTCTTCTTCCTTTGTCAGGTAGTGGACCATGTCAGAGGGCCAGAGGCAAGTCAGGCTGCTTTATTGTTGGCTGTAGTTGCCAAGGTAACACCATCATTTTCCTCTTGTTCTTTTTTTCTAGTTTGTTTCTTGTGCACTTCACAATGGTCCAACTGACTGGTTCACTAAATGCCATGGTGTAACCACTTGCACACCCACACCGCATAAATAAATGACAGGGGTGGGGGGCACAGCTGAAAGAGAAAGTGAAAGGTGCAGGGAAAGTGGTGATCATGGAAATGAGAGAGAGAGATAGAGAGACAGAGAGAGTATATATATATATATATATATATATATAGAGAGAGAGAGAGAGAGAGAGAGAGAGAGAGAGAGAGAGAGAGAGAGAGAGAGAGAGAGAGAGAGAGAGAGAGAGAGGAGAATGCCTCTGATTGAGGTCAGTGATTCTCTCAGAGGAGACTCATTCTCATCACTCTGTCTGCCCCGTGAGAGAGAACTCCTTTCTCAGAGGTGATTCAGAGGGGGGCAGACCTTTAGGAACAGCTACGAGTAACAGCTTGATAAAGCAGGATTCTGTGTCTTTCAGGAACCTTCCAGAGGGGGGAGAACCTGTGAAAATATGTTGTGTCTCTGGGGAGGGGATCTCCAAGTCTGGTAGTTTAAATGTGTCTTAGGACCATGGAATGGAGGTAGAGACTGTGTATTCTGCACATGTAGAGAGCAAGAGAGAAAGGGATGGATGGATGGGATACACACATGCGCACACACGCGTGCACACACACACACACACACACTGAGACGCTTCATCATCATTTATTACCTGTGTTATATAACTCTGCTACCCTGAGGCCACCGTTCCCACAGATGCTTCCAGAAGCTTCCATCACTCTATCACTCCCCCGGCAGACTCTCCCATCTCAACTCTGTTACCTAACCTCCCTCTCAGCCCCGAACCACGACCCACAGGGTTACCATGGCGATGTCGGGGAGAGGGAGTTGATGGAAATAGTGATTAGACTCCCATGACGCGTTGGAGGTTGGCGAGGAGAGGAGTAGAGAACTCACCTCTCTGCAGTTTGTCTGTTTGTCTTCAGGAAATCAAGCTGTGATTTAATTCCTGGTGATTCACTGGTTGAAGCTTTGTAGTATGTGTTGAGCGTGTGTCCAGTGTGTGTTTATGTGTTCTGTATGAGTGTGTGTGTGTATATATATGTGTATGCTCATGTACATGTGTGCTATGCACAGTATGTTCAGTATGTACTGTATGTGTGTAAGAGTGTGGCAAGTGTGTGTTTGTGTGTGTTTACACTATGTGTACTGCACGTGTGTAGGTGTGTGCATGTGTCCCTAACCTGCTTTGGCGTCCATCCCACTTTAACATCTCATTAGGCAGATAAGTCTGTTGGAGAACGTCTCTGCTCCCTTAAACACATTAAGAAAGTGAACAGAGAGAGAGAGGGAAACAGAAAGAGAGGGAGAGAGAGTGAGAGGAAGAGGGAGGGAGAGTGGGAGAGGGGGAGGGACAGAGAGAGCAGTGTTTTAAGGGATTACTCAGCACAGCAGGGACTCCCTAAGTGTTTTAGAGAGAAAGAAATAGAGGGGGAGAGAGATAACGAACGGGGGGAGAGTGAGAGAGATAGGGGGAGAGAGAGAAGGATCAAGTTATGGTATGAAATATTAAATGTGGTATGGCAATATCCAGGTATCAGTAACAACACTTTTTCTGAGTTTAGCCTTTTGTAATGGGGTCTGGTAAAAAGGTGCTGTTGTCGGCATTCAGCATTTTAGTTTTTTACTGTTTTCCTTTTCTTGGTAGTTTGGAAAGTTTGAGTTGAGGGCACAGGATGTGGGTGGTGTTTGATTAGCATCTTCAGTTTCTATCGGTCATTGTTTAAAGTTTCGGTCAAGAGCCCTCTCCATAACATAACATGAACACAAATACACCCTGTGTGAAGGCGTGGAAAGGTTTAGTGACCACACCTCAACCTACTGTATCTTGCCCCATGAATCACCCACAGTCTGGCCTTAAGAACATTTCAAGACTTTCATGTTTGTAAAAACATTGACTAGTAATGAGCTGTGTATCAGTAAATGATTCAAGCCTGTGCGGCAGTCCAGCCCCACACTTTAAACAAATGACTGCAAACTGTTATTTGATTTTACAATGACGCAAGACAATAAGATATAACACTGCTACCATAAAGGAGAATCATTAACAGTGTATCACATCGCACTCCGCAAATGTCCTCTCATCTTAAACGTGCCCCTTGTTTATGTAAACACAGTTTCATCTCTGAGCAGCTCTCTGACCGTAATGAGGAGCTAATGAACACTTTGATTCCTCCCTTCTCTCTCTGAGCAGCTCGTCTGACGTTGTTCATCTGCTCTGCTTTCCTAGTGTGTTTTCCCTCTGTTTATCTCCTAGGTGTCACTGTTAGTCATCCGCTCCGGCCATCTGGCTGTCACTCGTTTTGCGACGATGTGGAAACATGGCATAAGTATCTAATAAACCAAATCAATATGTTCATGTATACAGGAAGGAGGATCCCGGGGTATTCTGAACTCATAGCACAGTGAGCGGTTTGACCGGGTGAGGACGTTTCTGCAGGTGAGTGTTTATGCTTGTGGGTTTTTTGTGAGAATGTGTTCAGAGTGTGTGTGTGTGGTGTGTGTTTCTGTTGGGGTGGTCCATATGTGCAATATTCGGATACTTTGTAAAACTGTGTGTGTGTTCAAGTGTGTGTGTTCTACTGCAGACACAGAAAGTAAAACATACCGATAGCAAGGTCTTAACTAGGGATACGCAGGAACACTGATGGTCATTGGTTACTGAGCTTACCAGTTGGTTTGTGACCTACCACAACAACATCTACAAATACAGATACAATTGGGTCTATCCACATGACAGAAGGAGGAAAGAGGGCGCTGAAGGAAGGTGACACACACACACACCACACTGGAGGCCAATTAAAACTGCACCACAACCCATACTCTTTAATTAGCTGTGCTCGTGCCTGTGTCAGAGAGAGATGCTGTCATTTCATCAAAGAGTAATTTGAGGAACACCACAGACGATCGAACAGTACCTCCCGCTGTCACCTTCTGCCCGTCTCTCCACTGCAAGTCTCTCTTTCATGCACTCTCTTTCACTCTCTCGACGTCTCTCATTCTTTTCTCTCACTCGCTTTCTGTCTCTATTTTTGGTATTCCCTCTCCTACTTCTGTCTATCTTTTTTCCTCTCGCTCCATCCTCCTCCCCTCCCTCCTCTTCACTCCCTCTTCCTTTTGCACATCCTTCTATTCTCCTCTCTCTCTCCTTCTTCTTTGGTTCCCGGTCCTCACCCCTGTCCCTGGTGACTGTGTGTGTAGAGCTGGGCAGGGCAATTTCTCTGATACCTGTCACTCACAGGAGGTGGAGTTGCTGGCCTGATCGCTAAGCCGCTGGAGCAATCCATACACACACACACGTACACACTCACTCACATACACACACACACACGCTGACACTCATATCCTCTCACACACTCACTCACACTCATGCACACTCACTCACACAACCTGTCATTTTACAACCGTGCCCAGTACCCATGATTGAGCCTACGCCAGGAGTGCAGCTTAACTCAGAGTCTTGGACAGAGTTCACCCACTGGCTTATAGGACGTGTGTGTGTTTGCACCGCGAAAAGAGTGTTCCTGCCACTCCAGAGAGGTGACAACATCACCTCGCGCCCTGTGCTTTCACGTCGGACAATCATAGAAACTAACTCAGTTCCCAAAGAGACTTAGGTGGGGAAATAATCTTCATAGAGGGCCTGTAGTAGCCTATTGACAAAGCCTTTTAAAAAAAACTGCCACTTCCAAATCATATTTGGTCTCTTTTCAGAGTGTGTTGCTGCCGGGGCTCACCTGTAGGAGCGGGCGACAGACGGCCAGCTGGCAGACCGAGATAAAGACCATACGCTTCCTGACTTCATGACCATGCACCCTTCCCTTCTCCTCTCCCTCCCTCCTTCACTCCTTCCCTCCCTCCCTCTCTCTTACCCCCCTCCACCCTTCCCTCACTCGCTGTCTCCGTCTTGCTCCCAAGACGGGCAGGGTGTGAGCATGGGGGGGGGGGGGATGTTTGGCGAGGATGCGCTTTCCCGGTTGTGTGGTTTCCTTGTCATGCTCCTCGACTCTGACATCTGGAGCTGGGGAGGGCAGAAGGGGTTATAGCTTGAATTATGCAACAGGCTTTGGGGGTGGGGCGCACTACAGATGAGAGGACATGTCTGTCCTACACCTCTCTTTTTTATCTGTGTCTTATATTTCTCTCTGCCTCTATGTTTCTCTTTCTCCTTCCCTCTGTGTCATTAATGCTCCTTCTCTCTGACTATCTCTCTCTCTCAGCCTCTGCATCTCTCTCTACTTTTCTCGCTCTCTCCATCGTTCTTTCTTTTTCTCGCTCTCTGTCACTCTCTCTCTATCTCCCTATCCCTCTCTCTATCCTCCGTCTCTTCCTTCTGGCCTGAGACCATCCCCACGTCAGATGTTTCATTTGGTAACTGCTCAGTGGTGAATAAAATATGAAAGTCAATTTATTTTTTCCTTTTGAGCAGTGTTTTGATTTAAGTATGTGTGTGTCTGTCTGAGGGAGCATGTATGTGTGTCTGACTGAGTGTAATCATGTGTGTGAGTGTACTGTGTGTGTTTTCCTGCCTAAGCATGTGCATGTGTTCGTGTATGTGTGTGCGCGTGCTGCGTGCACACACATGCGTGTGTGTTTTGATTTGTCTTTGGTCACAGTTGAGGGACCCTGCCGCTGTTACAAACAAACACGTTTGTCAATGGAGGACATGAAAGCATACAAACGTCCGGCTGGGAGACATGAAAAGCAACCACGTTAAATATGGAGTAACAGAGGCCCAAGAGAGGCTGCGTACAGAGACTGAACCACTCTCTAAGATTCTCCCTCTCAATTATATAGAACCCACTCTCCCACTGAATGCTTCCCAACTGCTCTAGTCACTGGTGGTGTTTGGAGTCACACAGACATATGGATTCAGACAGTGGTGACATTTATCATCATCATCAACATCTTCATCTTCCCCTTTTTGATTTCAACTGTGGGAAGGTGAAGCCGGTTTTAGTTTTTGTAAACTTTTTTTATTATGTAATTTCCACCTTACGTATATGTAGTCAAATTAAGTTGTTCAAAGCTTTGATGTGTGTTTGCCAGGCGAGGAGAGGAGGAGGAGAGGGACAGGGAAGACGCCATGTTGAATAATGCAGGAACAATGCTTCAGGGCTTCTGTTGTAGCCATCTAAAGACAGAAATAGGAATTTTCCTGCTCTGGCAATTACTTTTAATTGGTTAACCTTTTCACTTGTCGAAGATCACCTATTTATACTTTTGCAGGAGAAAGGTGGTGGGGAGGAGTTTCTCTGAAGAACTCCACGCTTAAGATAAGATAGAGGTGGAAGAAGAGATGACTTTCTGTGAATATGGAAAGCAGAGACAGAGACGGAGAGAAAGTATATGGAAAGAGAGAGAAAGAGGCAAAGAGGAAGTAGCAAACATCAAAAGAATGTCAATTCTTCTGGAACTGTTTCATATAAGAAACAAGGGATTTATTTCTGATAAATATTTATCAGAAAATTTAATATTTGACGTATAACTTGAAAAGTTACTCAATGTTATGTTTAAAAGTGTGAATCTATAAAGAAACTGTCAAAATATCCAATACATATATGGTATAATCATGCAGCAACTGAACATCAGCTCCCTCACCTAGAAAGCATAACAGAGGATGTACTTCCTGCGGCAGCTGAAGAAATTCAACCTGCCACGACGATGATGGTGCACTTCTACACAGCCATCATTGAGTCCATCCTCACCTCCTCCATCACCATCTGGTACGCTGCTGCCACTGCCAAGGACAAGAGCAGGCTGCAGCGTATCATCCGCTCTGCGGAGAAGGTGATTGGCTGTAATCTGCCTTCCCTCGAGGACCTGCACACCTCGAGGACCGTGAGGCGAGCGAAAAAGATTGTGGCTGACTCCTCCCACCCTGGACACTCCCTGTTTCAGTCACTCCCCTCTGGCAGAAGGCTGCGGTCCATCAGGACCAAAACCTCACGCCACACAAACAGTTTCTTCCCTTCCGCTGTTGGCCTCCTCAACAAGGCCAAATGTTGACACTGACTTTAATGACTTCATGTCTTAAAACAATTGCATTTGCACTACTCACAATTCGTGTAATATTTGTATTTTATATTGTATTTATACTGTAAATTGGCAACTTATATTTTATTTTATGGCAACTTATATTTTATTGTATATTTTATTTTAATTGTTAGTATTGCTAGTTTATGTATCCTTAGTATAGTTAGACCATATATCTAAATTTAAGATTCCTATATGTTTATTGTATGCACCTTCCTGCCAAAGAAAATTCCTTGTCTGTGCAAACTGTCATGGCGAATAAATCCCTTTCTGATTCTGATTCAAAACAGAATATAACAGTAACAGAACATTTATGGAAAGCATCTTCAAGTTTAGAATGGATTTTCTTTCCATATTCTGTGTCTCACTAACACATTATTACCTTGTATTCATAGTCCATAACTTTGACTTGGCAAGTTGCCAAAAGTCATTTTTCTTCGTTTTCTGTCCCCTGTTTTGGAGATAAGTCTTATTGGTGAGCCCCAGTTACAAGGTCATGTGGTGAAAATGAAATCAGTGCTGTTGTCTCCGCACTGGGAACACACACACAGAAGGAGATGTTTACACTTGGTGAGTCACTCTCAATATTGCCCTGATGGGAAAGCAATATATTTTGTGTTACGTAAAAGTCATTTAAAAGTTCATATTTTCCTCATTTGCATATGTGTGTGTGTGTGGACACACAGACTCACACATTGCATATGTGTGTGTGTGTGGATACACAGACTCACACATATATATGCCATATGCAAATAATGCAGAGTAATTTACAAATAGTGTGTAGAATTTCAAAGTCAAATTAAAACACAACACGTGAAGGAGACGCAATTATCACTAAAGGCCTGTTATTTGACCGCAGTTAGGAGTAGGGATGAAATGTATTGATTTCAAAAACAAGCAGTGGACGAATTCATAATTGTCTCCAAGGATATTTCTCTTTAATCTAATTTCAGTAGATTACTAACAACATCCACGATGAAAAAATGCAACAATACTTGAATGCTCTATTGTAAGGACACACTGAGGATAAGGTTGACAACTTGAACTGACACAACACTCCCCATGCACCTCTCATTTAGAGCTAGCCCTCTCCACTAGGTTCCTCACAAAGGAAGTGAATGTTCTTCACACAAGAAGAGCACTCATAGACTTGTGGCAGTGTTGTTATAGCACAGAAGGAAGAGCCAGCTGTCAGAGGCGGGACCCGCTGATACGCTCCTCCCCTCTGGGGGTGACATTAAGATAAACCTGATGATCAGAGGGCAACACATCTGCTCTAGACAGATGCTCACTCATGATACTATGTGTGTTTGTGTGTGTGTGTATTTGTGTGTGTGTGTGTGTGTGTATTTGTGTGTGTACGTGGGTGTGTGTGTATGTGTCTTACTGACTGTCAAAGAAACGCCTAACTCTCTCTTATGCAAAAAAAAACATACACGCATCATCTACACCAAATTACACTGTAAAACAAACAAATAAACAAACAAACACACACACACACACACACACTCATCTACATAAAACACAAATATAGAGCTAACCAGGTAACCTCTCCATATGGGGACAAGAGAACATGAGTCAATCAAACCTCCTTCTTGTCCCTTCTTTCCCCTCCTCCTCCTCCACTTCTCCACCAGGGAAATCAAGCCACCCACTCATCCCTCGTCTTTCCCTCCCTCCCTCCATCCCTGTCTCTGAGGGCTACGCCCGACTATAAGGACCACTGCGTTTACCAGCAGCCAAACTCTGCAGCACAAAATTCTGTCCTTTTGTTTTGTTTGCAAACTACACTGCATTTTCGGTTGGCTTAGTGGCATTGTGCAGTTAACAAGCTGCAGCTTATGTTAAAATGTCTATTTATGTATTATTTACCACGTGAATGTATATGGTTTAGAGAAGTTTTTTGTTGCATGGGTCTTGTGTGTGCATCTTTGTTCCGACTCACAAAAAAGGATGTATCTCGAGCAGGGTCGTACTGGGACTGAAAAACAACCCGGGACTTTGAAATACAGACCGCCCCCCCCCCCCCCTCCACTTTCTCCCTTACTTTCTTTTTCCATACTTGTCTCTGTTTCTGCCACTGCTATTTGATGTTGCAAAAGAACAATAATCAGTTAACTATATTAAATAATGACAATCAATTCAACAAACTAATTTCCATATAATAACTCTGTTAAACAGACTGACTATTGTGTACAGTTTTAGTGCTGCACCTGTCATTAGGTGCGTTCGACATGGACTGCGGCTGCATGAAACGACCGGCGAGAGTAGCCGCTTGCAGTCGGGGAGGAGTTGAAAACGGCTCTGTGAAGTCGGACATTCCAACTTCTCGTGGTTTGCTGCGTTGATGTCAGTCATGGCCGATCAAGCGCTGTTTGCTTACTTTACTTTATTTATAATTTAACTTAGTCTTTCCGTTAGTGAAGAGGCTGACTAAAACCCTTTCTTCAACACATTTTTTATTCAATTAAACTTTTTTGAGCGTTGGCTAAACTGAAGGTGTCCGAATATTCCAAAACACGCGTTACAGTTGTCGTTGAGTCTGGCCAATCATGAAATAGCTGTGTCGTCACTTGAACCCGTGCAGTTGCTCTTAAGAAAATGCGCTCGGCTACACATCCGGCAGTTCTCGAATCGATCTCACGGTACTTTGATGGCGTCATCACAGTGACGTGTCCTCGGCGCCGTCTCAAGTCGGACAAAAAGTCTAACCAGAATGCACTTTTTCAAGTCAGCCGCTTGCAGCCGGCTGCGGCGCCGCATGAAGTCGGGTCATGTCGAACGCACCTATAGTCTCTCCACTGGACCCTGTCACCACAGCAGCCTCCATCTCTTTCCATGTGTCACCTGTGCCTGCTTTAATACACAGAACAAAAAAATCTAGACATTTGCATTTGAGCCAAATAGCACATTTATTATTTAAAGCCAAAAAACATGTTGTGCATATTTAGATGAGTGCCTTTTTCTCTTGGCCATTTCTTTTACTTCATTTAAAATGTATAGCCTATATTGGCTAACAGTAATACCAAATGTATAATGTTTTAGAAAAATTTAAACAATATGGTTAGGGAATATTTGAATCTTCGAAATGTCGAAATTACAGCAGTTTACAGCTACTTGCACCTGGCGCCTCTGGTACAGCCGCATCTTCGGGTTGCAAACTCTCCGTCTTTTGACAGAGTAAACATGTATTCTATACTTCTACATTGTGCAGCATTTGCTTGCTGTGCCCGTTGTTTTTCTCCTTTTCTTTTCCTTTCCATTTCTTTGCTATAGAAACAACGATGTTAGCTAAAATAGCTCCAACGAATTGGCTGTACCCGGAAGACGATAGATTTTTGACCAATCGTGATCTGTAAAATGGACGGTGCACCGTTCGAGTTTACACGGGGGAAATGCCCACCCCCACCCTTTGGATTTTTGATCGCTCCAGTTAAACAGTTGAATGGTATAAAGGCCGTCCTCAAAGAGAGCGTAAACTATTAGGATTTTTTTTCTTGAATAGTGCCGTGGTCGTAGCGGCCGTTTGTTTGACCGGCCGTTCGGGAAATCTCCCGAGTCTCCCGATGGCCAGTCCGACCCTGATCTCAAGAGCAATCACACCAAATAATTACCTACCAAAATATGACTGGCCATTTGATGACAAGTGTGTGTGTTTGGATGTGTATGCATGGCTCTCTATGATTGTGTGTGCTTGCGTCTGTGATTGCGTATGTTCTTGAGTTTGAGTGTGTATGTGTGTGTGTAGCAATCCATGTGGCCTTTCCGACTTCCTCAGTTTTAACAAAACCTCCAGACTTTTAATGATGACAGTGTGGCGTGTGTAATATTCATTATAGATGGCTTAGCTAATATAACTTTTATGGCAAACTGAAAATCTGAGTCTTATTATGAACAGGCTCCCTGACACATTTTAAATGTTCTTATAACTCCTCTTCCTATTTTGGATTAAGCTTCCCCATTCCAAACGTGTCTAAACAAATGCTTGGAAAATACACATTAGTAAAGCAATACCTGTCAAAATCAACACATCCCTCCAGAAACTAAAACAAACATGCCTTCCTCCTACCTTGCTTTGCCAAAGGTCAGTGCAGATGTGGTGCCGTGTCCAATGCTTCAAAACAACTTAATTTAAACCCTTGACCAAGTCAGGAAGGCAGCAAATGGAGGGTGTTCGTGGAGGGTGTTTTTCTCTGAAGAGAAAGGCACTGCAGGAGTGTGTGTGTGTTTGGCGTTTCAGTATTCTGGCCTGAGGCACTGAGTCATTGGTGTGACCTCTCCGAAGGGACCAAGGAGACCCACAATCTGAGGGCCCTCTCTCAAACAAGACCACCGGAAGCAGAGCTCTGTGTGTGTGTGTGTGTGTGTGTATGTGAAGGAGGATTGGGGGGCAGAGAGGGGACAAGCAAAGAGAGAGAGATGAAGATAGAGAAAGAGCGATGTAGATGGAGAGAGTGAAAGACAGAAAGAAAGCGAGGGAAAGACAGAAAGAGAGATAGGGAGAAAGAGAGGGAGAGAGAGGGAGGGAGGGAGGACAAGAACGAAGAGAGAGAGAGGGGACTCCAAGGTATTTATTGCTTGCTGAGACATGCTGGAGAACAGCAGGTGTTGCCTTGGCATCTCACAGCCCAAACCTCTTTGCTGTCTCCCCTGAGTGTGTGTGTTTGTCTCTTAACAGATACTGTGTGTGTGTGTGGGTGTGTGTGTGTGTGCGTGCGTATGTGCTCGGCTAACCCACCCGAGGGTTGCTACCGGGGTTCCGTCTTGGCATGGGGGAATGGGAGTCTCTCAGAGAACAATTCAGAGGTGAACACACACAAACACGCAAACGCACTCTGTCACACCAACACATATGCAAGACAGATTACCATTGTTTGTTTTCTGTTTTTTACTTTAAAGACTGGATGGTCACATCCACATGCATACTCACAACCTCACAAACGTACACACCCGCATACACACTTACACACACCAAACGCGCACACACAGGTTATTATTGATCTCGGTGTATGGGGATGAGGTGTGAGTGATGCTGGTGTTGTACTGACCTGCCGGCCGGTGCTCCATCCATCAACAAGAGAGCAAAACTGATGGCCTCTCTCTCTCACACACACACACACACACACACAGTCTGGACTTAATCACACACAGACACCCACACACTTACATGCACACAGATTATCACTGGCAGGACATCACAAACAGCTTCTGCTCAATTTGTCCTCTTCAGCTCAGCCCCCACTTAAAAAAGCAGGGGTAAAAAAGTTACCTCAAACCAACAAAGTTCCATAAACATTAAGGATCCCTTCTGTTAGAAACTTTTCTCTTTTTCTTCCAACCCCTCCCTTCCTCACCTCTCATCTCTGTCCTCATCCTGGTGCGGTGGAGATGAGAATGAAGGGGATGAAAGAGAGACAGAGGGCTCCTTCATGGTTGACTGTGACGACAATGCAGCAGAGTCATAAACTAACACAACTAGTAAGGGTTGTATCACACAAGAAGAGTGTTCAAAAACACATTAGTTCCTCACGGTTTTCATCTTGCTGACTGAACTGATTCTCTTTTTTGTTCCAAGTGCTTATCTTTACCAGTATATCTGATGTCATGGCACACTGGGCAGAGAGACGACAAGCCACGTTCATTGGTCAGGCTTTGTCCTCAAGAGGAGCACTAGGACTTCTCTGTTCTAACCCTCTAGTGTGGCATGCAACAGTACAACCCTCGCGGCTCGCTGAAACTTACAAGTGGATGGGTGATATCATACCAGCGGAACTGCAGGACGCTACAGGAGCACGGTATCCCTGGCTGGTCACATTCTCAGTGACCAGCTTTAATAATTCATGACTTCTTTCTCAAAGGCTCCCAAATGTAATCTGGCCTATTCCCTGTTGTTATATACCTTGTGGTGGATCTGTTTACTAGCCTGGCTCTGCCGACCACGTACTTCCGCTCAATTTGGATTTTTTTTTTGCTTCTGTACTCGGTCTGGCCATTCAGTAGGTAAGTCAGATTTTGCAGGTTACTTTTTAACAGCCAATCAGCAAACAGAGGGAGTGGTTGAGAACGATGATGTTGATGTCATGCGCTAGTTTGTGTTGTAGTTCCATAATGGCTGTGGAGAAAGATGCGAGCCAAGCCATTCAGTCCATTGTGACAACGCTGCCGAATATCCAACAGCTAAAGCCGGAGCAAGAACAAGTTTTGCTGAGTTTTGTTGGTGGCCATGATGTTGTGGCCCTCCTCCCCACGGGGTTCGGGAACAGTTTGATTTTTGAGCTACTACGGCAGCTAGCTCTGTTACAGTAGTGGTGAAGGAATTGGTTAAGGCAAATGCTAGCGATTGGTTATGGCAGATCAGAGTGGCTCTGGGCAGATCCAATAGTTTTAAACTTTAACAGAGTACCCTCCTACAAGGAAGTCAACGCTTGTCAATGGAGAGAGGCCAGACTCTCTGTACAAATGAAATGTACGAGAGTCTGGTTAGGACCAGGCTATCTGTTTACAGACTGCCTAGTCAGTATCCAGAGTGGTTCAGAAAGGATACGCCCACCACTTCCGGGTAATGGGATCAAAACTCTTCCACCCTACGCTGTCACATATTTTTTTATTACACATTCAACAGCTAGTTGAAGACATTTGACCCCACAACCCACACCCAGTTTTAGAAGTGGGATGTTAACTAAATTACTAACAAACACACTTACCGATCAAATTATTTAGGAGTAATGTCATGATTTCTTGAAGGGAAATAGCATGTCGGCAACATAACATTTAATAAAAACATTGTCACAATTTTCTCTATGAACAAACACATTTCTTCTTCTAATGAGTGATTGTGTTTGCCTGAAGGCAAGAATTGGTGCCTGTGTGTGGGTGTGTGTGTGGGGGGCTACGGATAGAGAATTCTCCTCCATATTGAGCTGTTTTGCCTGACTGGGGCGAGACTCCATGATTTGCCTGTTCCATCACTATGGGGAGTCCTGGCAGGTGCAGTGGGGTGTGTGTATGTGTGAGAGTTATTGTTTCAGGTGGGCTGTGTGTGAACCAGACATGTTTTAGTTTCTCAGTGACTTGTTATTTGTAGACTCAGAAAACTGTCTGTTGTGTTTTTCTTGTGAATGGTTCACCAGATTAATATTGTTTTGGTGAGGGTGGTAGTTGTTGCATATGCACATATCTTGGCTTGTTCTACATGTGTGTTTGTTTCACAGGCCTAGAGAGTGAGGCAGGCTGTCAAACCTGCTTCTTCTCCAGCTCAGGGCTGGGGCTGTCAAGCTATCACTTCCTGTTGTCCAGCTCTCACTTCCTGTTGTCCAGCTCTCACTTCCTGTTGTACAGTTCTCGCTTCCCAGTCCTCCTCCAGCTAATTGTTTGTTGTTAAGTTCTGTGTAACTCTAGGCTCTGCTGAGTGACTGCAGCTTCACAAATTGCTAACTGAGTTGAACTTTTGCAATTTGTACCAGCACTCGATAGCACTGGCAATTTGAGGCAGCAATGCATGATAACATGAGTCAAGCACCAGAAGAACTGAGCAACACAAACAAATTGTGATTTTTTATTTGTAATTTTTACTCTGAGAGAGAGTGGATCAGAGCACACCAAATAAGGTACCATGGGTTTAGATGATATGAACTCCTGAGAATGATGTGTGAGTGTGTGTTTGTGAGTGTGTATATCCCACACATTAGCCACCTGTCCAAGTGGACCTGGTTCTGATCCAATCTGCCACTTTAACTCTCACTCTTTTTCTGTCTCTCTCTCACGCTCACACAAACACACAAGCACACACATACACACATCTGCCATTGCTCTCCTGGGCTTTTCGGCAGAACTCCGGTAACCGCCAGCAACTGGCCTTGTTTACTTTTGAGATGAATGGGACAGATCTCTGCTCATCTCGCTGCACAAAGTCCCCTTCTCTCCTGGACAGGTGGTGTAAGCATGTGTTTGTGTGTGTGTGTGTGTTTGAGAGATCCAAAAGCAGTTGTTCCATTCTCTCCAGCTCTTTTGTCTCCCACCATACTTCTTGATCAGAAGCTTCGAGACACGGGCAACAAGGGATTACACACCCACATCTCCATCTTCTCTCCCTCTGCCCATCCTCTTTATTCGCAGACACTCACCTCAACGTCTGTGTGTGTATGTGTGTCTTTGTTAAAAAGGGAGAGATGTGTAGACCAACTGAGTTCAGCCAGTTGGTCTATGGTCAGCAATGGAGTGTGAGTTTTGCATTCAAGCTGCGTTCTGACACTCAGAGCCAAATCCCTTCTCTCTAAAGGGATAATACAATGCTGACCCAATAACTGTTTTAATTGAAGCCTGTATTTAGACCACTTCCTGCGGGGGCATTTTTGTGCAGACGTGCATGTGTGTGTGTATGTGAATGTGTGTGAGACACTTTATGTGCCTGTATACGGTACCTTCCCTGTGCCCTTTGCATGTATGCATGTTTGTGCAAGTACACATGTGCGAGGACATGTGTACTTTAGTGCGAGTGCGCGTGCACTATGACCTGCTGGTATCTAAGAAAGCAGGTCACTCTCATCGACTCCCAGGGCTTGTTCCTCTGAAGCTCTTCAACATGTATAATTGATCTTTATTGTCAAGAGTCTTCATCAACTATTGACTCTAAACAGCTCCCAGATATTCATAGTTATAGTGTACTGGTACTGCTAGTTGTGGTCAAGGATAAGTAAGTACTGTTGGCTGTGTTTTAATCCTCACGTGAACTTGTATGATGGCAGGAGATCTAGCTCTGACATGTTTTCGAGTTAGAAGAAAGAAGTCATGTTGAGCACAGCTGAAGGTGTGTATGGAGAGACAGGGGAAGAGAGGTACAGAGACTGCTGGGATGTGACAAGGAGGCCAGAAGGAGGGCCCCCCTGGTGGAGGGAGGTAGGAGGGGACTGGCACTGGGGATCTTCATCTTTACAGTTTTTTTTCTGATTACTAAGGCACTATCCTTGATATATTTACCCTCTTACTGTACGGGTGTGGATCAGCATGTTACATTCCCCTTTCCCACCCTACGGCACACCCTTCTCTGGGGGAGGGTATGTAGCACATGGGGATTGTCCGAGAACTTGTTAAACCGTTACCCCACACATGTTAAGATTGGCGGGAGACGTAGTATTGGATCACCCCTAGTCATCTTTTGTGTAATGGCAACCCTGGTAGTGCAGGGTTTCTTTGATGCGCCCTCTCTTGTGTTTTTGTGTCGCAAGGTTGATTTATGCGCAAGAGCACTTTAGTATCGCTGTTCGGAAACAGGCCGTAAAGGTAGAGCTCCAACGTTTGGTTTGGGAAGGATTAGTAGAGAGAAAAGTGCTCTTGTGTGAGCCAGTTTAGCCTGGTGTTAATCCTGATTTGGGTCTGGAGGTTGGTCACAGTACCAATATAGCAGCGATAGCTGCAGATGAGGATGAGGAACGTAAAACCCCTCGTACTTTGCCACGGTTCGTTCCCTTGTCCCCCACTATGGGTAGCTCAGGCATGAGTGAGGCTGTCCTGAGGGTTCCTTAAGCCTGTTTGGAGTTGGAACAAAGGGACAAAGAACAAGGCAAGTAGACAGTAGTTTGTTTAGAGTTGC
This sequence comes from Hypomesus transpacificus, assembly GCF_021917145.1. Lineage (NCBI taxonomy): Eukaryota > Metazoa > Chordata > Actinopteri > Osmeriformes > Osmeridae > Hypomesus > Hypomesus transpacificus. Next base: position 2,675,116 of record NC_061074.1, read on the forward strand.
GCAAAATGTAGTTAGAGTCAGAAATAAAATCAGACAGTTGGAGTTGGAGGCTGCTGCCCACATCCCGGTTAACCCCGGTGGATTCAGTTCCTCTTCCCCCCCATGACCAACGAAAATATCTAATGATACTGGACACAGAAATTGCTATATTTGATTGGCTTTTTTGCAAGTACACAAATCTTTTTTGCAAGTACACAAATCAATTTTACAGAGCTTCCTCTCCTGGCACTAGTTTCACACCATAGAGTGAGGAGTTACAATTTGAAAAGTATCTCTTCCTCCATGTTCGCATCTACCAAACAAGCACAAACTGTATTCTCCCTTATCTGCTGGAGACATATTCACAAGCCTCGTTGCGTCGTCTGTCTATGTTTCTAATTAAATTCAAGCAAATATGTTTTTCCAACTCATCCATCTCCTCCTCATTCAATTTCACTGGTTCTCTCAAACATGTCATACCAGAATGTTTCTTTGCGTCTTTCCCCATAGCTAGGGAGCTAGCTATAGTTAATAGATAGAAAACTGATAGCTAGATAGCTACTTTGCTATATTGCGAAAGATGCTAAAGAAAAATTGTTTACCAAACCACAGTAACTTCTTCAGAGAGGTTTTTCTGCGCTACAAGCGAACAAACCACCATTTTGTGCGATTGCGCCACCTAGTGCAAAAAAATGCAATGGCTACACCTACACAACAAGGCCGCACAACTATAAATGCTGAGCACGTCTTCGCAAACCCACACATTACATAAAAAACGTTTTAAACGTCCTGTTAAATTTGCCTGAAAACGCCTAAACAGCATACCCAAAGTAAATTGAAAGCTGTTCTTGAACCATTTGGAGTACATGCATGTAAATGGTCTCTTTTGAAAGCTGACACTCTGACTTTATTTCCCCTGTTGTCAGGACCCCTGTACATCCTACTGGTGTTGAGTAATAGAAGCTTGAACACAAGGAAACTAAAAGTTTCTATCTCCGCCTAGATTTTGTTTTGAAAACAGAGGCCTGAAGAGGCCTAGAGGTGGTATGTATTGGCTAGAAGAGAGAATTGGACCGCAGCTTGAAGCCTTACCCAATTCAAGTCAAAAGTCTAGCATAATACTACAATATATTCATATTTGACACATGTTTTTATAAGAGTACATCCAGGCCTTGGTAACACTTGAGATGAGCTCACCAAATTCATAATTTATTAACCAATTTGTTACTTATTAGTTAACGGTTTGTTCACCATTAGTTATTTGTTGTTCATACAAAATGTATCATTAGTAAAGCATTAGTAAAGCTAAACCCTAACCAAAACTTAAACCCTAAACCCTAGCCCTAAACCCAAACTCTAACCCTAACTGGGTGAACAAATGCTTTACTAATGATACATTTTGTATAAACAATAAATAACTAATGGTGAACAAACCGTTAACTAATAGGTAACAAATTGGTTAATGAATTATGAATTTGGTGAGCTCATCTAAAGTGTTACCCAGGCGTTTTCTAAAAGGGCCTTTCGGGGACTCCAAAGTGACCCTTTGTAACCCAGGTCAAATACTTAAAAGGTATTATTTTTCATAATTGTTATCTAATGAAAGGTGGTACTTACAACTATCATATATAATAACTGAATCCCCCATTAGTATTTCTGAAACACAAAAACTGAAGCATGAACACATTGGAGTGCTTATCCGATTCCCAGTACTGACTATGTACGGGCTATGTGTGGACATAATTCATTGTTTGGACAACTACTCAACTAAATGCAACTTTAAGTCCGACTTGCCATAGACACTTCAATTTACCTGTTGCATAAAGCTTTAAGATCAGTGACTAAAGTAAGACTGACTTAGATAGCCTGTTGCGCTTTGCACTACGGGTAAAATAAGACACTTTGCGAAAAGAGAAGATGGCGGACAAAACAGCGAACGGTGAAATATTGATACATTTTAACCTGATGAAAACCTATACAGTATCTGTTGGATGAATACAATATTGAAAAAGTTGTCTTGTTAACAAATAGTCCATGCGTTTTTAAGCTTCTTAATATAATCCCCAACGCTACTTCCATTTAGCTATCAACAACTCCAACGCAGATGGGTGGTGCTAGCGTAGATAAAGTGAGTTTTGTTGTCATCTACTCACTCGTTTAATAAAACATTTTTATTCTGCGGAAAAGCAGAACCCAGTCAACATTTTCTGCAGTTACAAATAACACTCTTAATACCTTTCGTAATAAATTAAGCTAAAATAATGATGTAGCCTACTAACAGATCGTTGGCATAGCAACTCAGCCCTTACCGCAAGGTTTAGCCAGGGGGAGCGGTGGCTAACTTTTTTACCTCAAATTAAGTCAGTCTTACTATTTATCAGGGCTCTCAAGTGTCACGCATTGAGAGTGACAGTCACTCATTTCGGTCTTTAGTCCCGCCCTCCTGCCACACATTGTAATTCTCACGCCAAAAAAAATAAATAATATATTTAATATGCCGCAGCACCCAACCAAAATTCCTCTGGCCGCCCCACTCTCGCTATGGAACCGGCAGTCAAGCGCGTCTCCCCTGGAGTTCTTAGTCGAGCCTGCCACTTATCAGCCAATCCAAAAAAAGAAAGGGTCTATACAATAGCCAATCGGAAAATAGCACCATTGCATCTGGGTAAGATTTAATGCAACAACCAATGGGAAAACATTTTCGGGATTCTGCAACGTCTTCCGAAATGTTTGTTCACCTACAAAGCAAACCGCTGGAGCTCGAGCATCACTTTGAGCACAGTCATGATCTCCTGTTTTAATGTTACAACAAATTCAGAACTTGTTTGACACAAACAATGACAACTTGACTGCTGTTAAAAAATGTTTCCCAGATAATTAACATCAGTTTTTCACGAGTCTCTTAACCAACAGTTTTACAGCCTGTCCACTGACAACACCTGCTCAGAACAGTAGTTCATAGATGTAGCCGGTGTGTATCGGTGAAACTCACTCGTCAGTTAAGTGAGTGAAAGGCCACCCGCATCAGCAGATATCTAGCTTTTCGTTAGCGTAGTTGGTAGTGGCGCTGCTTGGGATGTCAAAGGTGGCAGGATTGAACCCAGTGCAGGACGTAAATAGGCCTGATTTCTTTGACTTTTCAAAATAATGTCATATTTTATTATTATATCCTGGCCATGGATGCATTAATCATTGCTGCCGTTCAAAGATGTCAGGTAAAAAGCAATTAATTAATTAATTTTGACCACCAGATGGGGGGGGGGGGAGAGAATGTTCTTGCCTGTCTTCAAAACTTGAGAGCCCTGATTTATGCAACAGCCAGGCTTAATTAGACTAGTCTTACCTGACAATTTAAGACAGTCTAGGGCTTAGACTAGTCGTAAACTAAGTTTATGCAACTGGCCCATGGTTAGATACTTCGGACCTTTGGGAATGTAAGCAGATCAAGTTTTTGATCGGTGGTTTGCATACCTGGACCAATGTAAATCTTTTAGGGTGAGTACAACTTTTGGTTTGGCTTTGTTTATATATTGGTCACCGGACAAAGACGTTTACTGTACTTGCTGTTGCGACTTGATCTTGAAATGGTTTATTTCAATGGAAGCACGAGAATCGTAGCTTTCCAATGATGTACGACATGTGTAACAGTCTAAAGAATTGATTTACATTTATTCATTTAGCAGACGCTTTATCCAAAGCAACTTTCAAGAGCGCTTTACAAAGTGCATAAGTCACTGATAATAACAACAAGGTAGCCCCAAAAACGTTGCGGGTAGCCAAAACATGAAGCATATATGGTGAACAACCAAAATAAGTGCCAAAGGGAAGAACCATAAGAGCATGTAGTTAAACAAGTTACAATTAAACAACATGAATCGCTATAAGTGCAAGTGTACCTTCAGAAAAGCAAGCAACAGTAAAAAATATTTCACAGCGAGTAGGCCTACAACAACTTAAATCAGTTATCACTAACAAACAAGAGCAACCAATCTCTAAGCAAGAGTTATTGTGATTCTTGAGGAAACTAACATTGGGACCAGCAAACCATTCCTAAGTACCGTTGTACTCTCTGTAATATTTGTTAACATTTAGTGCGTAGTAACTGGGGGAGGAGGGGGGAGCATTTATTCACCGAAATCAGGACCCACAGAAGTATTAACCAGGCTTAAAGCGGCAATATAATTTGTATGCGTAGGCAGACACATCCATACATACTGGGACCAATCAGAGTAAAGGGGCTGGGATGAGTTCCCATGATGCCCGTAGAGGCACATGAAAGATGGGAATTGTTTACAAAAAAAATGAAATGCCGATCCGAATAGATATACTTTGTTAATCCCTCAGAGGGGAATTCAATCAATTCGCCAATACTGCACTGCGTTGGATCATGAAAAGGACACCTGCGAAATTTCGACCTTTGCAGAGTGCCCGGTTCTCCAGATAATCGTGGGAAACTAAAGCGGACACACAAACAGAGATTCCTGGCATTATTAGTGAAATTATGGTTTGTCTGCATTATATTGACGCTACATCGTAGAATACATTTTCAAATCAGTTTTGCCAAAATTATTTTGTTTTATAATGTTTTGCTGGTCTGGTGTAAGGTTTGAAGTTGGTGTGTAGGGTTTTGCAAAAATAGCCAATAGTTTCAAAGATAATGCCTTGGTGATCAGGAAAAACTTTAATTACTGTAACATTATAACGTTTTAGTGAGCAGCAAAAAGCTGGCCTTGTAAACTGCTGACACTCACAGGAATGAACGCACATACCACACCACAAATACACTTGTATATGCACATCAACACAAATACACCTCTATACCTCATCTGCTTCTTAGTTTTTCTAGATTGCTTAAACAATTATTTCTAATTATGCCTCCTTTTCTCAAAACTCTAAACACAAATCCATAACTTCTCACCCAATTTTCCAAACTTCCTGTGTTCACTTCAAAATTAAGTTCTCCGCTCAAAACCATTCAATCTTGCTGAAAAACCAAACTTTGCCATCCGACATGACACACAAGCCCTCAAAAAAACAACATAGAAAACAACACACACTACAACATAGGCCAAATCCCAATACTCCCCCTTCCCCTTCCCCCTTCCCCTTAGTTTTGCGCGTTCCCGTGAAAGCTAGTGGTGTACCAATACTCGTTTGGAGCTAGGGGTAGGGCTAAGACTAAGGGGTATACACCCCTTAAAACCAAGTAAGATCGGGAGCTTACTTGAAACCTAGGGCTATGTGAATCCTGCGCGACCGGCAAAATTGGCGGCCAGATCATCCAGAGAGTGCGATAAATGTAATATTTTCAGCTTAATTAATTGATAAACTAATTATGACAGTCTTGTTTTGGTGTTATACACAGTCCTGAACATAAATATTTGCAACCATTTTCCAAATCGAAACGTTTCTAAAAATCGCTAGTTTGGCATGCTAATGCTACAGTGTTGAATTGCACAACAGTCCCGCATTTCTCTGACTAGCCGATGGCCAATTACAGTTTTTCTCGATTGCTTAAGCACGATTTTGATAGTTTTGTTTTTCAAAACACCTCACACAATTAGCACAACCACACACCCAATGAGAAAAACACCTCAGATCTTTTGCAAACACTCTTGGAAAAACTATACACTAATTTAACAAAAACATATTTTGTTACCATATGAAACACACACGTTGCATATGACTTAATTCTGTTTGTACCAGTTACACACTGCTGTTGCAAACCTAAAACACTTTTAGCAATTCTACTTATCAGTGATTAGAGTAGTGTAGGTGAATAACACAGAGAAAGTGCAATAATACGATAAATTCACCAGTACACAAGACCAATGGTGCAGACTGATGAAAATATAATACATTTTTCTCCATATACCTAAATTTATCAACATGGAAAATCACAACAAAAACAACGAAACGTGTCTCAGTTTTCATAACTGCATACTGTGTAAGTTGTCGGACAAATATAATTTTATCCAGTACCAAAAAAAGAAGAAAAAAACAAAAGTAGAGTACAGAAAATGCCATACATCATGTCTCCGCCTTGCTGGATCTGGCCAGAGAATTTCATCTACATCACAGGCAATATCCTCATTGGCAAAGCAATGTTGGAAGAACAAGCATCGTCAATTTGGTCACAGGCCTTCTCCATGTCCTGAAATAGGGGTACCTGAGCCTGGGGCCTGAGATCGTTTACCTTCCACCGCCATGCCGAGAAAAGCTCTTCGATTGGGTTAAGAAACGGAGTGTATGGTGGAAGGTAAAGAATTGTGAACTGTGGATGGTGTTGAAACCAGTTCTGGACCAGAGCAGAGCAGTGGAAAGACACATTGTCCCAGACAACAGTGAATTGCATCTGGTGCATGAGGTTAACTGCAGTGATGATGTTTTGCAATCTGTCCAAAAAGGATGTGAACTGTGTTACTGTATAAAGGCCCATATTGGCATGACGGAGGAGGACCCCATTTTGGGTGATGGCAGCACAAAGGGTGATGTTACCCCCACGTTGCCCTGGGACATTGACGATAGCCCTCTGGCCAATGATATTTCTGTCTCTGCTTCTAACTTTAGTGAGGTTAAACCCTGCCTCATTTATATATAAATTCCTGATTAATTGCCTCAACATCCATCTGTAAAACAGTGAAAGACAAGATTGTGTAGTTCAGCATAGATTTAGTATACGGTACATTTACATGTAAAAAGGTATGCAACATACCTTTTTGTGCTAAAGTGAACAATACACACCTCCACATACTCATGCCGCAGCTGTTTGACCCTCTCTGAGTAACGCTCAAAAGGCACTCGATAAATCTGTTTCATCACAACCTGATTTTTGGTCAGGATGCATGCCAGTTTAGAAAGAGAGACCTGATCAACATCATGGAAAATGGCATGGTCGCCAAAAATGTTGGCTTGGATTTCTCTGAGCTTTATTGCATTATTGGCCAGAACCATGTTACAGTAACAATCTGTCTTTCTTGCTGTTGGTTGAATATGGCGCCCATTCTTCTTGTCGTGCTAGACCCTCAATCCTATGTAGAACAGAATAGATGTAACCTACTGTAAAATGTCTCCCTCTGATTTCTTCTATTTTGGTTGAAGATAGGTGAACTTACCTGCTGCATTTGTATAATGCTTAAACCTGATTGGTGTGTCTACAATTAAGCAATTATGTGTCTGCGCACCTGATGGCTGTGTTTAACCAATTGCCACATAGGTGTGGCAATTTGACTGTCAGTGCTTTGGAATTGCAAGGAAGTGACATCTTGATATACTTATGTGTCTAATGCATACAAGTGTGTTTAGTGTTTTGCAAATCACTTGTGTGTATTGTTTCGCAAAAAGTGTGATGTTGACATGTGCTCATAGTGGTGCAAATCTGAGCCGTTGTTTTGCTCCTTGAGTGAAGGATTTGATAATTGTGTAATACTTTTGATTTTTGTGTTTATCCAATCATAAAAAACTCCACCTCCTCCTCCTCTCCCTACTCCTCATCCACTTCCTACTCCTCCTCCACCTCCTACTCTTCCTTTTCCTTCCCCTCTTCCTCCGCTCTTCCTTTTCCTCTCCGGTGTCCTCGACCTCTTCCTTCACGTCTCTCTGGATCCATTGTTCCAAAACTGAAAGAACTGACCCGGGCCGTTTTATCTATCTATTGAAGGTTCTGATTGGTATGTGATCAATTTGGACTCTTAAGTGTTTCCACCTGGGTATTTGTGTGATGATTGTGCTCAAGCTGTGCTGACTTGAGTGAACAACATTGAATGCTAGTTATTTCTTATTGACCACATGGTGTAGGCAATGAGAAATGAAGGGATTTGTGTGTAAAGTTTTGTAATGACAGTTCAACAAATCTGACTAATGTCTCAAAACAGGGGAATAGTGTGTATAGTTTAGGGATATGGGTGTGCTGTTTGATAAATGGCATTATGGCTTTGAAATGTTTGTTCAAAAGCCTGGTCATAAGGTTTAAGCAATCAAGAAAATGTAAACTCAAAATACACAAATAACCCCCCCCCCCCCACACACACACACACACAGGTAACATCTGAGTGTTTATGACAGATGGTCGTCACTCTGAAGACTCTGTAGACCATTACACTTCCCAGAAGAGCACGTAGCAGGAACGGATGATAATTTCTCCCCTTCCCTCTCCTCTTATCTTTTCCTTTCCTTTCTTCTCCTCTCATTCCTTTTCTCCTCTCCTCTCTCCCTTCTCTCCTCTCCTCTACACTCCTGTCCTCTCTCGTCCTTTCCTTTCTTCGCCTCTCATTCCTCCTCTCCTGAAAAGAGAGCGATACACCATTGGTGGAAATGAGCTAGCTGACCTATAATAGAGAGAGAGACTTGGCACAGCGCTGGGTAAACTGGGGTGAAATTACACAGATAAATAAATACAGTGAATGCAGCGATAAGGAAAAGACAGTGAGGAACCATATGTATAAATAGACAAACAATGACAGGAAGAAAGAGAGAGGGACGTAAAGAATGAGTGGCTGCCGGATACCTTGAGCACTGTGGTTATTAGACCTTGGGGTTTGTCGGCCATGGAGAGACAAGATTCAACAGATTGAAATGAAAAAATCTGGTGCTCACTTATGTTTACTTACATTAGAGTGTGATCAATGGAACATGGCCTGTAAGTGTGTGTGTGTGCTTGCATGTGTGTGCTCTTATATATGTGCACTTGTGTGTGTGTGGATGGGTGTGTTTGTGCGTGTGAATAAGTCTCCAGCTGGTGACAGGAGAGAAAGAGACAGAGAGAGGTAGAGATACCCAAGTGACGGAGACCGATAGAGATTTCAAAGGGCTCCCGTTTCTTATCAGCAAAGGTCAGTCAAGCAATTACGTGACACATTGATTTATCTTCTTAAAGGGGACAAACATACATACACGCACACACTAACACACACTCATACACTAGAGCCCCCTAGTGATTGTTCTCGATGGATGTGAGAGTGCTACAATCATTATTACCTAGAATGTGGAGAGGCTCGTTTTTAGCCTATCTGCATATCACAATGTCCCTCCTACAGGGCTCCTAAATCTATGAGAGCTTCCATCCATCAACCAGAGCAGCTGGACTCTCGTCACTGGGAGAGACACGTAAAAGGGGAGAGAATTAAACATCCGTCTTCCAAAGGTTGTTCACTGAACACATTCATATTCATCGTCCCTCCCAACCCTCTCTTGTTCTTTCTAAATATATTTATCTCTCTATGAATCAATTTCTCTCTCTCTACAAAGCAATTAATTATGTGGGTATATTTGTACAAATCAGGTGAGAGAGTGCACTATGTTACATAAACGGGAAATAACTCATCTTTCATCATCTTTGTGGGTCAAGATGATGTTATATGTTTTTATGGAGAAAAGTGTACTGTCCAGCCAGCCGTTAAGGGACCCATGAAGGTATGTTAAAACACAAAAACTCTCTCTCTCTTTCTGTATCTCTCTCTACTCTTTCTCCCTCTCTGCTTCCTTTCACACGTACATTTTGCTGCTGTGGCTAAGTTATTTTCTTCTGTTTGGTTTGTAGGAGTGGAAGTAAGGGAAGTGGAGGGAAGTTCAGTTTAACTGTGTTGCCCTAAAAAAAAGAAATCTGATCGCTAAGGTTAGATTATTGACTATTTTCTACACACTACAGTATCCACAAAACCTTACACAAGTCCAGCAAAACATGACAAAACAAACTGTTATACTTAAATAAGAAAAAAGTATTAACTAATATACAAATAGCCTGACATAATTTTCATTGTTACTCACTTGTTTTCATAGTGATATTAATTGAATGCAAAATTATGAATTACACAACCTTTCCCACAGAACTTGTTGAACTTGATGGACTTTTACAGTAAATGCAAGTTGAACTTGTCTGTCATCCTTACAAAACAAAAAAATTATAACAATTTAAGATGAGTCAAATAACATCTCACCTAATGCAACACTCATTTTTTTTTATACATATATATTCCGAGATGTGTCACATTATAGGACATTATGTCTCACCAAAGGACAGAAATGCTACTTATTGCATTAGAGATGAAGTGAAAGTTATTACTCAAAAGTTATTTTTAATTTTTACTTTCAATAAAAAAAAAAATATTAGGTTGTTATTAACAATACAAACAGTAACATGTATACCATGTTTTTAGAAAATAAATTAACTTTTCACCAACAAATTTAACTATTATCATTACATTACATTTAGTCATTCAGCAGACGCTCTTATCCAGAGCGACTCACAGTAAGTACAGGGACTTCCCCCCAAGGCTAGTAGGGTGAAGTGCCTTACCAAAGGACACAACGTCATTCGGCACGTCCGGGAATCAAACTGGCAACCTTCTGAGTAACAGCCGGATTCCCTAACCACTCAGCCATTTGACTCCCAGACAGATCATCAAATTAGCTGTTTTAATTTTATTAATGTGTCTATTTGGGATATAAGATCATATAAAATACATTAATCAAATGTTATTTCATTATTGAAAATAGAGGTATTGAGATAGGTAGAGAGATATTGTCTAGTATTGTGTGACGTCTTGTCCTGTGGTGTGACAGTCAAAAAGGTGGACATTCACACCAAAGGAAGTTTCAGCCTTTAGTGTCAGTTAATGATCATGCCATTCCTCACTAACCTTTCATAAGCAGCTAGTAAGACATATTTGCACACATTTCCATGAGAATGTAGTTTATACATACACTCCATACTGTTTTGGCTCACGAGGGCTAGTTTAATGCAGCTCAGTTAACTCAAGATTGTTGAGTCCAGAGCGAAGAGAGCAAGCAAAACTGGCAGTTTAGGCAATTATTTTGGGAAAATTTAAAAAATCTTATCCAAATAACGTCAATCACTGCACTTTGTTGGAATTAAAAAGGACACCTGCAAAATATTAATTTGGCAAAGTGCCCAGTTTTTGAGATAATCGTGGGAAATTAGCTGCCCTAAAATCCCATTCAAATGTGGATACAGACAGGCAGGGAGCAAACAGAGATTCCTGGCATTATCAGAGAGATCAGTGAAAAACACTTGTGGCTTTTTCTGTGAGAAGGGCATAGCAATTTGCTTTAAAGTTTTGTATTACATAGTACTGTAAAACACACACACACACACACACACACAGGTGTCCAAATATGAAGGCCTAGAGTATGAATGTAAATCCAAACATAACACACATGCATACAAATGAGGGGAAACTTTGTCCTCAAAATGTTCTACCGTAACACTCCGCAAACAACAAAATAGATAATTTTTTACTTTTCCCCCTACTTGTGTTGATATCGTTTTGTGTTTGGAAAACAGATCCATCCATTTGGATACTTTTGCATGTGTTTGCAGTATTACATGTTTAACAAAACTTTATAGTCAACTTCTTTGCCCTACATAAATAAAAAGCCTCAAATGCTTTTCATTTATATTATCAGTGCATAGTTTGTGATTCATGTGCATATCAAATGTTGTATTTGTGTGTACGGTTTGATGCAAAAAGAGTTTTAAGGGTTTGAAGAGTTTTGCAAGAATTGTTTGCTTTTGCAAGATAACTATAATGTTTTGCTGGTTTGTTGTAAGGTTTTGTAATTAGTGTGTATTGTTTTGCAAAAAATTGCCAATGGTTTCAAAGATAGTGCCTTAGCAATCAGAAACAACTGTAAAACTCATGCTATTAAAGTCTAAAGCTCTAATGTCTATAGTTAAATAGAACACCTATGTAACTGCCATTGCGAATATAAAATGACAAAGAATGGCTGTGTGAATATAAGCATGCGTGTGTGTGTGCGTGCATGTGTGTGTTGACTGACAGCTATCTCATTCCCTCATAATGACACAGAGTGCCTTGGGAGCACTTCTGTGTGAATGGTCTCCCTGGCAACTTATAGGTTTTAATCTCAGTTACTCCTCTCTGCCAGCTCCTTCTGTCAAGATGACACACATGCACACACACACACACACACACACTTATACACACATCTAAACCAAACGCAACCTTTTAACCATAACCCCAAACCTAACCAAGCATTTGAAACTAATTGTATTTAAATGCCATTCTATTTCATACTCTACATTCTATTTTGACTCAAGAACATCCCAGATTCAAATTTGCATATGCACAAATGTATATATTACACACGCACACAATACAGTAGACACACACACAATCTGACTAGTACAACCTTCTCATCCATTGCATTACTAACTCTAAGTCTCACTGCAGCAGAGAACAAACTTTGCCAAATGGTTTATTACATGCTGCCTGTGAGTGTTTGTGTGTGTGTGTGTGTGTGAGAGTGAGTGAGTGCCAAATGGTTTATTAGACATTGCTGTCTCCTACAGTGAGCCACCATTCTCATGGCTTCTGTTCTCCTTGGCACTCTAAACACAGCAAGCACACACTTGAGACGTTCACACGCATACACACATGCATACACACACAAACACACACACTCCTACATTTACAGGTTGTTATTAATATGCAAATGAGACAACAGCAAATATCAACAAAAGTGCACGCACACACATATGAACACACATCACACACACGTGTTCACACTCAAAGAATGAGTTTATCACTCACTTCAGGTAATGGACAGAAAATAAATTAACTTTACAGTGAGAGTATTTCATGTGACATAATTACATAAGGCAGTGTAAAACAATTACAAACCCTTTGAATGGTTTTAATTGACTTGTGGAGAGGGCACTTCAGTTTAAACTCATTCATTAGTCCAAACAATGGCCACTTAATTGAATTTAAGATCAAAATGTAAATTAAAGAAAAGTTGTCATCAAATATTCTCTGTTCTTAACTGCAACACTGCCACACACCTTCCCCTCCATCACGTCATTCACATTTCTTTACACAAAAAATGCCATTTCAACAGCTTCTTAGTGTTTAGTTGTTTACAAGTCTGGAATTGTTCTGTCTCTGTATGCATTCTACATCAGTACCAGTTCTAAATCTGTATTTAAGTATTCCATGTCAGAAACAAGTCTTCAAGTATTCAACCTCTATTTTCATGTAAAAGAGTTGTTAGAGACGGGAGTTTGGGACCATGGTAAAGTCTTTAGCACACATGACTGTGTCTATGGTAAGTCTAGACTTAAGGCTACAGTACACATTGTTTCATTGTGACAGCCAGAATAATCTGGTAGAAAATACCTCATGTTTAACTGTACTTTAAAGATGGGAAGATTCTTTCCCAGTCTTCTTCCCCATTCCTTCCTCACCCTCACTATTCTTCACTGTGTGTATGTGTGTATGTATGTGTGTGTGACTGTGTGTGTGTGTGTGTGTGTGTGTGTGTGTGTGTGTGTGTGTGTTAGTCAAACAGAGGACGAAGGATAATGACAGAGTGTGAGGCGAGGAGGAATAATTGATATTACATGATTAACTGTTGTAATTGGCCTGTCTGTCATTGCTGATTAGACCAAGGCTAGGGAAGATTGGGCCGCCTTCGACGCTTCCCCTCAAATAACATCCTCCATTGTGTATGTGTGTGTGTGTGTAATCTTGTCTAAGTACCCATGTTGGGACTTCCGTACAAGGATAGAAGACGTAGAATAAAATGACCTTGTTGTGCCCCACAACTTCAAGTGCTATGTCTGTGGGGTTTCAGGGAGTTTAGTGTGAAAGGTATACTTAATGTTTCTGGGTCGGAATTAGATTAAGGGTTAAGGTTAGGGTTAGACATAACACAATTTTGATTGGGATTGAACTCACAAGGATAGAAAATCAAACCCGTGTGTAAGTATGTGTGTGTATGTGTGGGCTGCCTCTCTGCGACACAAGAAGGAATGTGCTCATCAAGCAGTGACAATTTAGATGTGATAAATGAGCGGGAAATGATTCATGTTGGAGAGATCAATCAAGGTCTGGATTTGACTGGAGTCTTGCTGGGTATGACGTTGTTTAGCATAGCTGAGCCATTTCTCATGTCTTTTTTGAGACAACATTTTGCGATGCCCTGGTTCACTATAGACATATCTAGGGAGGGTGAATGTACAAATGGGCAATTAATCAGAGCAGGAATCCACTTTTCCATCAAAACAAATCAATGTTGGGTTTTGTATTCCTTCATAAATTTGGAAAACCAGTTTATAGAAAAAGCACTAGTGCATAGAGGTGCATTAGAACAGAGTTCGAAAGAACAGAATGGAAGATCTTTGAGGTTAAAGTTCAAGGGAACTTTTCACTTTTCAAAAACGTCATTGTATTCAGAGAAAGTTGTCGCTTGAAAATTTCATTTTGGAAGGAAATGATTTTTTTTTAATCAGCACCTAGCTCGAGGGAATGTGGGGAGCCAGAGAGATAGAGAATTTATGTGTGCTCCACTTTAAGCTTGACATTGTTCCTTAAAGGTGTGCTCCACTTCCAGGGATATATTCATACACTCCAGGCATTGTTGTGCAACAGCAACACTACAAGCTAAGCTATAAACGTGTAAAGCACGTTGACACACACAAAAATCACACACTATACTTTCCTGAGTTACATCTTTGTCTGTTAAGTTTGTCTTTAGTCTAAAACAATTTCTGATCATTCCAGTTCCTTTAAAAGTGAGGTATAACAGGCCAATTACTGTAAACAAGCTGATGTTAAAAATATAGACCTTAAAACACTGTGGCTGACTGGTTGTGTCTAAAAGAATACACCACATGGCAAAAATAATTTCATGTATTCAGCCTGGAATTTATAAATGTTCAAACTAATATATTATTATTAATTTTTTCAGATTAAAGACTTATTTTATATTCATACCTACATTTGATTGCTTAATAATATGTGTGTGCATGTGTGCATTTGGTGTGTTTCATGCATTTCCTGTGAAATGCTTGTATCCTCAAAGGATGATGAAGACTCCACCAGCCTATCACGGCCCATTAAGGAGGTTAATCGACAAAGAACCTCTTAAAACACATTAGAATGCATGAATATTCATCACAAAATATAACTCTTTACAAATACAAATGGCCTAGACTCAAATTGTTAAACCTCACTCTCTGAAATAAAAACCTGCATTAGATCTTATTTAAAGAGAGCAATCGTCTTCAAATTCTCATAATGAAGACAAATAAAGTGGCTTGAGATGCTAGCAGCTAAATTGCTCTCTATTAAAGGTAAAGAAAGATAGAGAGGGAGTGAGAGAAAAAAACTGAATGACTAATTTATTTGTCTTTGCTCGGAGCTACTTTTGATTCAAGAGAACTTTTCTTTATTCCCTCAAATAAACTATGTAAAATGCTTAAAATATTAAATCAAGGTAACTGAGGCCGACAATTTGTCTGTGGGCATTTGAGCCAGAAAAAGATTAAGTTGTCAGCCAGAGTCCTAAGTCCTATGTTCAATCTGGTAAAATCGATTGATTACCCATGAGCCTTTGCTTATTACGTTATACATTTCTCATGGACACATGACATGAGACCAGCTTTGGCAAACTGAATGTATTACGGCGGATGGCAGAATTTCTAGAGTAAATCATTTTTTAGTAATGAATCATGAAGGAGGAACAATTGCCTACGCTTAGCTTGTAGATAACTTAGTGTACTGTTGCTATGTGTGAAGAGATCTAACTGGATCTTTGAAATCCAAACTTTCACATTATGATGCCATTGTCTTAACCTAGTCTCACGCTATGATGTGCAGCCATGAGTGACATGACACAATCCTTGTTTATCAGGTCCATATCTGTTCTTACTTTGTTTCACTTTTCACATTTTCAATTTTCGTTTGAATGGAGAGAGAAAGAGAGAGAGGGAGAAAGAAAGAGACTTTGGCATCCATTCCAGGTTATCCTTGCCTGCAGTTCATCTGGTCCAAGGAAGGAAGGCAGATATTTACTGGGAACCATCACAGCAAACAGCTACCAACTGCTATCTCTATTTGTTGAAGGGATAGAAGGAAAGTGTGCAATCGAAGATTAGTCGAAAGACAGAGACAGAGAGATACAGGGAAAAAAATTGATTAAAAAAAGGAGTGAGAGAAAGAGAGAGATACATAGAGAGATAGAAATAGATACCCACAGATCTTTTGGGGGCCATCTGTGGATAGTAATGGACTAAGATGAGACACACACCCTTCTGCTACTTTCTCCCTAGCTCACCACATCCTAACACACATTATCTCTGCATGTGCACGCACGCACACCCACAGATACATAGCCTCTAATTAGCAGCAATCTGAGAGTGCATTACCCAAACAAACGGTCTTAGTTGTTGCAGCAGATCCCAGGTCAGAGCATGCATAAGGGTTTAAGGCAGAGGCAAATAAATTAAACGCAAAACAATGATTTCTGGATGATCTCCAATCCCCTGGGACTGGAGGAGTTAAAGCTTGTTTTTGTGGGAGAAGAGAGCTTTCTGACACATCTTTACAGCACCGCTGATGCTCTGGTCACCCAGGGAACAGTGGCCATTCAGCCAACTGTCAGAGGCGGGCAGAGGAGAACAGAGAAGTTTCTCTAAAGGAATATTAAACGGAGCACCTGGTCTTTTGAGAAAGGGCAGGTGTGTTTAATCGTATGTATGCAAATTGTGACCTACGACCTCTGGAATGGCTGACATTTCACTCGGAGCTCTGATTCACAACCAGGAATAACTGGAATTACAAATGAGAGCGAGAGACAGAGAAAGAGACAAGAGAGAGAGAGATTCAAGGTAAATTAGGTAGAGAAAGAGATGAGGAAGAATAACAGGGGGAGTGAACATTTTAAGTTGTGAAAGAAAGCATTCACTAGTAAGGTGAATGGAACCAGTCGGTGCCTCATCATCATAACATACAGTGGTTTGGGCTACCCCCCACCCTCTCTCATTTCCAACCCAGTATTAAAACAGCAAATGAAAAACACCAACGTTCTATTTTGGAATTCACTATCTGCTCTGCTCCGTACTTCCTGTTAGATTTCTTGTCGCCTGCAGCAACAGAACTCAGTAGGTGACACTTAGGCGCTGTTTATTACAGCTGTCAATCATACCTGTAATTATGTGAATCGCCCGCGCACTCATTGACGTGCTCGCACCCAGTAGCAGACACACACACACACATGAACACACACAGCCACGTACACACATGCATAGTCAATCACTTGTGTAATTATGTGCGGAGTTCTTCCTGTCAGTAATGTCTCACGCGTGGTGTGAGCTACAATAAGACAGCATAATAACCCTCATCAACTTATAAAGACAGGGGTTTGTAGATCTAGCACACAAATACACAAACACACACACACTTCCCTCTCTTCATCTGTACTCTATTAAGCGTGTGGGTATTCATATTTGTGACTTTGTTCTCAAGAAATAGACAGACTCACACAAACACCTGCATGCAGACACACACGCACACACACACCGGTGCCTGTCATCTGTCACAGTCTCTGGTATTATGTTGATATGCAGATCTTCCAGGGATGAGTTGAAGAGATCTAATGTCTGAGAAGATGACGATGAATAGAGCAAGATAAAAAGTGAACTAACCCATGCTTGAAAACGTAGCTATGTGTGTGAGTGTGTGTGCAGGAGTGGAAGATTGTTCATTGGTAAAAGAGCTGATAAACGTACCCGTGTGTGTGTGTTTGTTAGACAGGAAGTGTAATTGCAGCCTTTGTTGGACTGCTGAAGGCAGGTGGTGGGGCCATCTGGTGACGGCAGGTAAGAGAGAGAGATGGAGGATGGAAGAGTAAGGAGTGGCACTGGGAGGGAGGAATGCACTACTCTATCACTCACACCTGAATCAACAGCAGGTGGAGAGGTGAAAGGGAACCAGGAATGACAGTGGGAAGAAAGAGAGATTGAGATTAAAGAGGTATGAAGTTACTCAGAGAGGTGTCTGATTGTGGGTGTGTGTGTGTACGTCTTTAAAGAGCCTCAAAGAGATGCTGACATACAGCCCCCCCCCACACACACACATTCACACACAGTCTCTCACATAGCAAACAATGTAAATCCACAGTACTTTACTCACCAGTGTCACCCATACACACGCATGTATGTGTAATCCCTGTCCATTACTACAAGGTGTCTGTTGTTTGATAAAACAAACACACACTTACACACACACATACACACACACACACACAGAGGCAGGCAGGTTTATCAGCTCTCTCACCCATCTGCTGTAAGCCTCACCCATCCCAGGGTGCATTTCTTCTTCCTGCTGCTTTGTCCTGAGGGACAGGAAGTGAATGGAAGTTCTGATTGGTGGAACACCACACTGCTGTGTAATCTCTCTGCCTGGGGAGAGGGAGATGAGAACACACTCACACACGCACGCTCACAGTGTCATTGACACACCTTCACAACCACATAAGGTACTCACACTGTTCAGACACTGTTCATACAAACAGCTTGATCTTTATCCACGAGTACAGAGACAGATAGCTGTGTCTGTCTGCCTGCCTGCCTGCCTGCCTGCCTGCCTGCCTGCCTGCCTGCCCGCCCGCCCGCCCGCCCGCCCGCCCGCCCGCCTGCCCGCCTGCCTGCCTGCCTCACAGTTTGTCTGTCCACTTATCTTTCTGTCTGTCTACCTGTCTGTCTGACTACCTTTCTGTCTGTCTGTCTTTCTGCCTGTCTGGCTACCTTTCTGTATGACTGTCAACCTGTCTGTCTGTCTACCTGTCAGTCTGACTGTTTCCACCTACATCTCTCTCTGACTGACTTACTATAATGCCTTAAAATCTTAACCTTTAGCAAGAATTTTAAGTTAAATGACTACGATAATGGCAAAAATAATATATTTTCTTTGCCAGTTAGATACATTTTTGAAGAATGCTTTGAACTTAATTATTTGGGTTGGTCTTCCAAAAACTCATCTGAATTACATTTACTGATATTTTGTTTGTTCTATGTTTTTAATTATAATGTTTTGTAATTTGTTATTTCAGAATGATTTACTATAACCATTTGGCAATGTTTTACATGCATGAACATTAGGTGCGTTCGACTTCATGCAGCGCCGGCGTCGTCTGCAGCCGCCTGCAGCCGCCTGCAGCCCGGCTGGCTTGAAGCAGCCGGGCTGCATGAAGTCGAACGCACCTATTATCAAACCCACTTGGGGAGCATATACTATGGGGGCTGACTTGTGCCAGGCAATGTTAACAAAGCTAGCAACCGTCGCTACGTCTGACAATCACTGCCTCAGCTACGCCAAGCATCTGCAATGTCTGCCTCCGCTACGCCAAGCGTCTGCAATGTCTGGCTCCCCTACTCCAAGCGTCTGCAATGTCTGGCTCCCCTACTCCAAGCATCTGCAATGTCTTCCTCCGCTATGCCAAGCGTCTGCAATGTCTGCCACCGCTACGCCAAGCGTGTGCAATGTCTGCCTCCGCTACGCCAAGCATCTGCATTGTCTGCCTCCGATACACCAAGCGTCTGCAATTATGTGGATAGCTAGGTAGATAAGCAGCTAGCTCACCATTATGCAATGCTGGTATTATCATATAGTGAGACCGGAGGTGAACCGGAAATGACCATGTGAGGCGATCCTTCGATTAAAGTCAAGTTTTTTAACATCTGTTGTCAATATTGTCAATGCCCCCAGTCTATGGTGTTCTGTGTTTGTGTTTTGTGTGAGTTTTTTGTGTGTGTTCCCTGCTGTGCTGTCTGTTCCCCATAGGTGGCGCAAATCGTCTCAGCCCAATCAACACCTATAAACCAATTATCACCCTACGTCACACAACTGTCAAGCAGGCTCAACTGCGCATGTTGGATGCAAAAGACGAACTTCTCCCCGGTCTATTACACTTGGAGTGTCGATCAGGTCATCATATATCTCTGGCCACTTGATTGCAGGGCTTGATATGAACTTTTTGAGGCTCTTGGCCTTTGGAAAAATACATTTACGTTTCACTTGTCTATGGACAAAAGTCATTTGAGCCCGATACCTTTATATAGCCCGACCAAGTGATCGGGCAAAAACTAGCCTGGCTAACGGAGGTCGCTTTCTCAGGCAAATGACGAATGAAACAGGTTCGGTTAAAGAAATCCGAGATGCTGGCTATTTTCATCAGGCTCGTATCTACACTAGGCATTCCTCCCTGACGTTTTTGGTGTAGAATGGAGTGAAATACAACATTGTGCACACTGCCAGTCAGCGAGTCTGACTGAGGCTGACGTCAAAACAGTGTAACGGGGATGTACTCTCACTCAGATTGCCAGTTTAAACAAATCTGAAAAATAATCGGACCAGCTGGCTAAAGGCAGAATTCCCATATCTCTTGAAAGCTGCCCTGCTCGACTTTTTAGATGTAGAATTGACTGTAAAACTGTAAAATTATGAACTTTGTGAAATGACGTGAAGACATGGTTGCCGCTCGACTATGCGGTCTGTACCGGGCGACATTCTCACTCAAATTTCAAGACTTTCGTGACCCAAATCAAAATTCTGATGCGACAGATCAATGTGTAATCACTTTCTCTCTTAAAGGCTGTCCTCCTCAACCTTTTTGGTCTTTTTAAATCCAACTATTTGTATTATCTGTGTGGTCCTTTTGCCATTTAAAATGCTATCCTTTCCCGGTTTTATGCAACCACTTTGTGCACGCATCACGAATGTTTACAAACAAATAATTGGTCTATACATGACTCCTCCCCTCCATAATCCGGTTCACCAGGTTCCTGTCATCAACCATCCTTCCACCAGTATATATTGTGCCATTCTGTGTTTGTTTGGGGGGGAAAAAGTTGTTGGCTTTTTGTAGCAGTGTGTTACTTCTTTGTTTAGTACTGTTTTTGAAATCACCTCTGTGTTGACCGTTGTCCTTGTGACTTGTTTTCTTTTGTCTTGTTGTGTTGAATCTTGTCCAGAATGGTTTTCTTGTTCTTTTGTTCAGGGGCTGGGGAGTAGTTTAGAGCTGCCCCGGGGTATACATCACCCGTAGGGATTACTCACTGTCTATATACACCAGCTAGACCTGGGCAGACCACTCCTGTATCTTTGGATAGGACACCTTATTCATGTGTCAGTTGCTTTATGTGTTTAGCTTTGGGAACTTTATGTTGATTTCTTTCCTTTGGTCCTGTCCAGCCCTCCCCTTGTACCTGATTATTTTTATTACAGTTTTACCGTTGCTATTATTTACTATATCGTGGCGGCAAAATAAAGCCTTAGTATTCCTTCGGTACCATTTGTTTCTGTATCCTCGCTCGCACTCCTTGCTCTACGCACCTTTCACTGGCCTCTGAGAGTCCCTGCGCGGTGGCAGGGGTCAGGTTCCCTCTGTTATAGGCATGGACATATTAACAGTAACTAACCAAGAAGTTTCACCCGTTCGTTTTTACTTTGTAACTATAGTTTTAAAAGCCTTCAGCAAACTGTGCAACTGGCTGGCTAGGCAGGCTAGAACTAGCTGTCATTGGTTTTTGCCTTTCCTCACAGCCCAGTCCCCAATCGCCTGTGAAAGTGCGCCTCTATTTTGCGGTGAAAATTCTGCGCCTCTTAAAAGCAGGTGTAAACCTGGACGCACGCCGGTTCCCTCGCATATGCCTCCTGGTGAAATGACAGCAGTAATCCGCGCAAGACGAAGACATAGGCCGAGGAGACGATCTGAAAAGATTGTTGCCACAAGGATCACACTTCCGTTATCACTTAATATTTGTTTTCCCAGTTTTTACTTTGGTGGCTGATCCATGATAGAAAGAGAGAAGGAGGCCCATTCAATTGCGCATTTAAATGTTCGCAATAGAGGGTTTTCACGATGAGTCATCGAACCGGAAGTTGCCATCTTGGAGGCACTCCGCATCACAACAAAGCACTGGCACTGAAGTATATCCCAAACGTCTTCAAGGAAAATGTTGAATTATTGCCGTGTTTCAGGTTGTACCAATAGGACAGATCGAGGAAAACATTTGGTATATTATCGACTTCCAAAAGTAATAAAAAACCAGGGAGAGGAATGCCAGAGATTATCTGAGTAAAGGAGGCGCTTGTGGTTGGCAAAGCTCAACCAAGATCTACGAGGGAAAAATCTGGACAACATCCGTATTTGTTCGGCACATTTCTTGTCAGGTATTGTGAAATGTTTATTTCAGCGGCTCATAACAAATTTTCTATTGTAATGATAATATTTTTTATAGTAAATAGTAAAAACAATTACTGCTGTTTTGGTTTTTACTGTGTGCTTATTTTACTGTAAAGCTGACATTGACATAATATAATTCATATCAAACTACTGCATGTGTATGGGTTCGGCGAGAAAAAACATGTAGTTAACAATATCGGGATATCCAACTGAGGCCACGTTTACACATAGCCGGGTATTTACAGAAACGAATATTTCTGCCTCTCCGTTTTCAAAAATAACGTTGTACACACAAGTACGTTTTCAAAAATGTTTCTGTTTACATGAACTTGCATATTCGCCCCCGAGCGCCATCATAACTATGCCAAACCTGTAGGCGGCAGTGTAATGTGAAGGATAAAGCCATGCAAACCAATCAGAATTTTCAAAATCAACAAACTTCCGACTTCCTTTACCTTTCAGGCGCGAGGTTCATTTGTTTGAATGTGATGCGATGCACACATGTATTTCGTGATTCATAAATGTAACGCAATTCACAAATAAATGACCCCATTATCCTAGTTGTGTTCGACTTCATGCACCACCGGCGGTGCCGACAGCCGGCTGCGTTGAAGCTGAGAAAGCCATTGGCTGCTTCAAGTCAGCCGGGCTGCAGGCGACGCCGGCGCTGCATCAAGTCGAACGCACGTGTTACTATAAAGAGGACGCTCACAGGACGTGATGCTTTTCTAGTCCCATACTGTGAGGTTTGAGAACCTAAAACTCAGTTTAAGCTAGTGCACACGCAAACACAAAAACTGAGTTTTCAGAAATCTCCACTTTGGCCGGAGTTTTTAGAAATGATCGTTTTCCGTGATAAAACCTCAGTTTTCGTGTAAATGAAAGGCCAAACCGCATGAAAATATATGCGTTTTTCTTCCCTGTAAACGGGGCCTGAAGGCAGAATCACCGGGTCGTCACGGATCCAAGTAGAGGGAGCTAACTGGTAGGGATCTAGCCTGGCAGCCCAACTTCTCCCCGCCCCCCAAAAAAATTGGTCGGGAAGTTGGGTCTGGAGGGTCTCGTATTGGGGACCAACTACAGAAAACCAGAATCTGGGCGAACCAATGAAATTGCCAGGGCGGGCTTTATACGATGATGGACAGATGATCAACAGTAACGTAATCACCCACGTCACAAAAGAGCGCTTAAGTTGAATTCGTTTTGAACAAACATGGCCGCTGGAGATCTGGGATGTTATGATTCTGCCATCGAGTCTGTTTTAGAAGACATCGACAGCGCATTAATTTTGAAAGAGGAACAGGGAGACGCAATCAAGGCATTTGTCGATGGAAAATATGTTTTTGCCGTCCTTCCTACGGGATTCGGTAAAAGTTTAATTTATCAGCTGGCCCCGATGGTCGCGAAGAAGATGGGACACAATGAAAACTCAGTGGCCATTGTGGTTTCTCCTTTTCTTTTGTGGAGTTGTAATCCTAAACGGAGAACTTGTTCGTATATGCATTGCCCTTTATTGTTTTGCTCAAAAAGGTTGACCGTGTGAACAAGTACTCCCCCTACCCTTAAATTAATTTTACAACACCGGCAAAAATCGTTTGTATTTATTCTTCAAGCATACTTCAAGTCTGCTTGCAGTTTAGTTCTGTTGACAACAACTATGCGGCGCTTAACATACGTCACATACTCTGTTGCTCTGATTGGTTGTAGATCTATCCAATTGAGCAATGAGGCATTTGTTTTCCAGGCTCGTTTGAAACACGCCCCATAGTCAAAGCCCAACGGAGAGTTCTCAGACTCATATTCTGACTAGAATTATGAGTATGACAACGTCAGGCTAGTAGGGATCTGCACCGCCAATAAATCCTAATTTCTCAAAATATCGACCCTTGTGGTCCAAGTCCTTCCCTATATGCCTTTGGATCTTGAACGCGCATCCGGGTTACCGCCCAGAACGTGACGTCCGTGAAAACCCTCTATATACGGTATCGTGGGCGGAGAAAAGCTCTGATTACCCGATGAACTGCAGGTTTCGTAAATACAGCGTAAACTGAAGTATCACAGCGTGCGCAATCTGCGGGTTGGCCAAGGCGCTAATAACGCTACGTTTGCAAATGTCCTACGTTTTACAGAGATATTTAGGTATGCGCACAGACAGGCGTCATGTGTACTTCGCATACACCTGCCTGCCTACACGCGTAAGCTATTAAGGCATGGCTTAGATCGCTGTTTCTAAAATAATGTTTTTAATGCACACGTCACCTGCCTATGCGTACGCCTCATCAAATGTAATATGCAAAAATTTTGGTGGTATAAACGCCTGTTTATACCACACCACATGTTCAATCAAACTGTATGGTGTAGTATTCATTCTGTGCTTCCTAAAACTCGCCAGAGTAGCCCACGCATAATTCACCGGTATCAGGTACGCGGTGAACGCACTGTGTGCAGCTACGCTGACACTGATTACACCCCATAGTATTACACCTCATACACAACATTGTTTGTACAGTACCTTTCTGCATGTGTATTTTGTGCTTGGAGTGTCTTGGTGTGTGTGTGTTCACTGGTGGTGGGGTTTGGGGAGGGTGTGTGTGGGGGCGGGGTATATAACAGAGGGTTGTCCATACCCCACACAGAGACAGACATCAACCCCTCTGTGCTCATTCAGTCTTTCAGCATGCCCTCTGTGATCCTGGCCAGCAAGACACCCACATACACTCCACATACACACACACACATACCTTCCTTGTCTCTGTTTCTGTGGTGAAGTCTGACAGGGACCTGTGTGACCCATGTGTGCCCCGGTGTGTGCCCTCTGTGCAGGATAGAAAGTGGCACACAGTCACGTGGGGTAAACTGTCATTTGGGCTGGCACCCTGTGGTTGCACCTCCTCTCTCTCCTCTGCCCTGCAGAGTTTGACGTGCTATATAATTCAGTCTCCCCTGCGTGTGTTTTTGTGTGTGCACTTGATTTTGTGCATGCATTTGTGTGTATATGTGTGCAGGTGTGTATGTGTTTGTTTGTTTATTTATGTGTGTGTGTGTGTGTGTGTCCGGATGTTGATGTATTTGTGTGTGCGTGTCTAGATGTGTGTATTTATTTTTGTGTGTGTATATCTTTGTGCGCGTGTGTGTGTGTGAGTTCCCTGGAGGATTAGCTTGAGGAGGCCTGTGTGCCTGCTTGATATGGCTAACGCTGTCAGCCTATGTCTGGAAACCAGTGTGTTTGTGTGTGTGTTTGCTGACGGATGCATGCTGCAGTCTGGAGTCTGGGGCCTGGTCCAGGAGAGGCTGAGCTGTGGGCTGGTCAGGCCCACTTGGGTGAGCTTTCAGTGGGCTCCAGCTCTGTGATCTCCTGGCTCCTGGCTCATGTGTGGGTCTGGGTTGTGCAATGGATGTTGATCAAAGCCTGGCCAAAGTTGTTCTGACAGAACAGGGATGCTAGCACACCCTGTGAACTTGATGTTAAACACACAGCAGCATGCATGCACACAGCACACACATACTCAAGTTATCGCTCATGATCGCTCTCAAAACATCTACACATTTTCTCTCTGGCGATAAGAGTCCTTCTCTTCACATTCAAGCCGCTCTCCATCTCCAGGAATATTTACCAAACCATTATTCAGCACCCAGTCAGGAAATCCCTGATTATGTTCGAATGAACATGCTAACTGCAGCAATTTGAATGAAACAATGAGATCTCTCCAAGGTAAACACATTATTCACACACATAGGAACCTGGCTTTTGTGAAAGCACATTAACAGAAACACACAAGCACATACACTCAACATTTCACACACACACAGTACCCCCCAACCCCACCTCCTCCACACACACACTCAAGGTAGACAGCTATACTTTGTGTTATTTTTTTTCCTTGTTTTTTTTTCTTTGCAGGTACTCCTAAGAATCCCTGATTTACTGTAGATGGCTGAAACTTACTGCACAAGGACTTAAATATATCTCAGTGCTTTACATGCACGTTAAACCAGCCCTTTAAGATTAAGCTTAAGCTTGTATAAAACCCCCCTTTAAGGTTTACAGATGCCCCCCCCCCCCCCCCGTCCTCTTATGAAGATGCATTGATTCCAAAAACGTGCCACCCACCAGAGCTCTGTTGACATTCCTGGCAGAAAGGATATTACTGGCATTTCTCTGCCACTGAACTTTTCATGGCCGCATTTTTATTGGCAGAGTTGTTATGAATAAATATGCGTAAACAGGTGTGTGCGTGTGTGTGTGTGTGGGGCCAGACAGGGCATTAAGTGTCAGGTGAGAGAACTGTCTGTCTTATCATCTGATCCCAAATCTGTCCATCCCTCCATCCTTTTGCGTCCTTCCATTTGTAAAGATAACCACCCATTGGTTCATCCAACAGACCCCCTACTCCAATCCCCCTAATCCAATCCTCCCCTCCCATACACACCCTGGCTCCCATGAACACACCACACAAACGCTAACCACTCTGTCCTCCAGTACAATACAGACAGGAGAGGAGGAGAAAGGGAAAAGAAGGCTGGGAAAAGAAGGCTGGAAAAAGGACTCAATGTACTGTGGCATCCAGCTTGATGCTGTTGAGACAAATGGACTCCCGTAGCTTGCTAGGTTGTTCACATGGTACCTTGCCCTTAGTCATCTTGTCATTAGTAATCTTTAGAGACTTTTCAAATATCAATGGATCACACATGAACGGCTGTACCTTCAAATTGTGTTGTCTTGTTTTCTCTTTCTTTCTACCATCCCCACCCCCACCCTCCCCCACTCTGTCCCTCTTTCTCTCTATGTCTCTATAACATGCCTCACCCCATTGTGAATGAATATGGAGGGTGCTGGTTCATCAGCCTCTTTCTCTCTGTCTCTCATTTGCGCTCTCTGCTCTGCCCCTCTCTCGTTCTCAGCCTGCCAGTGTCATAACTTTGTCACATTAGAATTGGGGTCAAGCATGCAGTCTGAATTAGTCTCGACAACTCCACGGTTAACACCAGCTCATTAGTCAAGTGGAGCGAGGCAGTCACACCTCCCACCCCTGCGTCCTCTCTCCCCCCTCTCTCTCTCTCTCTCTCTCTCTCTCTCTCTCTCTCTCTCTCTCTCTCTCTCTCTCCCTTCCTCTCTGTCATACTTTCTCTACCTCCCCTCCCACTCACACTCTCTCTCTACTTCCCTCTTCCCCTCTTTCTCATACTCTCTATACCTACGTCTTTCTTTCTCCCGTACTCTCTCTCTCTCTTGCTCAAACGGTTACTCTCTCAATCTCTCAATCTGTCTCATTGTCGCTCATCTCTCTCCTCCTTTCATGAACTGTTTCTCTCCTCCTTTCATGAACTGTTTCTCTCTCTTCTGTCTCTCATACTCTGTCTATCTTCCTGTCTCTCTCCCTAGCTGGGTCTGTGTGGTTGGATCAGGGCAGTGTGCGGTGGGCACACCACAAAGATTGTTTGTGCCCGTAACCAGTGGTGACCAGGCTTTAGTGACGCTGCACGTGAACCACAAAAGCAAGGCTTTTTTCTTCATTTCTAGTCTGCTCGTCCTTAGTAACAATCCACTCCTGCTCCTCCTCCTCTTTCACAAAGGATACCGTGATGATGTAATGCGTCCTTCACTCCTCCGGCCGTCTCGTCCTTGGTAGTCCGACTGGCGCTTTAGAGCCGCCAGTACTGCAAGAGACAGGCGTTGTCTCACATTCACTTTCGGCCACAAGGTACACACATGGATTAGATAGATAGATAGATAGATAGATAGATAGATAGATAGATAGATAGATAGATAGATAGATAGATAGATAGATAGATAGATAGATAGATAGATAGATAGATAGATAGATAGAGGGAGAGACAGAGAGAGAGAGAGAGAGAGAGAGAGAGATAGATAGAGGGAGAGACAGAGAGAAAGAGAGACAGAGACAGAGAGAGAAGACAGACAGCTACATAGATAGATAAATAGATAGATAGGTTGGAGAATAATAGAGGCAGGGACCAGAAAAATATCTCTCACTTTCTTCCTTCTCCACCTCCTCTCTCTGACTTTGACCATATTAATCCCTATAGGCCAGTAATTATAGACTGTACAGGTCTGATGACATGAGGTAATTATAGAACACTGTTGAGAATTCAATGCTCTCTCCCTACATCCCTCCCACCTTCCCCTCCATCCCTCTTTACCTTCCCAGTCCTGCCCTCCAATCCTCCCTCACTTTCTCTCTTTATTTTTATTTGTGTATCTTCACCTCCCCTTTCTCATATCCTTCACAATGGCTCTCTGAAAGTGAAACACTGAGGATTAGCTTTACACAAGACTCACTGCTGTGGATAACGTAAATGTGTGTCATGAACCATGCTCTTGCTTAATGTTCATTCTTTTTCCCAGAATATTATTTTCTGCCTAACCTCGTCAGTTGAAAAAAAGTCTACATTTGACTATTCATGAAGACGTGAAGCAGGGCCTGACATCCTAGGACTCAGCTTCCATGTTGCTCTCCTTAACAAGCATGGCTGCTGATTGTTTAACCACTGAGGGCCTCATTTACGTACATTTGCAAACGTAGCGTCATGGCCAACCCACACATTGCGCACGCTTTGATACTTCAATTTACGTTGTATTTACGAAACCTGCAGTTCATCAGGTAATCAGCGCCTTTCTCCGCCCACTATACCGTAAATTGCGAGCATTTAAACGCGCAATAAGCCTCCTTCTCTCTTTCTATCATGGACCAGCCACCAAAGTCAAAACAGCGAAAACAAAGATTTAGTGATAAATAAATTGATGTGCTTGTTCATGAGGTAACAGCAAAATTTATAGAAGCCGGAATTCCACACCGACACAAAAAAATGCAATCTGGACCTGACCGAAATTACAAATTCCAGTAAGTGTAATATAGCATGGCTGCTTACAGTTTTTTTCAATCGCTAAGAAGCGCTTGCCCATACTTCGGATACTTTTTCTAAACTCTTAACACAGACTGACACCTACAAAACACAATTGGCCAAATGGATAATTTTCTTCTCAAAAACCCATTTTGTTAAATACAGTGCCCTCCAAAAGTATTGGAACAGTGAGGCCAATTCCTTTATTTTTGCTGTAGACTGAAAACATTTGGGCTTGACATCAAACGATGAATGTGAAACCAGAGATCAACGTTTCAGCTTTTATTTCCAGGTATTTACATCAGGATCTGATGCACAAATTAGAAAATATCACCTTTTTGTTCGAACCCACCCATTTGTCACGTGAGCAAAAGTATTGGAACATATGACTGACAGGTGTGTTTTGTTGCCCAGGTGTGTCCTATTACATACATTATTCAATCAATAAATACCACTGAATGTCTACACTCAGGTTCAGATTGGGTAAGATAGGTTTTGTCTATGCAGACTGTATTCAGAGGTGAAAACAACATGAAAACCGGAGCGCTGTCTTTGGGTGAAAAACAAGCAATTGTGAGTCTTAGAGAAGATGGAAAATCAATCACAGCCATTGCAGAAACATTGGCCATAGCCAGTACAACCATTTGGAATGTCCTGAAGAAGAAGAAAACTACTGGTGTACTAAGTAACAGACGTCGAACAGGTAGACCAAGGAAAACATCAGCAGTTGATGACAGAAACATTGTGAGAGCTGTAAAGAAAGACCCTAAAACAACTGTTAGTGAGATCAGCAACAACCTCCAGATGGCAGGAGTGAAGGTATCACTATCTACTGTTCGCAGAAGACTTCATGAACAAAAGTACAAGGGCTACACCAGAAGATGCAAACCACTCATTAGCAAGAAGAATAGGAAGGCCAGGCTGGAATTTGCCAAAAAGTACAGAGATGAACCTCAAAAATTCTGGGACAAAGTTTTATGGACTGATGAGACAAAGATTAACTTTTACCAAAGTGATGGAAAGGCTAAAGTTTGGAGAAAGAAAGGAACTGCTCATGATCCCAAACACACAAGCTCATCTGTGAAACACGGTGGAGGTAATGTCATGGCTTGGGCTTGCATGGCTTCTTCTGGGACGGGCTCATTAATCTTCATTGAGGATGTAACACATGATGGCAGCAGCAAAATGAACTCGGAAATCTACAGAAACATTTTGTCTGCCAATTTAAGGAAAGATGCAACCAAACTGATTGGCAGAGCCTTCATCATGCAGCAAGATAACGACCCAAAACACACTGCCAAAACAACAAAGGAGTTCATCAGGGGCAAGAAATGGAAGGTATTAGACTGGCCAAGTCAATCTCCAGACTTAAACCCTATAGAGCATGCATTTTACCTGCTTAAGAGGAGACTGAAGGGAGGAACCCCACAAAACAAACAACAACTGAAAGAGGCTGCAGTGAAAGCCTGGGAAAGCATCAAAAAGGAAGAATGCAAAAGTTTGGTGACGTCAATGGGTCACAGACTTGCTGCAGTTATTGAAAGCAAAGGATTTGCAACTAAATATTAAGTCTTATTCACTTAAATATGTTTTAAGTATATCTGTTCCAATACTTTTGCTCACATGACAAATGGGTGGATTCAAACAAAATGTGATATTTTCTTAGTTGTGCATCAGATCCTGATGTAAATACCTGGAAATAAAAGCTGAAACGTTGATCTCTGGTCTCACGTTCATTATTTGATGTCAAGCCCAAATGTTTTCAGTCTACAGCAAAAATAAAGGAATTCGCCTCACTGTTCCAATACTTTTGGAGGGCACTGTATATACTAACTCTCCATTTCAAGACAGAACACATGTTTCTATGCACACACTGACTTTACCAAAACACTGGAAATCTGACTCAAAATGAAAATATTCTGTCAAAGAATAACACTTGTTTTCACTTCAAAAGGTACATGCAGTCAATCAAAGTACACCATGTTTCAAAAGACTGGCTATTGTTGACATTATAAAAACTGCATATGCTTATGTTTCAGGTATTTGCATGGAAAACATGCAATCCACCTTTTACACAAAATGTCTTGGTTGGGAACTGTATGTCCACATATACAATAATGTTCACATTCAAACACATTTCAGTAAAAAGCAAATCAGTTCTTTTTTTTCTTACTGTTTACTACGTAAAGGAAGTACAGTAGAAACACAGTATACAGTAATAGAACAGAAAAAGTTTTACAGTAATGCTTACAGTGAACAAAATATTGGTTTGTTGAAAGATGCGCATAATGGAGGCAACCATTGACCGCCTCATCTTGGGTTGCACTCTTTCACCAGCCTCTCTTAGTGAAAGACCGTGGTTGATTACATGGTCAATGATAGTGGTACGAAGTTCATCACTGACACAGGGTTCTTGCAGGTTTCAGTAAGTCAAATTTAAGACCTTTTTAAGACATTTGAAGACCATAGAGATTTAAATTTAAGACCTACACAACGCATTACCCGAAAAATATTTAAATCAAAAGACTGAAAAAAACATGTAATTTCTATGAATGGAATTCATTTAAATTAAAAGAAGCATACATTTAATTTACAGATAAAGCAATCACATTAGTAACCAAATTTAATATTTTTGGGGCAAAGTTTGCAGCGAGCCTGGAGCTGGGTAGTGCTTGTAACCAACAGCGGAAATCGCTGTGATCTCTAGCCATAGGTGCGTTCGACTTCATGCAGCGCCGGCGTCGTCTGCAGCCGGCTGTGCCGCTGCATGAATTCAGTCCATGTCGAATGCAACTCATGTCTCGTTGAAAGTACACTTTCCCATTTTCCACACGTCGCCGAATTTTAACAAACTCTGAGGAAGCGCAGACGTATTTCGCATGCAGGTATTGCAGTTATCACAGGATTTGTAGTTTTATCCCCGCGTACGGCTATCCTCCAGAAAGAAATACAACACACCAAACCAACGTTTGGAGGGCAGCGTTCTGCTGGTTTTGTTTGTAGCAAAGACTCGCTTAGTAGGCTACGACTCAATACTTTTTTGCTACCTTGTAATAACTTTCTGCAGCCTGCGTGTCTGGAAATTAACGAGGGTAATACCTTTTTAAGACCTGACAAAATGAAATTTAAGACCTCGGATGAAAATAGGGACGTTTTTAAGACTTTTTAAGGCCTTAAATTTAAAGTTACGAATTTAAGACTTTTTAAGACTTTTTAAGACCCCGCGGGAACCCTGATTACAGTGTTTGTATTTGTCTGTTTCTGTTTCTGTCATGCCCTCTGCCCCCTAGTGGCGGGTCGTTTGTGTTCCCCGGTTGTGGGTGTGGCCATGGTCTCCGGTCCCAATTACCCACTCACTCTGCCTCAGTCTTCACACCTGTCTCCCATCAACTCATCAGCCCTGCAGTTTATCAACCCTGGTTTTCACATCATTCATCGCCGGATAATAGTTTTGTCTACCCTCGGTAGTATGCTCCCGGTTCCTGTTAAGACTATTTGTTGTGTTATTCCTGAACTAACGTTTTGCCTGTGCCTCCAGGATCACCAACCTTGCCTCCCAGCCATACCCCGTACAGCCTACCCTGCCGTCCTGTCTGTTTTTGTCATCACCATCAGTCCCCTCTGCACCTACCCCAACATTAAACCCCTCTGGACCATCCCTCTGTTTTTTGGCGTGTC
This sequence comes from Hypomesus transpacificus, assembly GCF_021917145.1. Lineage (NCBI taxonomy): Eukaryota > Metazoa > Chordata > Actinopteri > Osmeriformes > Osmeridae > Hypomesus > Hypomesus transpacificus. Next base: position 2,707,645 of record NC_061074.1, read on the forward strand.
TGTGTTGTGCACTTGGGTCCACCACCACCACCACCCCGTAACAGTATTATCCGGCCAGAATGGACCCAGCCGACAGAGATGCTATTCGCACTGCCTTAAACCAACAAGGAGCCCTACTGGGGAAGCATGACAAAGCCCTTCAGTCCATCTCGGCTAGCCTGACTGAGATCTCTGCTGCCCTGGCTGCTCTTCAGCACCAGCCCCCTCACCAGCCTCCTGTTGATCCTGGCCCAACCCCAGGACCCCCTCTACACCAGCGTGAGCCCCATGTCCCAGCCCCTGAACGCTACAACGGTGACCTAGGATCCTGCCGAGCCTTCCTGGTTCAGTGTTCGGTGGTGTTCGAACAGCAGCCCGCTACCTATGCCACTGAGAGGTCCAGGATTGCATACTTGCTTGGCTCGCTGAAGGGAGACGCGCTCGCTTGGGCCTCTGCACTATGGGAGAGACAAGGGGAGGTCTGCTTCTCATACGACGACTTCACCGGGGAGATGCGCAAGGTGTTCGACCACCCAGTACGTGGCAAGGACGCCGCAAAGCGGCTCCTGTCCCTCCGCCAGGGCTCTCGTAGCGTTGCAACGCTAGCCATTGAGTTCCGGACCCTTGCCGCCGAAAGCGGCTGGAACGACGAGGCACCACAGGGCTCCTTTCAGAACGCGTTGTGTGAGTCCCTCAAGGACGAACTCGCCTGCCGCGACGATCCTGCAAACCTGGACCAGCTCATCGCTCTTGCCATTCGTTTGGACAACCGTCAGCGGGAACGCCGCAGGGAGAGGTCCTCTCGGCCCCAGTTGGGATTCACCTGTACACCCCCCGTTCGGGGTTCCCCGCCGAGGGCTGCTGAGCCCCTAGAAGCACGTAGGCCCAGCCCTGAGGCACCCGAACCTATGCAGGTTGGTCGTGCCCGCCTGACTCCGGAGGAAAGAGTCAGACGGATGTCCTCGAGGGCGTGTATGTACTGCGGTCAGCCTGGCCATTTTGTTTCCACCTGCCCTCTCTGTCCGGGAAACGGGCAGGCCCGTTAGTGGACAGGGAGCTGCTCACGGGTCGCGCTGCCTTGTCTGCTCCCTCTCGTCCCATACTCGAAGCCAACCTCTGGTGGCGCACCAAGGCCTTGCCTCTTCATGCACTCATCGACTCCGGAGCAGATGAAAGCTTTATCGATCAAGGGATTGTTCGCCAGCTGGGTATCGAGACCATGCCCCTGACTATTCCTATTGATGCCAAGGGACTGAATGGTTCGCTCATCGCTCGAGTGACACACAAGACCGTTCCTCTGAGCCTGCTGTTATCTGGTAATCACCGGGAATCGCTCTGCCTCCACGTCATGGACTGTCCCTTCACACCGCTGGTGCTCGGGTCATCCCTGGCTACAGACCCATAACCCCCACATTGACTGGACCATAGGGAAGGTTGTGTCCTGGAGCACTCACTGCTACTCCCACTGTCTCCGGTCTGCCACTGCTCCTGGTCCCTCCAAGACCCCACTCCCCAAAGAGCCCCCTGACTTGTCCTCTGTCCCTGTGGTGTACCATGACCTAGCCCCTGTCTTCAGTAAGCAGCGCGCCCTGTCCTTGCCTCCCCACCGCCCTTACGACTGTGCCATAGACCTCCTGCCCGGTTCTCCCTACCCCAGCAGTCGGCTTTACAACCTGTCCCGCACCGAGCAAGTCACCATGGAGGAGTACATCCAGGAATCCCTGGCTGCTGGCCTTATCCGTCCGTCTTCCTCTCCCCTGGGTGCAGGGTTCTTTTTTGTTGGGAAGAAGGACGGAACCCTGCGCCCCTGTATCGACTACCGGGGTCTCAACAACATCACGGTAAAGAACAAGTATCCTCTACCCCTCATCAGCTCTGCATTCATCCCCCTTCATGGGGCTTCCATATTCACAAAACTGGATCTACGAAACGCCTATCACTTGATTCGCATCCGTAAAGGAGACGAATGGAAGACAGTTTTCAAGACCCCCCTTGGACACTGAGTATTCCGTAATGCCTTTCGGGTTAACCAATGCCCCTGCCGTGTTTCAGGCCCTGGTCAATGATGTGCTCCGTGACATGTTGAACCGTTTTGTTTTTGTGTATCTGGATGACATTTTGGTTTTTTCTCGGTCTCCTGCTGAACACGAGCAACATGTGCGTCGGGTCCTTCAACGCCTTTTGGAGAACAGGCTCTTTGTCAAGGCTGAGAAGTGTGTGTTCCACGTTCCCTCTGTGTCCTTCCTGGGGTACATCATAGCTGAGGGTCAAGTGAAGATGGACCCCGCCAAGGTTTCAGCAGTAGCAGAATGGCCTGCTCCCGACAACCGGAGAGGGCTACAGCGCTACCTGGGCTTCGCCAACTTTTATCGCCGTTTCATACGCAACTATAGCCGCATTGCGGCCCCGCTCACATCCCTTACCTCCACATCCACACCGTTCTCTTGGACTCCAGAGGCCGAGGCCGCTTTCAAAAGGTTGAAGAGTTTCTTCGTATCGGCCCCAGTCTTGATCCAGCCGGACCCGGAGCTCCAGTTCGTTGTGGAGGTTGATGCCTCTGACACAGGGGTAGGGGCTGTGCTCTCTCAACGGTCTCTTGCTGACCAGAAATTGCACCCCTGTGCCTTCTTCTCCAGGAGACTCACTCCTCCAGAGAGGAACTACAATGTAGGGAACAGGGAGCTTCTTGCTGTGAAGCTGGCCCTGGAGGAATGGCGTCATTGGCTGGAAGGTGCCGAGCGGCCCTTCATTGTGTGGACCGACCACAAGAATCTGTCCTACGTACAGACCGCCAAGCGTCTGAATTCCCGCCAAGCCAGATGGGCCTTGTTCTTCGGTCGCTTTCAGTTCCACCTGACATACCGTCCAGGCTCCCGAAACGTCAAGCCAGATGCCCTATCCCGCCTGCACTCTGTCGAGGACAACACCTCAGATCCGGGTTCCATCCTGCCTCCCACCTGCCTGGTCGCTGCCTTCACATGGGAAGTAGAGTCCCTGGTCACACGAGCACAGACCCTGCAACCAGATCCCGGTACCGGTCCCCCAACAGCCTGTTAGTTCCGGACTCTGCCCGCTCCAAGGTGCTCCAATGGGCCCACTCTAGCCGTCTAACCTGCCACCCTGGCATCACCCGCACCCTGGATGTTCTTTGACAACGGTTCTGGTGGCCAACCATGGACGCTGACACCCATTCTTTCGTTTCTGCCTGTACCACCTGTGCTCGGAACAAGTCCTCCACGAGACCCCGGGCTGGCCTACTTCGTCCCTTACCCATCCCCAGTCGTCCCTGGTCCCACATAGCCTTGGACTTCGTCACAGGTCTCCCCCCATCTGGGGGTAACACCGCCATCCTCACGGTTATAGACCGGTTCTCCAAAGCCGCCCACTTCATTGCCCTGCCCAAACTCCCGTCTGCCAAGGAGACCGCCGATCTGCTGGTCCTTCATGTTCTCCGTTTGCACGGCATCCCTTCGGATGTAGTTTCTGATCGTGGACCCCAGTTCATATCCCAGGTGTGGCGGGCTTTCTGCTCCGCCCTAGGGGCCACGGTCAGTCTCTCCTCTGGCTACCACCCCCAAACCAATGGCCAAGCAGAGAGAGCCAACCAAGAGATGGAGGCCACACTCCGATGTTTCGTTTCAGACCGCCCTTCTACCTGGAGCTCTCAGCTCCCGTGGGTTGAGTACGCACACAACACCCTCACCAACGCCTCTACTGGCTTATCCCCTTTTCAATGCTCCCTCGGTTACCAACCCCCCCTGTTTCCATCCCAGGAAGCTGAATTGACGGTCCCCTCCATCCAAGCTCACATGCGGCGCTGCCAGCACACCTGGAGGCGTGCCCGTACTACCCTGCTCCGTGCCTCGGGCCGCTCGCAGCGGCACGCCAACAGACGCCGCATCCCTGCGCCACTTTACACCCCCGGTCAAAAGGTTTGGCTGTCTGCTAAGGATCTCCCACTCAGAGTGGAATCCAAGAAGCTTGCCCCCCGTTTTGTTGGACCTTTCGAGATCGACTCGGTTGTTAACCCTTGTGCTGTCCGTCTGAAGCTCCCTGCCTCACTTCGGGTGCACCCAACCTTCCATGTGTCACTGCTCAAGCCTGTCTCTGACAGTCCTCTGTCTCCGCCTGCTCCTGCTCCGCCGCCCCCTCGGATCATTGACGATCATCCTGCCTACACGGTCCGGCGGTTGCTGGATGTCCGCGGCCGTGGTCGCGGGGTCCAGTACCTCGTGGATTGGGAGGGCTATGGTCCGGAGGAAAGGTCCTGGGTTCCCAAGCGCCAGATCCTCGATCCGTCCCTCATTCGTGACTTTCGCCGTGTTCACCCTACTGGTCCTGGGCGTCCGCCAGGTGGCGTCCGTCGGAGGGGGGGGGTACTGTCATGCCCTCTGCCCCCTAGTGGCGGGTCGTTTGTGTTCCCCGGTTGTGGGTGTGGCCATGGTCTCCGGTTCCAATTACCCACTCACTCTGCCTCAGTCTTCACACCTGTCTCCCATCAACTCATCAGCCCTGCAGTTTATCAACCCTGGTTTTCACATCATTCATCGCCAGATAATAGTTTTGTCTACCCTCGGTAGTATGCTCCCGGTTCCTGTTAAGACTATTTGTTGTGTTATTCCTGAACTAACTTTTTGCCTGTGCCTCCAGGATCACCAACCTTGCCTCCCAGCCAGACCCCGTACAGCCTACCCTGCCGTCCTCTGTTTTTGTCATCACCATCAGTCCCCTCTGCACCTACCCCAACATTAAACCCCTCTGGACCATCCCTCTGTTTTTTGGCGTGTCTGTGTTGTGCACTTGGGTCCACCACCACCACCACCCCGTAACAGTTTCCTAAATCCAAAAACATCTCTCCTCAAAGTCTTTCTTTTACAGTAATTGAAGGAAATAACCCCTGCCTCTGAGTCTAAGCTACACTGGAATCAGCTGTGGTTGGCCCACTTTACCCAACATAAATCAGCTGTGTGTCCATTTTTCAATTGTCTTTTTTTTGCTGAGATATGTTGTTTTTGAACTAATATCATTGCAGAAGCAGATGTTTTTATACTGTATCTAAGGTTTGGATAATTGTTTTTGCTATTGTGGGATGTTGTGTGTTAACATTCATAAATACTACACAAACAATCCATCATTTTGTTGGGAGGTATAGGTTGTCTGTTAAGAAAATGTAAGCGTTGTGAAAATGTCTTCACTGACAGCATATTGTGTGATAAAGACATGAAATATGTGAATTGTATGGCCAAAAAAGACTGATGCTGTGCTAATTGTGTAAAGAGTTTACAAAAGTATCCGAAGTATGTGTAAGCGCTTCTTAGCGATTGAAAAAAACTGTAATCTGTAATGCGTAATGATTTCGTTTTCCTTCAACTGAAAGTGCGATCCTTGTGGCAAAAATCCTTTCAGATCGTCTCCTCGGCCTATGTCTTCGTCTTGCTCGGATTACTGCTGTCATTTCAGCAGGAGACATATGCGAAGGAACCCGAGTGCGTCCAGGTTTACACCTGCTTTTAAGAGATGCAGAATTTTCACCGCAAAATAGGTGCGCACTTTCACAGGCGTTTTTTGTACATACCGCGGAATACATCATTAAACGCACTTTACGCATCCCCTCCCATATCTTTATGGGAAACTCCCACTTTCCCCTTGACCCTCTCGTGAATGCATATGCATGACACGGTAAAGCGCAATTTGCCATTTTCAGTTCCCGCAACAGGCAGTCTGCGCTTTTACCTTGCCAGTGTGGCATATTTGTACATACCTCAACATGCTTTTACGCGCAAATTGCGAAACGAATACGCCTGAAGTGGGCACAAAAGCGTTAATACATGAGGCCCTGAGAACCCAATTGTTACTGTCTATACAGTTAGGGCCGACTTGTTGCTCTTAACCATTTTGGTGGATTTCAGCTGTCGCAACACGTTTTGTTAGAACCAAATATACATTGTGTTACTGACGTTTACTATGCCAACTAATACTTTATCTTTACTTGCCAATTAAATGACTTTATCTGCACTGAAAGTAGGTTGACTTCAATATTATTCAGTTAAAAGAATGAAGTCATTAAACGTCAGTTGAATTGAATTTATTTTTATTAAAAGGTCTCTCATCATAATAGATGATGGTTGCTACAATATGATATCTATGATTATTTTATTTTCCCAGAATCTGCAGTATTAATTATTTCCCCAAATTATAAATGTACTTGGTTGGTACCAGATGTCAGAGTCAGAAGGCTGAGCGGTGAGGAAGTCGGGCTAGTAATCAGAAGGTTGCCGGATTGATTCCCCGTGGTGCCAAATGACGTTGTGTCCTTGGGCAAGGCACTTCACCCTACTTGCCTCAGGGGGAATGTCCCTGTACTTACTGTAAGTCGCTCTGGATAAGAGCGTCTGCTAAATGACTAAATGTAAATGTACCTCATCCCTCAGTGCAGTGAGAGGGGGAGATGCAAAAAGGGGGACAGAGAGGATAAGGGTGAGAGTGAGGAAGATGACTAAAGCAAACACAGTTCATTTCCTGTCTGTCTCTCTCCCTCTTTCTCTCGCACTCCCCCTCTCTCCACCCCCTGCCCCCCCTTCTCTCTTTGCTCCGCCCTGAAGGAATAATTATTTAGAGGAAGCTAATAAAGAATAGATTAGGACTCAGCTTTGAAGAACTCATCTCACAGACACTCACATTGACACACCGAAGGTAGGACCTGCTATAGCAGTACCACTGAGGGACTGCAGAGAGGAGAGACAGAGAGGGAGGGAGGGAAGGAAGGAAGGAAGGAGAGAGAGAGAGACAGACAGAGAAAGAGAGGTACAAAGGAAAAGAGAGAGCTGAAGGGAGGAATCTTACCAGATGAAAAGGTTAATCTGATATGCTTTGTGTATTTATCACCCAGAGATGTCCACAGGCCATTTCAACAATAGATTTATAACTAATCAAGAGTCATCACCAAGCGCACGTGCACTGTGTGTGTGTGTGTGTGCGTGCATGTGTACATGTGTCTGTGCTAGTTGTCATCTATCCAATTATTTCACAGTGGTGATGTTGTGTGTGAGCGTACATGCGTGTGTGTACCACCTCAGTCATGACTGAACCGCCTGCCTCAGTGTTGACTCCTCATGTAGCGTGCAGAACAATGCCTCCAGCTACACACACCAGGTGGGGGAGAGTCCACATAAAGAAAACACCCCTACACAGGTTGAACTGCATCATCATACGACACCCACCACATTCACACAGTGCTTAACTTCAGTGCAGAGACCGAGTGATCCACCAGACGTATCCAATTTCATGGTGAGCTCCCCACCCAAAGGCCACAGGAGTTGGACGGGATTTTTAGACGGACGGTTCGGTTTGAGGCCAGCTCATTGCATCAGCTTGCGCTGCTCTTATCACCACGTCTCTCCGGGGTCTCTCCGCGGTGGAGAGGTGTTGGCGTGGGAGGAACAGGGAGACCAGCGATGGACGGGCTGAACGGGCAGGTGTTTGTCCCACACACTTGCCTGGACGCAGCCAAACTTCCACTCAAATCTACAAACGTGATTAGTTTGGGACGTGTGTACCGGATATCCGAGGAGTGGGGGGGAGGTGGGTGGTGGATGGGGGGGGGGGAGATAGGAGAAGTCCTTTTGGACATGATTTCTCAGTGTTTCCCACAGATTAGAAATCTAATTGTGGCGGGGAGGGGTGGGGGTTGTCAGACCGAGGGGGGGGGGGGGGTCGTAATAATTCCTTCGTTAATAATTTGTTACACAGTTAATTTGTTAATAATTTGTTACATTAAATATTAATCCAAAATGATTCACACCTTCACAAATCAACAAAAACTAACATATCATTTCTGCATTATGCATGTAGCAACGCTAGTGCTAAACAACTATTTAACTGGTCGGCTCCATAACGCCGGGTAAGTAGCTAGCTCCTGAGACTTCTCACCAAAAGAACGAAGGGGAAACTTCGAGTACTGTAAGTCGCTCTGGATAAGAGCGTCTGCTAAATGACTAAATGTAAATGTGAGTAAGGTACCTAGCGAAAAGTAGCCTCAACTTTCCTCGACTTTTAGCTACGGCACTAATGCTGAAGGCTAGCTGATATAGCTGTCGGTCTTACTAGAACGGCATATGTGACTGACTGACGTTGTGACTGTGTGCATATGTGAGAAAGACGCATGAGTGACAGAGAGACGGAGGGAGAGCAGGGGAAAGGAAATGCAGCTGAACGAATACGCTGCGTGTTTTAACCTAAATAGCGATAAAAAAATTTTTTTGTACGAAACGCAATGTGTCGCGGCCGGTGTTGATTCTGTGGCGCACCGCCACAAATTAGTCTATGTGTGGGAAACACTGTTTCTAGTGTGTTAGGGTTTGGAACTGAACGATATTTGGTTTGACACCGCAAACTCTCTGTTTTTCTTACTCTGTCTCAACCTCTCTTTTTTTCTCTCTCTTGCTCTCTTTCTCTCTTTCCATCTGTTTGTCCCTCTTGTGTACAAGCACACAAACACACACTCACGATCACCCATCCGACACACCCACACACACACTCCCCCACCCCCTCACCTCAAGTCGCTCCGGTCCAGATTTGGGGGGAAATCCCCTAATTCCGTTTGTGGCGTTGTCAGGTCGGCGCTCAGACGAAGTAGCTTAGCTGTCTTAGCGGCTGCATTCCAAACAGGCTTTACTGTATCTCCCTCCAGGCGGCCACATTCCAAATGGAGGCTTTGGGTTGTTCACTACTGTAAAACCGCCCACAGACTCTTCAGTCCTGTCTCCACAGAAGACACGCAAGCCCCTTCTTTAGGCTGAAAGCTGTCAACATTATTTTGCATCCAGAAAAGAAACGTGATTGTTTTTTTGTTGTTTTTTTGCATTGTGTTACATGTCATCCAGTCTGACATATGGTGGTACATACATACAAGTAATATAATTAGTGACCAACAGTGACAAAAGTTGGTGAAGTATACCACATCAAATATACTTTCTGATTTCTCTTCCTATGGAGCTCTAGAATGTATGCTTTTAAATGGTTGCTTTTGATAATAATAATTTTAATAATAATACAAATTATGTAAAAATTTTAATAGCAACAGCTGATGAACACTCAAGCATACACCCACATGTACACACAAACGATATCTACAGTATAAATATCATTAAGGCAAAGAAGTGGTGTTTGATGGTGTGTGGTGGAGAGGTAGGCGTCTGTGCAAGTGAGCTTCTGGGTGTGCGAGTGGGTGTGTGTGTGTGTGACAGAGATGGATGGGGTTTCTTGTATGAAACCTAAAGGTAAATGTCACACCTGTCTGTCACATCACACCTGCTCTCCCTGACTTGTGTGCTCTGACAGTCTGGCATTTACACACACACACATGCACACAGACAAACACACACACACCATGCACACACATACTTATAAACACAACCACACACACACGCACACAAACACCATGCATTCACACACACATGCACACACACACACACCCAAGCACACAAACACACACGCAAACACATGCGCACACACTCCATGCACACACCCATATATACCTAAAGGACAATGATGTACAGAGGGCATGGGACAGGTGGTTGTGGTATGTACCAGGGTGTTCATTTTTGGGTGACTGTGTGTGTTTGTGTGTGTGTGTGTGTGTGTGGAGACAGGGGAAGTTGACATGGAGGTACTTGGAATGTTCTGGTCCTCCTGAGCCCAGATAAGACAGGCTGATAACACTTTTGGGTCCAGAGACTGTCTTCTGCTGGGGTTGCTTCTCTTTAGGGACTGACTTCCATTGAGTCTATGTCCATCTGTATTCAACACTAGCACACACACACACGTACACACACATGCTTAAATGTACGCCCATGCACAGTCAGAAATCCTTCAGTGTTGCTATGATTTATACAGTAGCCACTGAATAATGTCACATATCCTCCAACATTTTGCTGCTAGTGAGAGAGGGAAAGAGAGAGAAAGAGAGAGAAAGAAAGAGAAAGAGAGAGAAAGAGAGAGAAAGAGAGAGAAGACATAAGAGAAAGAGTGTGGGAGGGAGAGAGAAAGAGACAGAGAAAGAGAGAGATGGGAAAGAAAGAGTAAGAGGGAGGGAGGGAAATGTTATAGATCTCCTTTTTCCCTCATCCCCTTTCTCCCTTTTCATCATCACCTCCTGTCTCCTCAAAACCCTGTTGTATGCAAATTAACTGGCCATTTCTCTGCAGTGGTTGATGATACTCTCCATTGCTTTGGCCATTGACAAGGCATTAAAGGTCATTACTCATCTTATAATGGTCCTTCTGCATGTATGAGTGTGGTTTGTGTGGTGTTTGTTTGTGGTTGTGTTTGTGGCACGTGTTTGCACGTGTGTGTCCTTGTGTTTCTCTAAACTGTTCCTCTCTTGCACTTGTTTGCATTCAGTGTATGTGTTGTTCAACTCAAGGTCATATTGCAACAACAGCACTGTGATTAGAGAGAAAGCTCCCTGCAAAGCTGGATTCAATTACTGCTGTCTGATCTAATACAATGGCTTAGACTATAGACTAATGCTTGGTCACTGAAGGCCACATAGGTACTTCAGTACTCTTACTGAACTACATATCCCTTAACTGTTGGATAATTTTTGCTAACATAAAATGAAAAAGATTTTCAACCTGGGGACTTGGTGTGGGAAAAGTGTAAAGGTCCCATGACATGCTGTTTTTGGATGCTTTTATATAGGCCTTAATGGTCCCCTAATACTGTATCTGAAGTCTCTTTCCCGAAATTCAGTTTTGGTGCAGAATTACAGCCACTACAAGCAGTCCCACAATGAGCGTTCTTTAGGACGTGCCATTTCTGTGTCTGTAGCTTTAAATGTTATGAGAAGGTGAGAGGCGGGACTAACTGCCATGCTTCGGTTATCTGCAAGCCATGATGTCTCTCGAGGAGAATATCGCGCTTGCAGGGTCGTAGCTCATTTTTTCATTGGCGGGCCAAATTCTCTGGGCGGGTAAAACAGAGAAAGGGGAGGTAACCTTTCCTGTTATGACGACATAAGAGGAACATTTTATAATCGGAGCGTTTGAGCTTTCATTTTCTCAAAGGCGGAATACCCAGGGCTTGGTTTACACCTATCAAAGTGTCTAACCACTGGGGCACCAACGGCAGGCTGGGAGAACTCATATTAATGTTAAATAACCTCCTAAAGTGACATTTTCATGCCATGGGACCATAAATTTATCTCAAACACCTCCCTCCCTCTCTTTTCCCTCTCTCTCCTTTCCCTCTGTTCTTTCTCTTTCCTTCCTTCCCTCTCTTCTCCCTCTACACCTCTCTCACACCCTCCCTCCCTTCTTCCCTCTCTCGCTCTCTCTATCCCCTAACCTCTCTTTCTCTTTCTGTCTTCATTAATAAGAGACCTCTCTAAATTCTACTGACCAGTGACTATTGTTGACCACTCTAGACTCACAGTCCAGCTGACCTCTTCAGTATTCCAAATGCCACACCAAAGGTCAAAGGTGAAATGTTTTCCACCCGGAGCCCATCACTCTAAAGCAAAATTCAATTTCCTGTCTCTGGCATCAATGTTGATTGAGAGTAAACAAACTGCTCTAAGAAATGAAAAAATAGATAGAAAAAATACAAATATTAGGGCCTGGGTATTAGCCATGTCTAAGAAATCCAGAAAACCCCAAAAAATAAGGATTTATCATGCAAGAAAGCTGATGCAATTCCAACAGTATATTGCTTTTGTTAATGACTTCTGGTCCTTCACAGCCTCTCTTTCTCTCTCTCTGTTTCTCACCCCCGCGGCTCACAACTGCCAATGTGTTTTCTCTGCCTCTCTGTATACAGTAGATTAGGTGTGTATTGCTCAGTGATACAACTCCCATGACAGTAGTAGTACACAAAGGACCATACACACAAAAATGCAATCCACAGGAATTTGATGACATGTACCTCCCTTTACATTATGTCACCATCAATGTTGCTGTACGGACAGTTCAGTTAAAGTGATGGTACCCCTCCCTCAACCCTCCTTCTTTCCCCTCTTCTTGTTTCCTTTCCATTCCTCCCATTATCCTCTCCTCCCCCCAGCTCCTCTTCCCTCTGACTCTCCATCCCCTCCACCTCCCTCCTTCCTCTCCATTCCTCCCTCGATCCTCTCCTCCACCCCTCCATCTCCTCCTCCTTTCGACTCTCCCTCCCTCCCTTGATCCCTCCCTCCCTCCCTCGATCCCTCCCTCCCTCGATCCCTCCCTCCCTCGATCCCTCCCTTTCTCCCTCATCCCGTCCTCCCTCCCACTTCCCGTCCTTCCTCCCTCGATCCCTCCCTCCCTCGATCCCTCCCTCCCTCGATCCCTCCCTCCCTCGATCCCTCCCTCCCTCGATCCCTCCCTCCCTCGATCCCTCCCTTTCTCCCTCACCCCGTCCTCCCTCTGCATGAACGGGTGATAAAATGTGTATTTTATGAAAATGGATAATGTGTTTATGAAAGATGGGTCTTTAAGAGGGACACAGTGAGCAGCTGATAACTCCCCTCTTATCTATCCCCAACACATGTTAGTCATTCCCTGGCCAATCTATCAATATGACGCATGTGGTTGTGTGTGTGAATGACGGTGTGTGTGTGTGTCTGCGCGCGCTTGGGGAGTGAGTGAAGTGACTGATCATTTTCCATAGCCAGGACATATTTTGGAAGCCTTCGATGGAATTCAACTGATACTAGCTGCAGACAGACTCATGAAAACACACACACACTCACATGCTAACACACATTGCAACAAAGTAAACTGCATACTGGTATGCCTAGATAACACACAGCACCCAGAGGCAGTGTCTAATACACACTCCCACAAACACACATCTCCATCACAAAACCTGGTGTTTGATCAAACGCAGACAAACACGGACACAAACCATAAACACACACAGACAGACGCACACACACACTCCTAGAACCAAAAATGCAAGTCATCATCTCTTGGTGCCATAGAGGTTGCAGATGTTTTGGTTCCAGTGGATGACACTGTTCAACTCAGCGGAACATGTTGAATCCACTGGAAGAACAACATCTCTTTCTCATTTTTAGGTTGTTACATGCAGAATATCATTCCTTTCTAATGAATTTGATGCCAAGGATTTCATCTGAGGGAAAAATGATTTCTGGAACAAGGTTGATTGGAAAGAAATACTGCAGGCATTAATCATAGTTCTCACCACTGCCAGGATCCCAGTCCTTCTCAACACTGGTGATGTTAGCAGGTGACACCAGGGGTTGGTGTTGTACACAGATGCACACACTGTACACACACACACACACAGTATAAACTGCACGTACTATACACAAGAACAGATGCAAATCCACACGTGCACACACAGGAATGCACAAGCAACATATAACGAGCATATTGAAATGTGCAAGCAAGCCGTTCACACAGATGCACACACGCATATATACCTAAAGTACACAATCTGGATACCTAAAGGGGATAAGTACTGGAAAGCTCATATCTCCAGGGGAGAAAGCACTTCAAATAAGCCAAGTGCTTCAGGGACTGAGCCCCTTATGCAACAGCACAGACATTATGGTCATGCACACAAAAATACACACAGACAGAGGTGCAGGGGCGAATCTAGGTTCCCACTTTTGGGGGGGGCTAAGCCCCTAGATAAAACCTATTATGTTTCCTGTGACCCAGCAAAACTAGGAGGGTCTGGAAGCACGTTCCCCAGAATATTTTTTTGAAAATATCCTTTTAAATAGTGTCCTCTAGTGGGGTCTAGGAGGATAAATTAACACATTTATATTTAAAATATGAAAGAAAAAATATAAAAAACATTTGGGGGGGCTAATGAAAGTTTTGGGGGGCCTCCAGCCCCCCCCCCCAAAATAGGGATAGATACGTCCATGCAGAGGTGCAGTCTCTCTCTCCATGTCAACATGACTTGAAGCCAAGTCCAGGTGCTCACCCATGCCCGGGCCAGGAATATGGGCAGGGCATGGCTGTTCTGCATGTTTTTATATTGGGGAAGAAACCAATGTGAGCACTTGGAGAACATGCTAACTCCATACAGACGGACCCTCCCATGTTGCCATGAAGCACAGTGAGGGGGTTGGGTTCAGAAGGAGGTAATTCATTTGAAGCACACACCTTTTCGAAGTGATTTAGTGATTTGAGATTGGAACTCTGATTTACTGGGTGGGTGTGAGGGAGGGTCTACGTGTCAGTGGTGATTGTGAAATATTTACAGAAAGACATAGCTTTACCAGTGAGTCCAATAGGCCATCAATCTGGGTCGTTCTCTCTCTCTCTCTCTCTCTCTCTCTCTCTCTGTGTGTGAGTGCGTGCATGTGTGTCCCTCTAGGCTTGTTCTGGATCTTAAAGCCCATCTGGTCAGCTCAGTCCTGCTGAGTCCTTCTCACACAAACACAAGCAAACAGACACACACACGTTGGTCAGGCCAGGCTGGGTCCTGCCACAGCCAGAGGGGCCCTGGAGAGGGACAGCCCCAGATTCAGCTCCAGATATCCACAGCGCTGGAGGCCAACACAAAGGCCAGACCATCCAGGGATACCGAGAGACCTTGCCACCCCACCAGGGAATCTAAGCCCAGCACTGCTACTCCAACCCTGGGGAGCATGTCAGTAGCCTCTGGCCCCTGACATCCATAACTGGGGGCAGGGATGCCAGAGGGCTCCAGCATCTCCAGGGATCCATGCCCAAGCCCTGCTCCCAGCTGAGACCCAGATGCACAGCAGAAGGTGGCCAAGGGACACGGTGGGGGCTTGTGGTCCAGAGATACCAGGGGGCCAGGGCAAGGTCACCCCAGATCATCCTGTCCAAGCCAGCCAAAAGGAAACTCTAGTCTCTGTCCCTGGTCAAGGAACACAGAGACACACTGACACAGATAAAAAATCAACACCAGGCCAGATGCTCTCAGGGAAAAAAATTGATAATCTTTTTTTGTAATCTTGTCCATCTAGACAAAAACACTTCAGAAGGATTTCAAAGAAGTCAGTATAGTCCTTTGGTCTTTAAAAAAGATCTACTTGAGTAAATTACAGACTGCTCGTCCAAGTCTTTACGACAACTCTTAAGATGTCAAAGACCAGATTGAACAGTTGCTGTTCAAATCATTCAGCGGGATAACCGTTTCCCGAAGAGTGCTTGGACTTGTGAGTGTCGGATGGGCAGCATTGTATAGTACCTTTCATCATTTAAATCCTACACCTTTCGGTCTCACATTCAGTCCTACTATTTCAAGATTAGCACTGAGGTCAAATGTTGAAGTTTCACACTTTTTTCCAGAGCAGTTGCAGAGAAACGAATCTGCCAATGAGATAAGGTTGCATATAAATATTTTGATGACCATAAAACGAACATTTGAACATCTACAGGACCACAGCATGAAAATTCTAACATGAATATGATGGACGCATTTGAATGAGTTTATTTTCAATGCTGTAGTATTGTAGGCATGTGAGATGGTATTTTCCCTAAATGCTGTGGTTTCTTATTTGAGTGCAGTACAGTAATGATGTGCTGTTCCTCCACTCATCCTGACACACTGAGGGTCACTGGTTTGAAGCTGGTTGGTTTTTGCTTTTGCAACCACATGTAGAAAAGATTACAGTAAGATTCAGTAGAATACATCATGCAGATTCAAACATAAAACAACTTACTTACAGTAACATACATATATGTGTATATAAATGAGAGAGAGATCATTTAGTTGTATTTGTATTTTAACATGTTGCTTCGGGCCATGTATTTTTGTCAGGGCACTTCTGCTCTGCTTCAGTACAGCATCCTTTCTAAGATCATTTCCCCCCTCCTCTGTCTTCTCCCCCTTTTTCCCATCATCTACCCTTCTTTCCTCTGTCCATCTGTTTTCTTCTCCACCATATTTAGCAGTTTCCCCCCCTCCACATACTCCTATTTATCCTTTCGCACTATGGTTGAGATGATAACAGCAGACCACAGACGAACCCGAGAGGTTGGAGGAAGGAGGGACGGGAGAGGCAGAAGAGTGGTATCCATGTTGGCTGTGCTGTGGTTTTGCCCTCTGGCATGCCTCTTACCTTGATTGGCCCTTGTAGAATGGAATGATTGGAACGTTTCAAGTAGAAAATAGTAATGGTTTAAATCTTTAATGGATGTGTGTTTGACTGTTTGTGTATATGTTTTAAAGGTGCAAAACCATGCCTGTTGGTGTGTGCGGGCACGCATACGTGCATGCATTCATGAAATTGAATGTGCTACCCGTGGAAGTTGTCCAATCATTAGCCTTCTTTCTCAGCTGGAGACCCTGGCTTCTGGGACGGTTGACAAGGCATGGAGTAGCTTCTCACCCTTTCTAACACAAACGCTCCACAGATGCACAAGAACCATACTCAGAGAGGAAAGGACCATTTGCCACTATCCTCATTAGCATTGCAGTCATCGCCGTCACCACAATCATCATTACAGTCACTACCGTCATTATCATCATCGCTGCCACAACGTGCTACTTTCCTCTGTTGGACATAGCACATTGTGGGATTGGATTGGGAGGTGCAGGACATAGATTTAAGACCCGCCAGTTACCCCTGTCCCCTGACTGACTTCCTCACTCCCAAGCTTTCCCTTCTCCAGTGAGAGCACAACTGTTTTCCCTGACACGAAAGAGCATGGAACTTTTGGTAGAGAGGGAAATACAATTCTCGAAGAAAGTGATTTAGAGGGGAGAGCAAAAACCATTGCCGTTCTTGTGCTTTCCCTGAAGTAAAACAACAAAGTTTTAGAGAGTCTGCTCAATATTTTACATTTCAGAGCAATTACAGTTTTCTAAATGAGACCGAGCATGGCTTAGTTGAAATATGCAAGAGCTCTGAAAGGCATTAGGGACAGTGCCAAACAACTGGGATGAGAGTGAGACCCAATTACCTCATCTATACATCTGTCCATCTGTTTGTCTGTCCATCTGTCTGTCTGTCTGTCTGTCTGTCTGTCTGTCTGTCTGTCTGTCTGTCTGTCTTGTTGCCTGCTTGCCTGCCTGCCTGCTTGATGGCTTAGTATTTAGGCACACACATACACACACAGAGAAGAAGAGGAATATGATTTCATTGTTTCACAGGCTCTGACCCTTTGCAGAGCCCCCTGTCAATCAAGTGTGTACCAAATCACAGAGCAGACCAAAGGACAGGGTCAGCACTTTCTGTTCTGCTGACCACACTGGCCATCCACTCAGGCCAGTCCGGCAGGGAAGAGATATCAACTGAACACACACGCACATGTGCACGCAGGCGCTGACACATGCACTCACAAACTCTCCCTCACACGGGTCTAAGCACATACACACACCAACACAAGCAGACAAACAAATGTACACTCATTTCGGCACACAATCTCAAAGCTTTGGTGCTGGATTTAGAGGAGTTGGATCAGGATCAGTTTGGTTGTGTTTGTTGGGGGGAGGACAGGGGGGCAGGGTACAGTATCTGGGACAAGCCCCATGAATGAGGTGCGTCTGCATGCTACAGCTTTCTCCCCTACAGAGAAGACCACAACCCAGTTCATGTATAATTCATCCTGCTGCTACTGTGTCTTGAGAGAGAGAGAGATAGAGAGAGAGAGAGAGAGAGAGAGAGAGAGAGAGAGAGAGAGAGAGAGAGAGAGAGAGAGAGAGACTGAAAGAGACTGAAAGAGACTGAAAGAGACTGAATGAAAGAATGAGAGAGAGGAAAGGATGTACAGCAAGAGAGATGGAGATATGGAGAGAGAGAGGCAGAGAAAAGAGAAACATAACAAGTAGAAGTGGAGAGATACAGTACCAGGGATGCAGGAACGACAAGGAAGACAGAGAAGAGAGGCAGACCTAGGGAAGGATGTACTGTGCTGTAGCAAGGTGAACAAACAGGCAGAAGGACAATGTGAAACTCTGAAAGAGATTACTTTAATGATAACAGTAATTTCCATCTAACTGTTATTGTCCACATCCTGCACTCACTGCTCCCCAGTGTCTTTATCTAAATCCAGAAATGTTCAAACAATTTCCAGATATTGAGTCAGACAGAGGCCCCCCGCATTAAGCTTTCGTAATAGAATCTTGACACTTGAAAACAATTATTGGTGTTTGTTTTGTCGTCCTGACCAGCAGAAGGCCAGGCCACATGATACACAACGCATTACAATAATGGATCGGGCTTCTAACAACCAATACATTTCAGAGGTCGAAAAAATCCCTCAGATTGATGCTCTTTATCCTCAATAGTGAACAGGAAACCAATCATGTCTGTTCCTGATTGGTGCAGAGACACGCTCTCCCTCTTCTGCTCAGGAGGAGTAGGGACGTGCCGGGAGCATCTTTGGGATTTGACCCTCTGAGATGGGAAAGTGCAAGAGTACACAGGATTCTGGGATGTGTGTGCAGGTGTATGGGTTGTGTGTCTGTGTTGAAGTGTGTGTGTGCAGGTGCATGGGCTGTGTGTCTGTGTTGGAGTGTGTGTGTGTGTATACATGTGTGGGTGTGTGTGGACTGCATGCCTCATGCCTCCTTGCCGTGGCCGCAGAATTGAAATGCAAAGCCAGAGTTGTAAATGCTGGACCACTCAACTGAAGCATGTACAGCGGCACACGTGTGTGAGTGTGTGCTTAAGTCTGACTTCTGGTGTGTGCATGGTGGTTCTGTATGGAAAGGATTTCAAATCTCCTTGATGCACAGGAAGGAAAAATTTCACTGGGCTGACTCTGCATTCGTTATTTTTTTCCCTTCTTTTTTTGCCTCCTACGACCGATATTACATTTTTGCTTCCATTCAACAACGACCAGAGAGATTTTCCTTGGTCCTCATAAGTCAGGAATTTCCTGCAGGCTGAGAATGCATTGCTTTAGAATGATCACGGCTGTGTTCCGGAGTGCAATGAGAACGGAAGTCTACGGAAAGGAAAGGTACCGAGGGTTAGTATGTAGAACACTCTCCCTGTGACTTTTGTGTGTGTGTGTATCTGTGTGTGTTCGTGTGTGTGTGTGTGTGACAAGAGAAGGTCTATAAATAGACAGTTTAAATCATGCCAGATGACAGGAGGGACAGGGAGCAGTCCCATCTGAAATATGTCTCAAGCAGAGCAGGGTGTGACACCAGAACACTAAAACAAGCACATCTGACTGAGAGATTTATCCAGTGTCAGTCTTTGAATTATGTTTGTCATTATGTACAAGCTGGTGCAATTGCATACATTTGCGCCTTATTCTGACTGCGAGACCAATACATGTTTTTGTGAGTATGTGTGTGAACCATATCACCCATCCAAATCTACGTAAATCCTAATGATTTCTTACACTCATGTGCATGTGCGGGTGAGTTTGTGAGTGTGTGTGTGTGGGTGTGTGTGTGCATGTGAGTTTCTGTGTGTGTGAGAGAGAGATGTCTGTACGCTTGTGCATCTGCATTGTTTGCAAAATACTTGAATTCTTTATAAATATGTAAAATGGATTTAGTAAATTCAAATTAAGCGTATCCTATGTGTGTGTGTGTTCATTTGTGACTCATTAAACACTCTCCAGTGGTGGTGTTTGTTCCGCTGCCTAGCTCACATCCGTTCTCAGGTGGACTTGGCTCAGTCTCTGTCTCCTAATTCTCTCAGACTAATGCCATGCTGCTGGATTCTCAACAGGCTCACACTCAGCATCACTGCTGTCCACTCGCCAGGACAGAGCTGGCTAATACACCACCTCAGGTACTTGGCTGTGGGTTTGTGTGTGTGTGTGTGTGCATGCAGGAGCATGTCTAAGAGTGTGTTTGAGCGTGTGCCAGACAGTCTGATTTTACAAGGCACTGTAAGATTAATCTATGAAGTCTCCGTTCAGGCACGTCAGCCCCCTCTCTGCCATCACCATGGCACTGGTCTAGCTTTCGCTGCCACCCTCATGGCTTTAGAGTGAAAGCTACACATCAGTCTCTCACCCCCCTCCTGCCACCCCGCTTCTCCTCTTTGTCCTGCCTCTGATCCAGCCTTCCATCCATTCTTTTTGTTTGGCAAAGCTGAACCCTAATTTCACAGCCGACGAGATAAAGACAGGCAGTTCTTTGTCTCAGCTCAAATATTGGAAGGTGAACCTAGACTTCTTGTCAGTGTTTCGACGACATGATGATGTCCACTGCAGGTGTGAACCTGTCCTTGGATGTCCACCTACACTAACATACTTTTAGTGATGTTCCATGCTAAAAGGCGTGCATCATAACATCTCAATGGATGCATCTGTCATGCTGTATTTATAGTATATAGGCTTCTGCAATAGTATGCATCAGTATGCAGTATCCAGTGTGTATACACAATAGAGTACATACATCACATGTAATATAGCGTATAGTATGAATTAGTGTGCTTGTGTGTGTGTGTGACTTTTGATAGAATGTTGTGCTTGTTCATGTTTATATTTCAGGTATCCCCAATGCTACCGTTGCCATCTGGTGCCATATAAACATTATAATATCTCTACCTGTGTGTGTGTATGCATATGTGTGTGTGTGTGCGTGTGTTGCAGGCATAATCCCCCTCATGTCCAAGGGCTTCTGTCATTGTCATTCGGATGCCATACATATTTCTCCTCCATGCTCTTGGGACGGCTTATGTTACTTTGCTGCCATGTCCCAAGGTCTCTGTGATTGATAGGCGCATGCCAGCCTCTCCCAGCGTATTTATCAAACGTCCGGCTCTCAAGATAGGTATCTTTCTCACACAAACACGCACACACAAACACGCACACACAAACACACACACCACCTCCACTACTCAGATATGCATCTGTCTGCTTTCTCCAGTGACCTGACCTAGGCCCTCAGAATTGAGAAAGTGATGGTGAGAAGTTTGGATGTGTGCATGTGAGTGTGTGTGTGTGTGTGTGCATGCGTATGGGGTGTAATTATGGGGTGAAATCAGTGTCAGCGTAGCTGCGCACAGTGCGTTCACCGTGTACCTGATCCGGGTGAATTACTCGTTGGCTACTCTGGAGAGTTGAGCCATTTCTCCTCTCTAAAATGTCTCAGTGTAGGCCTACTTTTTTCATAGTCAAACATAAAACAGCACACAAATATACAGCAATTTTCGGTACACACAGAGAACAAGCTGTAAAATACAAATACTGTGAGCACACTATTCTATTGATATGCAGTATTACAGTACACAAGGCATATTGATTTTGTACCTGTCATCCATCTTGAAGGTTCTAATAATGGCAGCAACTGTGAAGCGGCTGAGATTTGGTTGGACCCTCTGGCCAGCCTCCCTCATGCTCAAACCATGGTTGAGCACATTGTCTACCACCGTGGCCCGAATCTCAGAGATGACCGTTCTCCTCCTTTCTCCTCCTTCTTCTCCTCCTTCTTCTCCTCCTCTTCCTTGTCCTCCTCCTGATCCTTGTCCTCCTCTTCATCTTTGTCCTACTCTTCCTCCTCCTCTTCCTTCTCTCTGTCCTCCTACTCCTCCTCCCCCTTGACCCCCTCCTTCTTGTCCTCTTCCTCCTCCTCCTCTCACTCTTACCCCTCTCCTTCTCTGGTTGTCAATATGTTCAAAGTTCTCCATTGTTCACCAAACAAAACAGAGGCCCAAGGCTGTTTTTATGCGGCAGTCCTGATTGCAAATTGCTCACCAGACCTGAGTGTTTAGAGATTTGAATAGTTGTGTGTTGTAGGTTGATACTTTGAGATTTTACATGAGAAGTGTGTGCAACAACTGAACATTGTGTGTAGTGTTTTGACAACAAGGTGATGTGTAATTGACATCAGTGTGTAAACAGGGAAAGTCTAATGCAGATAAGGGAGTGTGAAGTAGTGCCAATTGGTACATGAAGTGAAGGTTGTGAACATTTTTGCTTTTTGTGTGTAACAATAACAGTAAGATAGTAATAGTAAAGCAACATCATCATCATAATAGTATATGTATACGGCTATGTAACCTAGCTTGCTTTGCCGAGCTAGAACAACGACGGAGCCAGATATTCAAGTTTACAGTCTCTTTAATCCGACACAATTCTTACGTAAGCATTCATACTAAAAACACGAAGCAAAAAGAACAATGTATATGTGGTGAGTCTGAGTCGTATGTGGAACGTACGTTCCATCTAGAACAGGCCTGTATTTCAAAAATCCAAGTGAAAGAAATACTAAAGTTCACATGATGTATCTGCTTCTTGATCGGACTTGTACCCCATTCTGCCAGTTTTCGAACTCAACTGCAATGCCTTAGCTCTGCGACTGGCTGTCGCAGACGTGTACAGCTAGTTGTAAGCATGTACGAGCCTCAGAGCTAGGAGCATAGTGGGCCACTGTTCTGCGCAAGACTGGGCCGGAACTGGAAAGACGGTGCGGTCCATTTTGCGCTCTCGCTTGCCTCACTGCACCACTGAGCACTTTCCTTTGAAATGAATGGGGACACCATCTTTAAAGAGCTGGTTCGCTTGGTCTATGGTTTATAGACACACCAAATTTTCTATCAAACTGTAAGGTGTAGTATTCATTCTGCGCTTTCTAAAACTCCTGGCCTCCTTGCCTATGTGTAATTCACCCATATCAGGTACGCGGTAATGCACTGTGTGCCATTACGCTGACACTGACATCCCATAGTACTACACCTCTTACATCCGTGTGTGTGTGTTTCAATGTATGTGTGAGTGTGTGTGCATGCATGTGTGGATGTGTGAGTATTTGTTTGTTTGGTTTGCTTGGTCATCAATGTGAAGGCACAGTGGCCATCTTTACCCCCTAAGATTCAAATGTTGGGCAAACACAAAAGGTATAGTATCTGCTCTGGGGGTTAGAGGATTGTATGACTAACTGTTCGTCAAAAAAACTCAAATCAACTCTTCCTGACAAATAACCAAATTTGTCTTTCTTCCTCTGGCCTGAAGGCAGAGAGATGGTGATGAGGGAAAGTATTTCCCTGTTCTTATCTGTGTTTGCAGGAAGTATGCAAATAGCAGGTGTACTGTGTGTCTGTGTCAGAGAGGGGTGGAGGTCAAGCACCACTTTATATCCTGGAGGACCCACTGTTGAGAGAGCGGGAGTAACGGAAAGGAACAGACAGTGGGGAAAACATAAAAAGCCATGCGTAATCGTTCGCTTGAATTATGCATGGCAGAGGATGTAGACATCAGCATGGCTATTTGACCACAAAGACAACCAGGCCCAATGTTTCCTGTGAAGGGTGAGACGAGAGGAGGAGAGGGAAGAGGGAGTGGAGAAGAGGGCAACATGTGTTATTCCTGTGCGTCGGGACTGAACGATTCGACATCTTGGAAAGCCACTGACGGTTCAGTTTTGCTTCAACAAACAGGGCGTCTAACTCATCCTCTGCAACCCCAAATCATAAACAAGAGCCATGTTCACAAAACACCTACAAATGCGTTTGTTAAGTCCAATGCTTCTCTGCATCACTCGGACGACGCAGGCTTTTGTAAAACTTTGAACATCATGAACGATGCAAAAAAAAGATGAGACGAGTGCAAGATTGAGCAACAGAAGGGTAGGTTTGAGAGAGGGGGAAAAGGAAAGAAAATTGAACTGAACACAGAGGTTATGCCTGGTAGTGTTAGTGGTAGAGACACGCAGCATAACACCGATGTGTTTTGACAGCACGCAAGCCCAAAATGTGCCAACTAACAAATTAGAGTCAATGGGTGCAGTCAGCCACTCTCAAAGTGTTGGTCCATTAACATGGAATGACAAGGTAAAATAGAGTGCATCTGGCCTTCAGTCCCATCACTCTCATCCGGCTCAGATGAGGCCGGAAGAAATAGCTCCAAAGTAGCCAGCTCAAAGTGGCCCCGGTTTGGCAGTGGCTCTTATTTATCGCGGAGGAAATGTTAAGAGAACTCTAAGACAAAAGCTGGGGTTCAGCGTGCATTAAGCTGAGAGGGGGGGAGGCTTTCGAGACTTTGGGAGAAAATGGTACTGATCATTTGCGATGCACCCTGGGAATTGGAGGAGATTCTAGCCTTGTTGATGTCCATGCAGCATGCAGATCTTAATATAACCAAAAACACCATTTCTTTTTTAGTTTTTCAAAATGTTTTCTTTAAAAGTCAAGAATATGGCGTTTCAAATTTTGGAGTTACACAATGTTGGTCTGGGACCAACACTGCTCTCTGATGCACAGTAATGACTGAGGGCTGGAGGAAGGTGGAGCAGGGTGGAGGGGGTGGACAGGGTGAAGGGGGTAGGAGGGAAGAGAAAGTGGGGATGAGTGGAGGAGGGGGACTTCTAAAACTCTAATAATACTGGAGTCATAGTCACCTCTTTCTAACCAGTACAGTCTCACTTTGTTACTCTTTTGCTCCATCTGTATCTCTTGCTCTGTCTGCATCAGTGTCTCTTTATCTCTGTCATCGCTCTCACTTTCACTCTCTATCTCCCTTGCTCTCTCTCATTCTCTCTTTCTGTATCTTTGATTTTCATCTTTCAGTTTTTCTTATGCTCTGTTGCTTGTCTTGGTCTCTCTCTCTCCCATTCTCCTCTCTTGGAAGGCAAGGGAGAAGTGGGAGGGTATTTATTGTAAAAATAAATCATTTTAGCGCTAAAGCCACCCACAGCCAGAGTGTTTCAGTATGCTGTGTACTGAGCCAGGGAGCTTATTTACTGTGATTTGAAGTGTATGTGTGTATGTGTGTGTTTGTGCGTGTGTATGTGCATTTCTGTCTTTTTGTCAGTATGTGTTGGTGTACATTTGATCATGTTTGTGTGTGTATCTTTATTTTAGTGTGAAACACGTGTGTGTCTTTGCTTGTGTGTACAGCATGTGCGTGTGTATGTTTGCCAGTGTGTGTGTTGGCGTGTGTGTGGCACAAGGCTTTGTAAAGCACTGTTATAATGAAACAGGATTAAAAGGAGGATTGGCCAAGGACGGCTGGCGTTGAAACTGGAGCTTGTTTGTTGAAACAACATGACTCACTTGACTGAGCAACTTATCCTGTATGTGCTTCCTTTGTTTCTGTAATGCCGGTGTGTCATCTGTTTGTTTTTGCTGTCTGTCTGGGTGTGTATTTTTGTCTCCTTAAATGTGTGCGTGTGTGTGTGTCTGTGTGTGTACGCATGCATTGATTTTACCATAAACCAGGGTATAGAAGCCAAGGGCAGTGATGTTGTGTAACAAAGCAGAGTGTGCCATGGCTCTACATGGCATTCTGGCAGTGTTCTTTTCAGCTCAAGTGGTGTGCACGTAACATAATGATTACAGGGTTCTAATCTCCCTCTCGTCTTCTCCTTCCCTTCATTTCTTCTGAAATGTTTGTCTGTATCTCTCTTTCTGTCTCTTTCATCCTTTCCTGTCATCCTCTTTACTCCATTTTGTCTTCTCTCTTTTTCTCTCTCTGTCTTTCTCTCACTCTCTTCAATGTCTTTGGCACATCACCATCATTTTGAAGGCCAAATGTGTTTGTTCCTTGTTCCAGTCTGTGTTGTAACACAGTGTTCCCACACAAAGCCTCTGTCCTCTCGTGACATGGCAGACCCTGGTGTAGCTGGTTCTGGCTAGCAGGTTTATGTTCTGACTGCTGGGACACAGAGACAAGCTCAACAGGTCTGCCAGACAAAAGTGACAGACAATTAAATTGTGATTTTGACTTCTGTTCTTGAAGTAGTAATACCTAACACCTAGTATTACCTAACACTGGTCTGTGACTGTGCCCACTTCCTTTGTCCACTTATTTTGCGTCATTGGTAACATTTGAAAGGGGTGATTGACTGAGTATTGGAGATATTTCTCACTGTTCCGGTCTCCGATTAGGGTATGTAACACTGGTTTGGCTGAAAATGGCCCGGGTGCTGTTCTATTACCCTTGATACATCCATTGAAATTTTCCCAGGAAAGAAACGCTAGGGTTTCTCCTTTTGTGGTATGCTCAAGAATATATAGATGAGCTGCACGCTGATAGGTTGGTTTACAACAAGTGAAGTTGCGGAGCAAAGACGCAACACAGCCAACAGCACTCACTGAAACAAGAAGGTGGAGACTTTAAATAAAAACGTACAAATAAATCTATTGTGTCTACACATCACTGTTTTCAACAGGTTGACTAGATATCATTTGAAATGATTACATTAGTTGTTTCCACTTCTGTTGTCGAAGCCAACAGGATCGCAATTCAGCTTCAGTTTGCTCTAGCTATCTTGCTGAAAAATAGATCTGGACAAACATGCATCTTGAGTTGTTGATTTACATGAAAACACAGGTTATTTATTTGAATGAAACACAGCCAGGAACATGAAATAACGTTAGCCCCATTGCCAATAAACCTCGCTAAATCATCATGCATTGTACCTATGTTCTTGCGTTAGCAAGCTAAACTACTTTACATGCCTACAGTCTAGGTGTTTTCGCTATCTAGCTGTTCTTGTATTCCTTGCAAATCAGCGTTACTGTAATAAAAAGCAGACTAGACGGGCATGATGTTTGTCTATACCGTAGCGTAGAAGATCCCTGTGCAGTTCGACCCTCGACACATTCACGGTTTTGAAAACCTGGGACAATGTAAAGCAGGATTTGCTATGAAGCTGTTGCTGAAAAGAGGTGTCTTCCGACCTTATGTTCATCACAACCGTAAGCTGTATTATGATTTTGTCAGTAACAGTTTTTAGCAATGCTAACGTATCCTGTATCTAGCACTTGCCTTTCTCCAGTTCTTTCAAATAGATAATCTAGAAAGGCGTTAACAATTAGGTTAGACTGCTGTCCGTTTTCTAGCTATTTTTTCGGAAGCTTCCCTTCTAATGCCGACTAAAGCTAGTCGAGCTAGAGTTATTTGCTAAGTAAGGTATGTTGATGTGTTTAGAAACGTTTTTAGCATTTTTCCTATGCTAGATACAGGAGACGTTAGCATTGCTAATAAAAAACGTTGTTTTACAGGTAAATTTTTTTATTGTGAGATTTGAAAAGAAAGAGGTGTCAATGGACTTTGATGTTCACTGTATGTACATTTTACCAACGGAACTTCCGTTATTCAACTGTGACAAGGTAAATTCGGTTCTGCACTCAATGACCCCTTTTAATGATCAATCATGGATATTGTTTTCAAGACTGTGTGATAACAAAGTGTGTGATTAGGCGAGATTGTTAGTTGTGTTCCATGTTGTGATGAAGTTGTCGTCTCTACCTTGATCCAACCATCCTGTGTTCACTTCCTTTGCCTACTTCCTGTGCCCACTTCCTTTTTCAGCAGCAGGACCAGCAACTCACCATGGTGAACCTTGTTGCCAACAGTAACATCCCTCCCAGGGGAGTGACACAGCAACAAAGAACGTAGGAGTGGCTTGAGTCCAAGCAGCCAGAGCCAGGGACATTTATAGTGATAAACCCAGAGAGCAGCTGTTGAGATAGATGCTGCTCAGTTTTTTATTCCATAACTCTGTTTTCATAGATTTTACATTGACCAGGTGGCAATCCCACCTCGCAGTGCCAGAACCAGACCAGCTCTGGGCAATGACAGTGGACCACCCTAAGGCACTTCTGGAAAGTTATGGTTCAGATCCAATTCACTGAACATGACCAGGTGAAAGTTGGGCAGGAAATTGCATTGGCTTTGCATATATAAGAGCAGCTTCATTAATAATTTAGAAACAGATACAAAATACAGAAAAGGAACAGTGTTGAGTTTTGGGGAGAACAGCTAACGATGAAGCTGATGGAAAGAAAGTGAATCTAAAAAACAGAACTTCAAAACGTGCTCACACACTCACTCGCTCAACTCTCTTTCTTGCTCTCAATGGCTCAGCACAGGGACCAATCAGTGATATTTTGCTGAGATAGAGGAATATGTGAGAGTGTGTGAGGGTGTCTGTGAGAGTGTGTGAGTGTCAGGGGCACAGGGGAGTTGTTTAAGGTATCAGAAGAAGTAGCTTTCCAAGAGGAAAAAAAACCTTTGAAGTACCTCATTTGTATGTCAAAGGGGATAGTGTTGGACTGCTAAATGTGTGCGTGAGTATGTGTGTACGAGCGCAAACGTGTGTCAGTGTGCGTGTGTTTATGCTGCAACTTCCTGGTATCAGGGATGCAGTGTTCTGCTCTTTGGCTCAAGTAAACCCTGTAGTTATATGCAATCATATAAGAAGAGCCTAAAACTGTATTCCCTTTGTGTCTTTGCTAGTCATAAAAAAAGTTAACCCAGGTGTCAACACTGCAATGTTGATGCGACTGAAAAAGTGCTCTTTCCAATCAGCAAATTGGTTAATAAAGTTACAGAAAGAAATCAGAAAGTCCAAATGACGTTGTGAGCTCATTTCATGTTTTCAACTATTCATGTTTCTTGCATTCCCTAAGACTGTTTCCAGCATTATATGTATCCTAAATAGCCTACCTATCATATCACATAATTTGGTTTATTTGCTCCATTCCACTTAAAGTTTTTCACAATTGTTAACTCACGTTTCTCAAAACAATAACGGCTTCCTTCTAAAACTGCACACACAAAACTGAAAACCTCACACACCAAATGTATAACCTGACTCTCCCTTTGCAAGATGACTCTTTGCCATCAAATCTCTTACTGCAGCTGTTCACAAAATCGAACTCTTTTCATTTGGTACAAAAATAAAAAACACATACCATTCATTACACTACACACAACTAAGCATTTGTTGCACACAACCAAGCATTTACAGCACAATGAAGTGCAAAATTGAAAACACAATTATAGAAATGGAATACACCATATGAATGACAATGGTGGACATGGAGGATGAGCCATTTCTCCTTTTGTAAAATGTCTCAGTGTAGGCCTACTTTTTTCATAGTCAAACATGAAACAGCACACAAATATGCAGCAAAAAAAGTTGTATTTCGGTACACACAGAGAACAGGCTGACGGTCTGGACGTTCCTGAATGTAGCATGGTCAGCCTGGATCCTCGTTTGTATTTGTCGGAGTGTGATAGCGTTGTTCTCACAAACCAAATTTACAATTTCAGTCTCCTGTTCGGCAGTGAAAGTATGTGTTCTTCCTCCACGGGGTGGTTCACTTTCAGTCCTGCAAAATACAAATACTGTGAGCACACTGTATTCTATTGATATGCAGTATTACAGTACACAAGGCAAATAGATTTCGTACCTGTTCTCCATCCTGAAGAATCTAATGATGGCAGCAACTATGAAGCGGCTGAGATTTGGTTGGACCCTCTGGCCATGTGCTCAAACCATGGTTGAGCACATGGTCTACGACATTGGCCCGAATCTCATTAGAGACGACCGTTCTCCTTCTTTCTCTGTCTCTTTTTCCTTCTTCTCCTTGTCTTTCTCCTCCTCTTCATCTTTGTCCTCCTCCTCTTCCTTCTCTCTGTCATCCTACTCCTCCTCCCCCTTGTCCCCCTCCTTCTTGTCCTCCTCTTCCTCCTCCTCCTCTCACTCTTACCCCTCTCCTTCTCTGGTTGTCAATATGTTCTAAGTTCTCCATTGTTCACCAAACAAAACAGAGGCCCAAGGCCCTTTTTATGCAGCAGTCCTGATCGCAAAACATTTAGAGATTTGAATAGTTGTGTGTTGTAGGTTGATACTTTGAGATTTTACTTTGAGAAGTGTGTGCAACAACTGAACATTGTGTGTAGTGTTTTGACAACAAGGTGATGTGTAATTGACATCAGTATGTAAACAAGGAAAGTCAGAGTGTAATGCAGATAAGGGAGTGTGAAGTAGTGCCAAATTGGGGCGAGCAATTGGTACATGAAGTGAAGGTTGTGAAAATCGTGCCAAAGTTTAACTTTTTGTGTGTTAATAATTGTGAAAACTGTAATGATAATTGAATTAACTTGTCAAAAACATTGTAGCCTATATAACCCGGTCCAGTTCCCGTAGAATGTTTTGGCCTGTGGCCTTTCGTCACCAGGCAACCAAACAACATGCCATCACCTACATAAGTAAGGGATAATGTATAGGACACCAGTCATGACCTGCGTTCTATACATTATCCCGCTTATTACACGGCTACTTGCCACAAAAAAACTTTTTACAATTGATTTGTTACCATTCGTTATGGAGTGCTTCGAAAGACTAGCCTGGCTGCAAGCCCAACTTAGCCCCGCCAACAAAAGAATTTGGTCGGGAACTTGGGTCTGGGATCGCTCGGTTGGGGAAAAAGTATGTCCGAACAGGAGCTGTTCGGACCAATCAAATTGTCAGGGCGGGCTTTATACAACGATGGACAGATGATCAACAGTAACGTAATCAACCACGTCACCAAAGAGCGCTTGGGTTGAATTTGTTTTCAACAAACAACATACTGCGTTGCTCTGATTGGCTGTAATTAAAAATAATTAATAGAAAAAATAATCCAATTGAGCGAAGAGGCATTTTATTTACGAGTTCGGTTGAAACACGCCCCATACTCACAGCCCAACTGAGAGGTTTCAGACTCATATTCTGACTAGAATAGTATGACAACGTCAGGCTAACGAAAGAAGTGAATCCAAGGCAAAAAGACCACTTCTCTTGACAGCGGTCAAATATTCAAATATTCGCTTTAGCTAGTTTGTTAGTTAGTCACAAAGGCTTGCTTGCAAGTTAGCTAACTTAACAAACGTTTGACAGAGTGCAGCCAGTGAGGGATTTTTACCCATCCTCATAAATTAAGCCATCAAATTGAATATGATTGTCTGATTTATGTTTTGAGTTTTTTGTTTAAAAAAAATCTAAGAATCTGTAGACTACTGCTTAATAGTCTTTTTATTGCCATTTGATGACAATTGCTCATCTACTGTAAGCCTGAATAACTATGTTTATAATGTTGAACAAAGTTTAATGTTAGTTTCAAAAAGTGCCCAAATTTTTTTTTAAATGCCCCTGGATTTCAGTCACTGGGGACAAAAATTGTCCCCTCAAAAATATGTAAATTTGACTTGGGTTGCTTTCAGTGTGCCTATTTGTTGTGTGTGTGTCTTTCTGCCTGTGTGTGCGTGCTTTTTATGTGTGCTTGTGTGTGTGCACCCGCTTGTGTGTGTATGTGTGCTTTATTGAGATTTTGTGTGTGTTGATGTGTGGCTGTATGTGTGAGCTTGTATGTGTGTGCCTGTGAGCTTGTGTGTATATGTGAGTGTGTGTAAACTTGTGTGTGCATGTGTGTGTGCATGTGAACTTGGGTGTGTGTATGTGCTTCTCTCCCTGCTCTTCACTCACTCTTCTAGCGTAGAGAGAAGGGACCCATCCATATTTAATACACAGCTATCTATAATTCACAGGCCAAACCTCAGCGCCTTACTAGTGTGAGACTACTAATAGGACGGGACATCTCCACCTCTCTCTCTCTTTCTCTATTTTTCATTTTGTTGCATGGTACACGCTCTCATCCCTCCCTCTCTCCCCTTTCTCTCTATATCTCTCCATCTCTCTCTCTTTTTCATTTTGTTGTATGGCAGTCAGACTGAGGATAACTGTATGAACTTCTTCCTCTCATCTTTTTCCAGCTCTTCTTTTCTGATGAGTCAACTCACAGGACCCCATAGCCATGTCTGTTTCCATAGGTAATAGCCCATTAAAACTATGGATTTGAATCCAATTTGATCAATTAGCACATTCATCAACAATTTAATAAACTTAATGGAACTGCAATCAAGAAACTTATCCAACCATACCAAGCCTTGCTCATTTTAACTTTTCCCCATCCCTCTCTCCCACACAGCCCTTCTCCTCTCATCCCCAATTCCGTGCCTCTTTCTTCTCTCATCCCCCTTTTCCTACCTTCTCCCACACTCATTTCCCCTGGGAAGTTTTCAGTAATTACAGTGAAACAAGCTCTATTCTCACCTCCTACAGTTGAAACGGCCTTCTGAAGGTGATAAACCTTACCAACGGTCCTGGAAATGAATCACCACACTAAACACTGTCCATCTCTCTTTCTCTCTCTCCCTCTGTTCATCTCTTTCTCTCTTCACTCTGAGTGGAGGGATTTATTTTACCATGGAGGTTGACATTGAACCACAAGGACGTGTGCTGTTACCAGTCTGAAAAAGATGGAACACGTTGATCTTCCACCCCCTTCTCCCTTCTAGTGTGTCCTCCCGTTAATCCACCCTTATCACTGCCTAACATAACCCAAACTATGAACACTTGTAGCTGACACAATTTCTTATATTTGGGTTTGAACTTCAGCAAATTAAAGTGTGGGTGTCAAAATTGTTATTTTTGGTGTGTTTATGGTGTAAAGAAAACAGAGACCATGTGAATATTTTTTATTTTATTTTTGTGTCTGTTGCAATCGTTCTCTAATCGTGCTCGGATAAAGAATCGGCTTTGGGTTGCTTGGCAACAGTGGGAATATTACACACCCCTCTGAGGAACAAAAATATGTGAAAGAATATAAACTAACCTTTTCCCAAGACTCAATTGTTCAGAATCAGAAAGGGATTTATTCGCCATGAAAGTTTGCACAGACAAGGAATTTGCTTTGGCAGGAAGGTGCAGACAATAAACCTATAGGAATCTTACATTTAAATATATGATCTAACTATACTAAGGATACAAAAACTAGCAATACTAAGTGGAATACAATTAAAATAAAATATACAATAAAATAAAATATAAGTTGCCATAAAATAAAATATAAGTTGCCAATTTACAATATAAAATACAAATATTACAGGAATTGTGATGTAGTGCAAAATGCAAATTGTTTTAAGACATGAAGTCATTAAAGTCAGTGTGAACTCTTGGCCTTGTTGAGGAGGCCAACAGCGGAAGGGAAGAAACTGTTTGTGTGGCGTGAGGTTTTGGTCCTGATGGACCGCAGCCTTCTGCCGGAGGGGAGTGACTGAAACAGGGAGTGTCCAGGGTGGGAAGAGTCGGCCACAATATTCTTCGCTCGCCTCAGGGTCCTCGAGGTGTGCAGGTCCTCAAGGGAAGGCAGATTGCAGCCAATCACCTTCTCCGCAGTGCGGATGATATGCTGCAGCCTGCTCTTGTCCTTGGCAGTGGCAGCAGCGTACCAGATGGTGATAGAAGAAGTGAGGATGGACTCAATGATGGCTGTGTAGAAGTAGACCATCATTGACTTTGGCAGGTTGAATTTCTTCAGCTGCCGCAGGAAGTACATCCTCTGTTGTGCTTTCTTGGTGAGGGAGCTAATGTTCAGTTCCCACTTGAGGTCCTGGGAGAGGATACTGCCCAGGAAGCGGAAGGACTCCACAGTGTTGACTGGGGAGTCACACAGGGTGATGGGGATGAGTGGGGCTGTGTTCAATGAGCTAGACAGAGAGAGAGAGGGAGGGGGGGGGGGGAGGAAGGAGACAAAAATAATCATAAGATAAAGTGGAGATGAGGATCAAATTAAAGTTACATATCAATTAACTTTAAACGCTGCTGTGAAGCAGTGTGAATAAGAACACAAGGAGAGAGGCCAGCACTCAGTGTAGATGTAAGCATGCTTATTAGCAAACAAATTAAAATCGAAAAGTCATTAGCCAAAATTAGACTACTTTATTCTCAGACCAAATTATATTACAACAAGCGTGACATGATTTTTATAGGAATACAAATTATATTTTTTTCTCACTCTAGGGATCTGTACTTGATTAACTCTTGAGCAGACTTGGAGGAGATTACTCTGGGATCGACTATTATTCCTTAACATCTATGCAAATCATCTATGGTACACTGTGGCTGAATTATCCATAATGACTACATGATTGCATAATGGATATGGGATGGAGTCTCAACTTGGGACTGAAACAACATTTTAGCTTTTAGTTCCACCTGCTTTTTATATGGACACTTTAAATACAGTTTTGACAATTGTTAACACAAAAGGCTAAAATGTGGCATAATTTTCACAACCTTCACTTCATGTACCAATTACTCGACCCAATTTGGCACTACTTCACACTCCCTTATCTGCATTAGACTCTGACTTTCCTTGTTTACACTCTGATGTAAATTACACATCACCTTGTTGTGATGTGAAACACTACACACAATGTTCAGTTGTTGCACACACTTCTTAAGTAAAATCTCAAACCTCTCAAATCTCAACCTACAACACACAACTGTTCAAATCTCTTAACACTCAGGGCTGGTGAGCAATTTGCAATCAGGACTGCTGCATAAAAAGGGCCTTGGGTCTCTGTTTTGTTTGGTGAACAATGGAGAACTTAGAACATATTGACAACCAGAGAAGGAGAGGGGTAAGAGTGAGATGAGGAGGAGGAAGAGGACAAGAAGGAGCGGGACAAGGGGGAGGAGTAGGAGGACAGAGAGAAGGAAAAGGAGGAGGAAGAGTATGAGGAAGACAAAGATGAAGAAGAGGACAAGGATGAGGACAAGGAAGAGGAGGATAAGGAGAAAGAAGAACAGTCATCTCTAATGAGATTCGGGCCACTGTGGTAGACCATGTGCTCAACCATGGTTTGAGTACATGGCCAGAGGGTCCAACCAAATCTCAGCCGCTTCATAGTTGCTGCCATCATTAGATTCTTCAGGATAGAGAACAGGTACGAAATCGATTTACCTTGTGTACTGTAATACTGCATATCAATAGAATACAGTGTGCTCACAGTATTTGTATTTTGCAGGACTGAAAGAGAACCACCCCGTGGAGGAAGAACACATACTTTCACAGCCGAACAGGAGACTGAAATTGTAAATTTGGTTTGTGAGAACAACGCTATCACACTCTGACAAATACAAACTAGGATCCTGGCTGACCATGCAACATTCAGGAACGTCCAGACCGTCAGCCTGTTCTCTGTGTGTACCGAAATACAACTTTTTTTGCTGCATATTTGTGTGCTGTTTTTATGTTTGACAATGAAAAATAGGCCTACACTGAGACATTTTACAAAAGGAGAAATGGCTCATTCTCCATGGTCATTGTCATTCATATGGTGTATTCCATTTCTATAATTGTGTTTTAAATTTTGCATTACAGTGTGCTGTGAATGTTTGGTAGTGTGCAGTAAATGCTTAGTTGTGTGTACTGTTATGAATGGTTTATGTGTGTCATTTGAAAATATGTCTGTGTGTACCAAATGAGAACACAAGTTCCATTTTGTGAACAGGTAATGATAGCAAAGAGTCATCTTGCAAAGGGAGAGTCAGGTTTAGCATTTTGTGTGTGAGGTTTTCAGTTTTGAGAGAGCAGTTTTGAGAAAGCCGTTTTTGTTTTGAAAAACGTATGTTACAGTATCAATTGTGAAAAACGGTATTACTGTATTTGAGGAAATGATGGCCCCTCTCCTAGTGATATCAGGGGCAAAATTATATTTCTTAGGGGCAGTTTTGCCCTTTGCCCTCGTGTATTCACACACGCACACAGATGCAGACAAAGGTGATCACATACAGTAAGCACCTACAGTAAGCACAAATCCAATCAAGTACACTAATACACACACGAAAACACACTCACAATCAGCATGACACACTAGTTGACATCAATAGTTAATTGGTTATAGAAAGAGGAGGTGAAATTGGATCATTGCTGAAGGTATTCCAGTTTCTTTTTTTCTCTCCTTCACACTGTTGTTGCCTCTCCCTTTCTCTCAGCATACCACAGATAATATATGAATTCACGTCATTTTGTATACACATTTGTGGCTACAATTACACAACACACACAAATATAGAAAACACACATAACAAGTGTGCAAGCACCCTCACACACACACACACACACACATCTTTACTAAGGCTATTGTTTCCTCTGGCACAGACTGTGTTCCTCAAACCAGCTCCAGCATCATATAAACATCTGTACATCTGACTGTGCATCTAACTGTCCATCTGACTGGCTCATTACTCATTGAAGGATGTCAGCTGGTCTCTCTTCAGCCTCTTGGCCTCCTCCAGGGTCTGGCCCTGTTGCAACCTTTGAGGGGGGAGGGGTTACACTGAAAGGTTAAGCCCCCTGTGTGTGCATCCTGTCAAAACAATGTTCCCCATCATGGTGTGTGTATGTATATGTGTGTGTGTGTGTGTGTGTGTGTGTGTGTGTGTGTGTGTGTGTGTGTGTGTGTGTGTGTGTGTGTGTGGGGTGCATGTGTATGGGGGTCACAGATATGTGTGTGTTTCAGAGCTGACTAATGCCAAATGAATTTACTTTTACACATCAGCACCTCCCCGAACTTTCATTTCCATGTCATCAAATCTTAATGTGACATTTTCAGATGTGTCCTAAGACCCCCACCACTGACTCATGCACACGTGTGGGGGTGTTTAGTGTGTAAGGGTGTGTGGGGGTGTTATGTGTGTAAGGGTGGAACTGTGCCTTGTGTCTCTATAAGCATCATGTACTCATGTTTGTGGGTCTGCTCCAAGGTCTCCTCATGTATACTTTGTTTGGAGGAAAAGGAGGCAATGTCATTTAAGGCACAGCACCGCCATACACACACGCACAGGGTGAACATACACACACACACACACACACACGCGCACACACACACACACACACAGGCAAACGCACAGTAAATTACTGATGCAGCTGCCTCCTCTTCTGCATGCTTTGTTCTCTGCCCCCCTCTCTCTCCCTTTGTGCCTCCCCCTCTCCCTCTTTTTTATTCTTCACCCTTGGGTGAAGACACTCAAACGTTTCCTTTGTTTTCTAACTGTAAATGAAGTATGTGTTTATGTGAGTGTGTGTTTGTGTGCGTGTGTGTTTGAGTGTGCATGTGGTGAAGGGGGACTGTGAGGATAGAGACAAGAAGACATAGGGAATGTAAGACGGAGAGAAGGAGATACAGGGAAAGAAAGAGAGAGTTAACGTGAGATAGAGAGATTAAAAGAAAAAGAGAAGGAAGAAAGAACTCTATTGTTGGCATCCATTGTCTCTGTCTTTGTTTCTTGCTGAATCAGAGCTCAGCCTGACTCAGTGGTTCATCATCACCGTTCACCTCCTCCACCTCATCAAAGTCACCTTCCGACCTGAACATGAAGGAAGGTGGAAAAATGAAGAAGTGAGAAGATGATTGAAAGGGGAAGGGAACAGAGAGAGACAGAGAGCAAAAGAGAAAGAGATAGAAAAGAAGGAATTACATTACCCGCTCTTGTTTTCCAGTGTCACTTGGTCTTCCAGAGTCCATAGTGTCCTCTGGCCAGCACTGCCTTTGTGTAGCCACTTTATCAGCAGCTGATACCACACTCTTTATCTCGCCCCGTTCCACCCCAGACATTTGGGGTATTTTTTAATTCCGGAACCTCACCGCAGAACCAGGAGCGACGAGCTGAGACGCCGGCGCCCATTTCCAGCCGACCTTCCGATATCTGTAGCATTCGGTGAGAAACATTTGTAATAAAATCTTTATCGCTCGCAGGGTTGTCGAAATGAATGTTCTCTGCACATCTACACATTGATCTGAACTCAGCCTAAAATCACTTATTTCTGAATGAAAGCAGTTACTAGTTCTACCAGACAGTAACCTTAAGAGCATTTCTAAATAAATATGCATACATTTACATAGATACATATGTATCAGTAAAGTGGGGTACTGCAGCATCATAGCTTATTGTGACAATTTGTCCCTGATCTTTTAGACATGTGGGAGGTTACATAACGTGAAGTGGCTAACGATGCAGTTGGTAATATAATAACTGGCTCCGACTCACTGGCGACTAGGAGATATCAATCACGCTTAACAAAGGAAGAAGGAACATCTGGGGTCTATTGTCTGCTGTCACTGATGAGCACGCTTCACCTACCGCTGCCTGATTTGCTCTGACTATCCGTCTGTCTCTCCCCCCATCTCTCTCTCTCTTTCTCTCTCCAGGATAATGTAGGCCCATTTCTCTTTCTCTCCCTCCAACTCTCTATCCCCTTTTCTCTATCTATCTCGCTTTTCTTCTCTCTCTCTCTCTCTTTCTCTCATCTCATCTCTCTATCTCTTTCTCTCCCCTGCTCTCTTTTTCTTCCTTTGAAGATGAGTGATTACAAAATGATGGCTGACTGGTTGATAGAATGACACGGTTGACATTTTCCCCATCACTCGTACATAGTGGAGGGGGACCACGGTGACCTTCGGCGCCAGATTGTGGTATTGTGCCTCCATTGTTGCTTGCCTTTCTTCTGGCGAAGACGTGCTTTAGAGGCACCGCTCGTCGCCTTTTGTTGTCAGAGAGCAGGTGAGGGGATTTCCGGTAATCAGGTGCGAGCCGGCAAACACCCAGTGCCAAATTGCGACGACCACGGACAATACAAAGATAAGCTGAGAGATTTTGAGATTGCTGTGAACTAGTTGTCTTTATTTGTTGCCAATGGAAAGATGCTAGTATAGCTTTTACATATGAATTTGTTTTACATAAGAAACATTCACTTTCTCTTCCATTTGAACGCGTTGGCACTATTGGAATTTATTCAAATGTATTGGAAACACATATACATACACATGCACTCACACAAACAGGCACACCTACACACACACACATTTTCCAGTAACAGACATTCCCCTTCACTGTG
Source organism: Hypomesus transpacificus (assembly GCF_021917145.1). Classification (NCBI taxonomy): domain Eukaryota; kingdom Metazoa; phylum Chordata; class Actinopteri; order Osmeriformes; family Osmeridae; genus Hypomesus; species Hypomesus transpacificus. Next base: position 2,745,980 of record NC_061074.1, read on the forward strand.
GCTCAAACTGATCTTCATTTGGAGCTTTTGAATGGTGTTTTCCATAAGTTGAATTTATTCATTTTTAAAAGTAAACCAGACCCCCTCTCGCTCGCTCTCTCTTTCTCGTTCTCTGTCTCTCTCTCTCTCTCTCTCTCTCTCTCTCTCTACACACAAATGTATTGATGTATTGTTGGGCAAATGATGGTGAGGTATTTTCTCGGTAGGCATATCTGTGGAGAGGAGCCCCAGGCTTCCTTCCTCCCACCACTCTGCAGTCCTACCCTCATTAAAATAAACAAGACAACTTTTACAATGAGCTTCCCTTCACATGAATTCAAAATAAAATGTATAAATATAAATAAAAAAATATCAATTGTGCTTTTATTCAAGTTATCAACGTTCAAGTTGCAAGAGAGTAGGGGGCTGTTATTGTGTCCCCCACTGCTACTGTGAGGAAGTGATGCGTATTAATTACAGCTTGCTAATGAATTTGTACTTCATCTGAACATAATGAATTCAACTAAAATGAACAGATACCTGAGCCCCTTGATGGGATGTTCCTTCATGAGTCTTCCTCCTCATCAACTCCTGTTCTCTTCCTCTGCTTTGGTTTCATTGACTAAACATGAGCTATTGAACAGAAAGTGAGTGCAACAGTTCTGAGACTTGTAAAATACTGTGTCTGAATTGGATAATTGCTTTGATTGTGCAAAACAATTCTGTGAGTGTGCCTGTGTGTGTGTGTTTAGTTGTGAATGAACGACTTGCAGACAAGTGTGCACATAAATGGTTTTCTGCCTTTTCTTTCACACTCCATCTACATCTTTTCTCTCTCTTTCTCCACTTCTTCTCTCTCTCCACTTTCTCTTGCCCTCTCTCTCTATATATGTGTGTTAGTGATATTGTGATATAATATTTACATTTATGCATTTAGCAGAAGCTTTTATCCAAAGCGACTTCCAAGAGAGAGCTTTACAAAAGAGCATAGGTCACTGATCATAACAACGAGCTAGTCCCAAACATTGCATGCAGCCAAAACATGAAGCATACATTGTGAATAAACTAAACAAGTGCCAAAAGGGAAGGCCCATAAGAGCATGTAGTTATACAAGTTACAAATTAAAACAACATGAACCACAAAAAATGCAGGACTGTACCTGTAGAAAAACAATCAACAGTAAAATATTTTACAGAGTACATGACTTAACTTCGCTATAACTAACCTACAAGAGCAACAAGTCACTCAATAAGTCATTGTGATCCTGGAGGAAACTAACATCAGGCCCAGCCAAGCATTTCTGAGTGCCGTTGTACTCCCGGAACAAGGGCGTCTTGAGCCTTTTCTTGAAAGTGGGGAGACAGTGTCCCTGATGGAGGTGGGGAGCTGGTTCCATCATTGGGGGGCCAGGCAGGAGAAGAGCTTGTGTTGGGACCGGGCGGTCTTGAGCGGTGGGACCACCAGGCGGTTGTCCGAAGAAGACCGAACGTGACGGGTGGGGGTGTAAGGTTGCAGGAGAGACTTGATGTTGTCGGGTGCAATCCCGTTCACTGCTCGGAAGGTCAGTACCAGGGTCTTGAATCTGATACGGGCGTTGATGGGTAGCCAGTGGAGAGAGATGAGGAGCGGGGTAACATGGGAGCGTCTGGGTAGATTGTAGACCAGGCGGGCCGCTGCGTTCTGAATCCTCTGAAGAGGGCGGGTTGCACATGCTGGGAGACCAGCGAGCAGCGAGTTGCAGTAGTCCAACTTGGAGAGGACCAGTGCTTGGACTAGCAGCTGGGTGGAGTGCTCAGACGGGTATCTCCTGATCTTCCGGATGTTGTAGAGGGTGAATCTACCGGGAGACTGCGGCAATGTGGGCCGTGAGGGAGAACTCGTCGTCCATGGTAACCCCAAGGTTCCTGGCAGAGGATGAAGGGGTCACCGTGGGAGATGGATGGTTTAGCCGGGATGATGAGAAGTTCTGTAGGTTCTGTAGGTATCCTAGGTAAATATCCTTTATTGTCCCCTTGGGATAATATTTCTTGGGCAGTGTTGCTGCATTTGAGGTTCTACATTTCACAGACAGTAAATGCAGACATGACACAGGCAACCGCCAGTATTCATGTGCCGTATTTTCCTGACTATATACACTTTTTTTCATAGTTTGGCTGGTCTTGCGACTATAGTCAGGTGCGACTTATATATTAAAATATATGTAATTTAAGATGTTTTTAAATGTTAATTCATACAGACAGACATGAACCAAGGACTTCAACATATTCAGTGATGTGGAATCAGATCGGGAGCTCTTCTTTCATGAGCTCCTATGTACATTTCTGTACAAGATTGAAATGGCAAAGATGCTGAAAGATTCATTGTAAACATGAAAACATCTTAAACCCTACTCTGGCAAGAGGTTCCACAGCTTTCGTTGCAGAACAACCAGGTTCTGCAATAGCTTTACTCCACAAGCCATACGACTGCTGAACTTAAAATAACAATTCCCCCACCACCCTCACAAAACCTTTACAGGAATGCTTAATGCTTTGCAGGAATTTTTTAATAAAATGTTTTATACATAGCTTACTGTCAGTGTTGGGGGTAACGAGTTACAAAGTAATGGATTACAGTAACGATATTAGGCTACTATTATGGGTAACGAAGTAAAGTAACGCATTACACTCAAAATATTGGTAACTACACTACGTTAATATACCTCAGGAACGCGCTTTCCTGCGTTACCCAAGCCATTTTTGCCGGTCAAAAAGTTCTCTTTTAGTGGCGATTGCATGCTTGCCTGTGTGCTTGCTTGTCTAGGCGCCGTTGCCACAGAGTCCGATTTGAGTGATTTGAGTGACGTAGCTGCTGGTGCGTAGACATTAGGCGCGTTCGACATGGGCTGACTTCATGCAGGCCAAGCAGGCGGCGGCAGGCGGCTGCAGGTGGCTGCCTTGAATCTGAGAATGCCATTGACTGCTTTAAGTCAGCCGGGCTGCAGGCAGCTGCAGACGACGCCTGCGCTGCATGAAGTTGAACGCACTTATTGACAGCCCAGTATCACATGATACTAGGTTGGCGTAGAAGGAAAGAAGCGGGAAAATGGATGAGACGGAGACAGGAGGGTTCAGCCAGTGGCGATATACTCAATAGGTGCGTTCCACATGGACTGCGGCAGCATGAAACGACCGGCGAGAGTGGCCGCTTGCAGTCGGGGAGGAGTTGAAAACGGCTTTGTGAAGTCGGACATTTCAGCTTCTCATGGTTTGCTGCATTGACGTCAGTCACGGCCGATTAAGCGCTGTTTGCTTACTTTGCTCTATTTATAATTAAGCGTAGTCTTTCCGTTAGTGAAGAGGTGGAGTAGGCAAAAACCCTTTCTTCCATACATTTTGTATTCAATTCAATTGTTTGGTCCGGATTTGAACATTGGCGAAAATGAAGGTGTCCAAATATTACAAAACACGCGTCAAAGTTGTCGTGTGTGAGTCTGGCCAATCATGAAATAGCTGTGTCGTCACTTGAACCCGTGCAGTCCCTCTTGAGAAAATGTGCTCGGCTACACAGCCGGCAGTTCTCGAATCGATCTCACGGTACTTTGATGGGGACGTCACAGTGACGTGTCCTCGGCCCCGTCTCAAGTCGGACTAAAAGTCTAACCAGAATTCACTGTTTCAAGTCAGCCACCTGCAGCCGGCAGCAGCGCCGCATGAAGTCGGGTCATGTCGAACGCACCTATTATTTTAACTCTGTTGCTCGAAAAGACAAAAATATTACAGTAAAATGCGCTTTATGTCCAGGCGAGAGGTGTCTTTCAAATGCTGTCAACTCAATGAGATTTTAAAATGAGGCATATTTCTTTGGTCAGATAGTGTGGACAGGCTTAATATTCGTTCAAGTGAATGGCTGACTTTTATATGCCATTTTGTTTTACATGTTTACAATTACTATACACTATGTGGAAAGGGTAAGAGATGCCCTTTATTGAAAATTGAAAAAATAAAAAGGATGAAAGGGCCATGATGTTTGTCCATGTATCTTTGCGGTAAATTTGGACATTTACTAAGAAATGTGAAAGTAAAGTAACTAGTAGTGAAGTTACTTTTCAAATGCAGTAACTAGTAAAGTAACCTAGTTACAATTTTCAGAAGTAACTAGTAACTTTTAACTAGTTACTTTTACTGAGTAACTACCCCAACACTGCTTACTGTAATATATATAAACTGGTTGTAATATATGTAATATATATTTTATACATAGGTTTTATAGATAGTGTACTGTATATAGCCACTTATTTACTGTATGTAATCACTGCACTGAGTCTATTGAAACGAAATGTTGTTCTTTTTTTTACTGTAAAATAAAAACCGAATGACAATAAAGATGACTACTACTAATACTACATAGTATGATACAGTAATCCACCAGAGTGTGACCAATCATGCAGTGCACTGCAGTCAATGGATGCATGGGTGCTAAAATGTTTGTGTATAGTATACCGTGTTTTGTGCTGAAACAGCTGTTATGTGTACATTAGAACATGTGTACATTACAGTAGATCGTTACATACCAGTTATCATTTCTACAGTAAAGGTTCAAATTATACCCACCACTGTAAATCTATTTAAATTAGGCTATTTATAGGCCTATTCTAAAGCCATGATTGGTGTTTAGTAAAGCAATAAGTGTTTGCACATGTGAGGAGTAAATGTGAGGCACTGATGAATTAGAGTGGCATTTTGATTGGTTGTGTTTGAAAAAGGAAATCAAGATGTTTCCTGTTCGAATTTTGTGTGTTATGTGGAGAATTGTATGTTGTGTTTTGCAAAAAGTGTTTTATGAAATTGAAAACTGGGTCAAAGGCCAAAAATGTGTGTATGGTTTTGCATATTTGAGGTGGTTCTGGTGTTTGAGTGTCAGGTTTCAGAAATTGTGCGAAAAGTAAGGAATTTGTGTGTAAGCATTTGAAAAAAAACTGTTATGTGTTACTTTAACATACCGGACACCTATTCAGCCTGTTGTTCTGTGTGCTATTGTGTAGTTGAAAAACTTGCCATTCGAGATTAGATGTCTGTGCTTGGTCGTGGATATTGCGAAATACATTGCTAAATAAATGCAATTTATAGTCCAGTGCGACTTATATATGTTTATTTCCTCGGCATGACAATTTTTTTTACTGATGCGATTTATACTCCGGAGCGACTTATAGTCCGAAAAATACGGTACTGTATATACTGTATGGCTACTCCAACTATCACACCAATCCATAAACTGTTGGATTTTGATTAAGTGATGTATTTAGATATATGTGTAATAAGCCAAGAAAAGCAGTGTCATCTGACAATTTTTTTTTTGGGGGGGGGGTTGCACACTCGTTCATGTGTACTAAGAGAATCAGAATCAGAAGAATTGTATTCGCCATGAATGTTTGCACAAACAAGTAATTTACTTTGGCAGGGAGGTGCATACATTAAACATATAGGAATATTGAAACTTAAATATGTGGACTAACTATACAAAAGGAGCAAAGTCTAGCTAATACTAAGGGGGTCTAGCTAATACTAAGGGGAATACAACATTTAATATAAAAAATAAGTAGCCCTAATTTACAATCAAACCTAAAAATACAGATAGTGCAAACGATACAATAGTGCAAATTGAAATGTGCAGGGTGTCATTGTGCAGATTGTGATTTAAAGTCAGCGTGAGTCCTTGGCCTTGTTAAAGAGGCCAACAGCGGATGGGAAGAAACTGTTCTTGTGGCGTGAGGTTTTGGTCTTGATGGACCGCAGCCTTCTGCCGGAGGGGAGTAGCTGGAACAGGGAGTGTCCAGGGTGGGAGGGGTCGGCCACAATCTTCCTCGCTCGCCTCAGGGACCTCGAGGTGTGCAGATCCTCGAGGGAAGGCAGATTGCAGCCGATCACCTTCTCAGCAGTGCAGATGATACGCTGCAGTCTGCTCTTGTCCTTGGCAGTGGCAGCAGCGTACCAGATGGTGATAGAAGAAGTGAGGATGGACTTAATGATGGCTGTGTAGAAGTGCACCATCATTGTCTTTGGCAGGTTGAATTTCTTCAGCTGCCGTAGTAAGTACATCCTCTGTTGTGCTTTCTTGGTGAGGGAGCCGATGTTCAGTTCCCACTTGAAGTTCTGGGAGAGGATGGCGCCCAGGAAGCGGAAGGACTCCACAGTGCTGACTGGGGAGTCACTCAGGGTGATGGGGGTGAGTGTGGCTGTGTTCTTCCTGAAGTCCACAACCATCTCCACTGTCTTAAGAGCATTGAGCTCTAAGTTGTTTTGGCTACACCAGGTCACCAGGTTGTCCGCTTCCCACCTGTAGTCAGATTCGTCACCGTCAGAGATGAGCCCAATAAGGGTGGTGTCGTCTGCAAATGAGTTTGACAGACGGATGACTCGAGGTGCAGCTGTTGGTGTACAGGGAGAAGAGCAGAGGAGAAAGGACGCAGCCCTGAGGAGATCCGGTGCTGATGGACCGGGAGTCAGAGATTTGTGTTCCCAGCTTAACGCACTGCTTCCTGTCAGACAGGAAGTCTGTGATCCACCTGCAGGTGGAGTCGGGCACGTTCAGCTGGGAGAGCTTGTCCTGGAGCAGGGCGGGGATGATGGTGTTAAAGGCAGAGCTGAAGTCCACAAACAGGATCCTCGCGTAGGATGCTGGGGAGTCCAGATGCTGTAGGGTGAAGTGGCGGGCCATGTTAACGGCATCATCCACCAACCTGTTGGCTCTGTAGGCAAACTGCAGTGGGTCCAGGAAGGGGTCTGTGATGGATTTGAGGTGTGCCAGCACAAGGCGCACAAAAGACTTAATTACCACAGAGGTCAGGGCGACGGGTCTGTAGTCATTAAGTCCTGTGGGCCTTGGCTTTTTGGGCACAGGGGTGATGGTGGAGGACTTGAGACAGGCTGGCACATGGCATGTCTCCAGGGAGGTGTTGAAGATGTTTGTAAATATAGGAGACTGCTGGTCAGCGCAGTGCTTGAGGGTTGCAAGAGAGACAGAGTCCGGCCCGGCTGCTTTGCGGGGGTTCTGTCTCTTGAAAAGTCTGTTAACTTCACCCTCCTGAATGGAGAGGGTCGTCACAGTAGGGGCGGGGAGGGGGGAGGCCTCACGGGTGGAAGGGGGTTGTTCAGGACTGTCCAATTGTCTTTCAAATCAACAGTAGAACTCATTCAGGTCGTTGGCCAGGCGGGAGTCGTTAGTGGAGTGGGGGGCTCTGGGCTTAAAGTTGGTGATCTGCCTGAGGCCTCTCCAGACAGAAGCAGAGTCGTTAGCAGAGAACTGACGTTCCAGTCTCTGCGAGTACAGTCGTTTAGCCTCTCTCACCGCCTTGCTAAACCTGTTCTTCGACTCCTTGAATCTGTCCCCGTCCCCACTCCTAAACGGGGCCCTTGTCCAGCCTCAGCCTTCTATATTTAGCTGTAAACCAGGGTTTGTCGTTGTTGTAGCTCACCCTGGTGCGTGTTGGTATACAGCAGTCCTCACAGAAGCTGATGTATGATGTCACAGCCTCCGTGAGCTCATCCAGACTATTGGTAGCAGTCTTGAACATGTCCCAGTCAGTACAGTCCAAGCACGCCCGCAGTTCCTCCATAGCCTTACTGGTCCACTGTTTTGATGTCCTCACAGCAGGCTTACAGCGTTTAAGCTTCTGCCTGTATGCAGGAATCAGATGGACCATGGCGTGGTCTGAGTGACCCAGTGCTGCTCGGGGAACCGCATGGTATGCTTTACTGATAGTAGAGTAGCAGTGATCCAAAGTGTTCTCTTCTCTGGAAGGGCATTTGATGAATTGTCTGTATTTAGGAAGTTCTTGAGTGAGATTGTCTTTGTTAAAGTCACCTAGCACAATAACCAAGGAATCTGGATTTTCATGCTCCACGCACAATATCTGGCTGGCGAAAACACGTTGAGCCTCGTTGGCGCTAGCCTGAGGGGGCATGTAGACGCCGACCAGTATGAATGAAGCAAACTCACGTGGCGAGTAAAAAGGTTTACAGTTTATTAAAAAAAAATCCAGATGAGGAGAACAATGCTGCAGAATCACTGTCACATCTTCACACCAGCCACTGTTAATAAAAAAACTTTGACTATAATTCCCACTAAATCTGCCGCTGGAAGCAGAAAAGTGGGAAATAAATCCACAGGAGTTGTAGTCCTGATGTTAAGAAGTGCTTCTCTTGTTAGAGAACCCCGGAAATCTTGGCATAACACTGAATTAACAGACAAAACAAGACAAAACAGAGCACACCGAGCTAACGCGTCTGCCATCGTCTGCGCCATCTTTCGGAACCGGAAGCTCACACATCCTTAGTGGGGCCCTGTACTGATAGATGTTGAGTTAGATATTATTTTATTTACCTTTAATTGTTGGGCTCTGTTTGTAAAAAAAAAGAAAAACAATAGATAACGAAAGATAATGATCATTCAAATTCATCTGTTTAAGTTGTGTTATGATGTGTCCAGTAATACAAAAATATTTTCATATTAGTAAATAGTATAACATATTTAAATAATAGTATTAATAGCTGCACCAAAATCAATAAAAAGTATACTTGCACATGCCTTAGTCTTCTCCAGGTGTTTCAGGACTAAGTAGGTGAAAGTGCTGATTCGTCAGTTCACATGTGCTCTTTCCTTGTCTAGAAGCAAACTTCCATGGGTCTAACTCATGGGTTTACCTCAGTTTTCAGTAAAGACATAATCTACATCTCAACATTTAATCACATTAAGAACAATGCTACTGTACACAGGTCTGTAATAATTGTTCTCAACTGGCCAATACTTTTTGGGAGGTAGAGTGATAACTGGAGTGTTGTGGCACACGTCTTGTTTCTGTCCAATGATGGGTAGAGAAAAGAGTCTGCCAGCCTAGAGGTTCTGGCACCATGTCATTGTGGCATATGGTATGGAGGGGAGTAGTGAGCCATTCCCCTCAACTGTTAACAGGGTTACACAGTAGAGGGGAATGGAGAGAAATCAACTTCAACTCAGGGACATGAGGTACTGGTTATACTTTTATAATTGTAATCATTTTGCATTTGCTTGCTTCTCTCTCGCTCTCTCTGTCTCTCTTTCTTTGTTCCCTGGACCATTTCTACCTTTCATTTTGTTTTTACTGCTGGCTACTCCTGCTCCACCTCCTGGACCCCCTTCCCCTCCCCCACCTCACTATCTGGCTTTTGCCCTTTACGTTCTGTCCTTCTTTTTATTTATCTTAGTTATAATCCTCTTTTTCTTCCCCTCTCTCTTTGTCCATTACTCTTTATCTCCCTCTATATCATTCCATTTTCCTTCGAACCACCCCTTCTCTAATTTTGTGGTTGTGTTGCTGTCCGTATGGCCCAGTCTTAGCACCATCTGCTGGGTGCTGGATGGCTCCATGTTGGCTCTGAGGAGATGGCAGTGGCACACTGCATTTCATACCGTGGTTTAATGGCAAAGACAGGAGCCAGAGGGAAACTGATCTGCACCAGCCCAAAATGGCTGCAAAAGAAATGGGGTGGATTGGAGGGTGGCCCTGCTACAGTAGATTTATTTGACTTGCAGGTCCTCCACCTCCAGTGTCCACTCATGTTCAATGTTTCACGGTTTCTTCATGCTCTTTGCCCTGTGACTAAACAAGTTCTCAGTCGCGGATTGCGCTAAGAAATATCTAACCAGGGCTTAAGTGAGTAATGAGTGAGTTTTAGCACTAACATCAGTCACCGTGTATGGAGCTATACTGGTGTCTTAAGCCAATTAAACACATTTAATTCCAGAGGGTGCCAGCAATGCAACTGCACCAACACAGGGTGATTAGAGCAACATGAGAGGGGGGAGTTGCTGGACGAGTTGAAGGAGAGAGAGAGAGAGAGAGAGAGAGAGAGAGAGAGAGAGAGAAAGAGAGAGAGGGAAAACTGGTCAAATGGGGATTATTGTGTACCCTGTCAGCAAAATGTTCAAATGTTTGATTTGGGTTGGTTCTGGCCACTTAAGCCTCATGTTAGCCCTATTGTTTCTCTAAACCCGCCTGTAATCCCTTCTGTAGAAGAGTGAGAGGTGAAAAAGAGGAAAGAAAGGAGAGAAGGAGGAAAGAGAGGAGAGAGGCTCTGACACTCCCAATTAGTCCAGAGAAGAGTGAAAGCTCAGATGCCTCTCTTTACTCTTTTCACTCTCCTCCTCTCTCTGTTTCTATTTCTGTTCCTTTCTCTCTCCTAATCTCTCCTTGTGTGAGCATTTTTCATTCCATTTCTTTCTTTGTTTCTCCTCTTTCATGACTTGTTCTCTTCATTGAGTTTCCCCTGGTCAATGGAACAGGCCTTCTCCCAGTCTGCCAACTACAAAAGCTGTCAGACAATCTATCCCTCCTTTTTACTCTCCTCTCTGCAGTTTTTTTTTTAATCTCTTTTTCAGGCACTAATCAGAAAGACTTGAAGCTATATCCCAGCTAGAAGCAATTAAGTTGTCAAAATAGAATTCTTTATACTTTCTGTCTAGCTGTTCTAATGGTGAAACCGTTTTTTTGTCTCCTGTTGAGATATTAGCATAATTCCTATTACCCAACATTAACTCTGAGACTGCAAATAATGTGTGCGTGTGCTTGTGTGTGCAATTATGTGTGTTCCTTTCATTAAGTAACATTTCTTGGTGTAGCTACCATCTCACATACACACATTGTAGTTTGAGACACTTGTGACTGACAGGATGAGGAGATGCAAGAGATGAGAAGAGAGAAGAGGAACGTAGAGAGGAGCAAAGGAGGAGACAGAACGAGGGATGGTTTTGGAATGAGGAGAAACGGAACGGCATTAGTGATAATCCGGTTAGCCGGCTCGGTGTAATCTGACTCATTAATAGCACATTCCATCTGTAATCTACACTCCATCAAAAGAGGGAAATTTTCCACGCGGAACTTCAGACGTCTTTCGGAACGATGGTAATTCTTGACGGCTCGTTTTTGCTTCCAACCTCTTCAGATGAGTGGCAGGTCAGAGAGAAACACACTCGGAATATCATATGATACATTAATTAGACTAGCGTAAACAAACTTGTGAGAAAGAAAAAATAAGAAAAGAGGGGCGGACAACTTGTCAAGGAAATGTGATGACGGAGTCGTCGCTCCAGGAGGACCAAGTGCTCAAAGGCAGACTTTTTTTTAAAGACAATTGTCATAATTGGGAGAATTTAGTTGCATAAATTGTAAATTAGTTTGTAAATTATTCTATAGTGACTTGATGTCTGTAGCCTTACTTGAAGGGCACTACTCATGAAAATATGTTTAAGATTAATGTGTTTTGGAATTTAAATAGAATTGTTTAATATTGATGGGCATTTGTAATGGCGTAATTGTTTAATTTGTTATAACTTCATTCGCTGATCATTTTCTGTACTTGTGAAAAGTGAAACTGGTGAAAGTGAAGAGTAAGTTTGGGGTTGAACATTGGATGGTGTGAGGTTGGGGTTGCTTACAGTAAATTGGAGGGCGTTCAGCACCTTCACAGATTCACTGTACCTAGATGATCCCTTTCTTAATTGTAAGTTCATCTCAATAGATGCCTGTTTTTATGTTAATTTGTCTTGGGCCTGCTTTCTCCCTGTCCCTAGCCCTCCCCCTGTAGACAGCAAAAGGCAATTCACATAATAAAAAGCAGCAATCACTTCCACCGTTTACGCAAAGCCTCGCTAGGAGACACAGTGGGATTGCATTCCCTCTACATTTATCAGACACAAATTGAGATTGTCTCTAACCCGAGCACACACATGGGGCACAGACATGCTCGCTCTCACACACATTCATTCTCTCTCTCGTTGTCTCTCACTCACCCACACACACACACACTCGCACACCCGTCAACATACTCACATGCACTAGCACACATACACACTCTCAAAATGAGCATGTCTGTAACAAAGCTGTCCAGATGTCCTGTCTGCTGTGAACGTTAGGAGAGCCAATATGAATGTATCAAATGAGTAGCATCAGAAACAGAGAGAGAGAACGAGGGATGGGCTGAAGAAGGAGTTGTAGGTGTGAGGTAGAGGAGGCAGTGTCAGTGATTATTCTAGTGTTTAACATTACGGAAACGCCAGGCTTTAAATAGCGCTAATATCGGTCTGTCAATTGCCTTGTTAGCTACAGCGAGAGAGGAGTATGCACCTGGGTGGAAGAATTAGCTTTGTAAAGAGAGCATGGAAACACACACACAAGCACGCACAGACAAAGACTCACAAAAATAGGCAGAGAGCCACCTACTTTCTCAGACACACAGACACACACACATAAATTCAGCACCCCATTCCCCGAGCAGACTTTACCCATCTCAAGACTCTATTCCCAGAGGTTCTTGTCTGCAGTGACACCTGTTGTCTCTGCAAGGCGAAATTGAACGTCGGAGCGCTTCAATGAAAGAGATAACCGCCAATTCAGAGCGGCGAGGAAAATGTTAGAGCGGCTGTGTTCTTGATGAGGTCACTGAGTACCTACTGAAACAGAGCAGCCAAACTTAATGTAGCTGCTCTGTACACTGGCCTGCCATTGGATGAGACAGAGGAGTAAAAAGAGATTTCGAAATGTTTTTTACGGTCCGCCAGGGATTAATGAATAACAGAAATGAAAAAAAGGTAATAATGCGTTTCACTGGGCAAGGATGCCAGTAGGAAAGACTTCATGATGGTCTAGGAAGAATTAGAGGTAAGCTACACTGAGTAAGATATTTTCAGTAAAATAAAAAAAACATGTGTTTTGTAAGCTAACAAGGTTTGTTTATCTACACAGATGCCATTCCAAGGGAATGTCACTTTCAAATGTTTAAGCGCCCGCTACTTTCCAGCCAATTATGATCCAGCAATCCTGTTCCAGCCAATTGACTTTGGTGAGGTGGGCCTTCCATCTTATGCATATTTTGTGAAACCACTGTCAATAATACCGTGCTGGAGGAAAACGTGGACATTTAGACAAGAATTGGGGGTGCTGTTTCGCATATTCAAATTTAATTTATAGCGTTACCTATTGCAGCTTCAATGCAGGTTTTCTAAGAAGAAACTAACCAAACCACACATATTAATTTACCCGCACACACACAAACACACACACTTGTGATAGACAGTTGGAGAATATAAGTCACATGACCTTTACACTGCTCTAAATAAAATGATAAGTTACTTTCAGATCTTGACTGACCTATATCTGCATATGTGGCTCACTACCCCCCTGAGGGAAGTTATTCTGAGAAACAAGGTACCCCATGGAGCTTTCCCAACCATGACACAAAGATGAGAATATGGTTTTGTCATACTCATGACACACGTTGGTTTTAAATAGCCCCCCGGGGGTAAAAGTGATGCCTTGTTCGGCGTAATATCTCTTGATGGAGGGTAAAGTCACAATGAGGAGCTAGTAATTGCCCCCAGGGTAATAGTCCCATTTGTCCTAAATGCACCAGAGGGGCAGTGCTCGTCATGTCTTTTTTAGGTGATGATGTCATCACCATTATCATCATCATGATCATCGTCACATATTATTGTGAGTCACTCTTGGGCACTCATCATCATCATCCTCATGTGTTTGTAAGCAAGTAACTGAAACCTCAAACCTAATCCACCTTCCAAACCTTCTTTCTCTCCATTTGTCTAATCCTCTGTCTCTGTGTTTCTGGGTCTATTTCTGCCTCTGTCTCACATCCTCTAACACACAGACCTGGTCAGGGAGGGAAACATTCCCATCAGTGTGGATAAAGTCCCCTGTCACCATGACACCTGGGCCCCTCCCTGCATGTCTCTTATGATTGGACAGCTGTACTAACAGGGACCAGAACGTAAACACACACAAACACACACAAACACACAACGGCTAGCTATCAGCCAAGACAAATCACCTGTGTTTGTCAGACACTGGTATCTCCATAGTGCTTCTGCATATTTCCTCTTTCAGAATCTGTACACAAACTGGCTACGTGCCGTCAACACTGACCGCTCAGAATAAGTGGCTGCTGTTGGCAGCCATGTTTCTTCATTGCCCTTGAGAAGAGTATTCTGTTGTGAGGATGGGCACATGTCCCACATCTGAGGTCAACTAGACACTGCCATCGGTGTGATGTGGAAACGGATGCATATATTAGATTGATGACTGTGATACCTAATTTCGGGTACTTTGACTGTCAGTGTGTGCATCTGTGTGTTTGTGTAGAGAAAGAGGTGTATGGGTATGTTTAGATTGACTATGTCTACAGTAGGCTTCACATAATGTTGCAATAGTCCTGCATAATGCAGTCAGAAGAGTTTAAATGGGTATTTCTATGCAAAGCCTTTGTTGGCATTATTACATCTGGGGGCATATTGGGTTAATACAACGTTAAGGAGAGGGTGAGAAAAAGTTTACCATAACTTGGTCCTGTTTAATACTTTATAATTTGTTTTTCTTCATGCTTTATTCAACTGATTATTCATAGCATATGAGGTCAACTGAGGCCATTTGTGGTCAGGGTTAATGTGTGCACATGACTCAACTGTATCATTTTAAAAGTGTTATATAATGTGTTCTGTTTCAGCTGGTTGAGTCATTGCTTTTTTCGATAGCAACAGATTGACTGTAGACCATGACACTGGTTATTATTTTGATGTGGGGACATTTTACCCTAACCGCTGAGAGATTGTCATTATTTAAGTGGAAATATTTCCATGTGCTGGCTTTAAATAGATATGCTATATATTACTTTCATTAAATGCTCTTTGTCAATAAATTATTCAACATTTGCTGAATGTGGTTAGCTGAATAGCATAAAAAACATGATACACGATAGCATGCAGTAGCATTGGCTGTTCTCCAAAGCCAATGGTTTGGCTGAGGAACATGGCTTGTCTTTCCTGCAACCAAAAGATGCGAATACACTCACTTGAATCCAGTTGGTGAAATATGCAATAGAAAAAATAAAAAATATATATTTATTTGAATTTCCACTTACAAACTCTTGAAATGTATAGTTGAGCCCACTCTTGACTGGCTGCCTCCTCATATGTCCTTTATCTCTCTCTGTCTTTCTTTCTCTCTTTCTTTCTTTCTCTCTCTCTCTTTCTTTCTCTCTTTCTTTTTTCTTTCTTACTTTCTCTCTCTCTATCAAAACCACATATCTGATTAAGTTACAGAGTATTGAAATTAAATAAAGTATAGCTCCATATGCTTCTCTTTACTCTAACACACAAACCTCTAACAGGGTGAAATACATTTTTTCAGTTGAACGTTAAAAGTTTATAAAGCTGGGTGTGTTTCAAAAAACTTTTGATGGTAGGCCGTCCAATACTATGCTAGTGCTAGTACTGGTTCAAGTTCAAGTCTTTTATTTGTCAGGTACACAGAACAACAAAAGGTTAGACTGGGCACTGAAATTCTTAAGAGAAAGCAAAACGAAAGCACCTGGCATAACATAACATATAGGTACACGGAACATAATTTACATCTATGCCGAGCTTAAATAAGTGAAACTTCCGAATATACAGATAGCAATAAATAATCGACTATACTAACCCTAATACTAAAACTTCCTAAATTACAGATAACAATAAGTAGTACACTATACTAACCCTAAATGCACATAACACCTATTTCAACCCTATAACCTATTCTAGCTTAAGTGGAGTACAGTACAATAGTGCAAATTTGCAGATCAGTGACTAAGTCAATGACCATACAGGAGCCTGGTGGCGAGGTATAGTGAGGTACAGTAGTGCAATGTTACTGATAGTGCAACCAGTAGCTAAAAGTGACAGAGTATAAGTGACTAGTGGGTTCGGACACTCTAGTCACATACAAAGCTTTATTAGTAATGCGATCATTTACCAGGTTTTGGGATTGGGACAAAGAATACAGATTTCTACGGTTGTCTAACTGAGTTGTGATGTTGTATTTTAAAGAAATGTATTTTGATGATGCTAGTGGAATTGCTAATGCAGTAAATACATGGATGTTACCAGGATTGTATTTTTAGCTCAGTGGATCCAGGATTTGACATTGTATTATATAACAATCACAAGTCTCTTCAGGAAATTCATTTGATCATAGTAAATATGGTACTTTATTGTGAAGTTTACTGTTATAGGTTCTTAATATTCCAAAAGGTTGACACTGAAATCGTCTCTTTTTTTAATTTACTACCAGATCTGTCAAATATCTGCCTCAAACACATCATTCTGTATGCTTTTGGTGTATAGTACTGTAGCCTTGTTATGCTTGACAACTTGATGTTCACAACTGTCAGCATTGTATTTAAAAGCATAAAAGAGAGATCTTGTGTATGTCCTCATTATAATAAGAATTTGAGTTGATTTGGGCATGTATATATGGTACACATATTGTTATTTGGCAAGTAAGTTATAGTGCATCTCAGGTGATGTTACTGAGTAATCCAAAAGTAATGTAACTAGTAGTGTAACCAGTTACTTTCAACAGTGAGTAATTTAGGAAAGTAAAGCATTACTTAAAAAAAAAAGTAACTAGTAAAATGTAAACATTACTTTTTTGGAGTAACTACCCCAACTCTGTAACTAACCTTCAGCTTCTCCCTTTTAACCATGAGAGGAATGGTGGGTGAACTCAGTTAGAATGAAAGGAGAGCAAAACAGAACTGAAGAAGAAAGGACGGGAAAGGAGGTAGATGAGAAACAAAGACAAGACGTTTACGTTTGGGTTACAAAGGAGACAGAATGATGAAAACAGCACCAAAACAAACAAACAAACAGAATACTTGAGACAGGGGTGAATGAAGGAGGACCCTCCAGGAGAACAGAGAGAATCGGGGGGCAAAGAGAAGCGAAGGGGTGAAACAAAGTCGGGATCAAAAAGTTTGTGAGCAAAAAAAAGACGGACATGAAAACTCGTTAAACTAGTTAAACTGCCAGATATGTACGTGGACAGGTACTGTAGCACACATACACTTAGACGATACATAAATCCACCCAAGATGACTGAGGTAGTCTCCCTCAAAGTTTAAAAAGTGTAGCCGACAGATGATTTAGGAGATAAATCTTCACTTTTAACAGCCCAATAAAAACCAAGTGTCATTTCAATCAAGAAGCTACCCCTGGAGACTATCACCCTTCTCCATTTAACATCGTAAAGCAACACCCTTAAAGTCTGCTTTGTATATATCTCCCCACATCTGTCTCTCACTCTCTCTTTATTTCCTTCTCTTTCTTTCTCTCCAACTTCTGCCCTGTCTCTTTTCTCTTTCTTGATCTCTCTCCTCTTTCTTGATCTCTCTCCTCTCCTCTCATTGACTCTCTCTCTCTCTCTCTCTCTCTGCTCCTTGTTTACTCTCCTACACACGTAACCCCTGTGCTTCTCTCTCTCTTTCTCTCTTTGCTGGTCTGCCAGCACAGTTACACCACGGGTCGTTCTTTAGTATTTTCATGACACAGAGTGCTTTGAAAGAGGGAAGAGCTTGCTTTTTAGAAGTTCTCTGTTTGCTGTAGCTTCTTGTTTGAACCACTTTATGTGTTCCACTATGTGTCACCCCATGTTGGATGAATGGACTGTTCAACCAATGGAAAAGCTTTCTCTAAGAGAGCATTCCTTCAGATTTAGAAAGGCATCAATATCCCAGTCAGCTTTTCACAGACATTAATATTGTTTTACTGGGAGCCTTTCTAATTCTGGTGTTAAATTTGTGCAATATCACACACACACACACACACGCTTACTTTACCATCACACACACATGCCATCATACACACACACGCACACACACAAACAAACAGTAAAATCACACAGACCCACACCATTACACACACAATGCAGTAATCATGCACACACCCACAAACACATACACCTTTTTGTAGAGCCAAAGTCCTGTGGCTGGGAGCCAGCATGGCTTGACAGTAACCAGGGACAAACAGAGAGACCAGATACTCTTCAGGGAAAGCCTCAGTCTGGGCCCGTCTCCAACAATATCAAGTTATTAATTAGAGTGGATTACACTTGCATCTTCAAAGGCACACACAATCGAAGACAGGTACACACATACGCACACACAGACACATACAGACACACACATATGCACAGACCCACATACACAGACAAATTCATGCACGTACGAGCATGCGTCTCGCCCTCTCTCGGCCAATGTCTTTAACGCAGTGGCAAGTTCAGGTTTTTATGAGTGACCGTTAAACCAAGAGGATGAGCCAATCTCATTCCAGCTCATAAATCTATTCGGAGCTCATCGCCCTCTCTCTCCTATGCCTCTGTTTCCTCCATTTCTCCATCATTCAGGTGACCAGAGGGGGGGGTGGGGGGGGGCAAAGTGCAGAAATAATGGGATTACATACTTTAATCGGATTAATTGATTGGGTTGATTCGATTGGGGTGTTCATTAGCAACCTAAGACAGTACGTCTCAACAAGTCCATGTGTAATGTTTCTCACTCTCATCCAGGGAATTTGTAGAAAAAGAGAAAGAGAGAGAGGGGGGGGGGATAGAGAGAGATAATGAAAGATAGACTGGAGAAAGAGAGAGAGACAGAGAGATACGCATCCACTCCAGTGTATAGCTGGTGAGATGGAAAACACAAAGTTCTGGATTGACATATACTGTCACATGCTTCTTAGGACTACTTTTAGGTTCACATTCAGCGACTGTTCTGATGCAGGGAGGAAACGTATCAAAACACGGCCCACATTGCCGCAGTCTCCCGGTCTTGTAGATTCACCCTCTACAACATCCGGAAGATCAGGAGATACCTGTCTGAGCACTGACTGCTAGTCCAAGCACTGGTCCTCTCCAAGTTGGACTACTGCAACTCGCTGCTCGCTGGTCTCCCAGCATGTGCAACCCGCCCTCTTCAGAGGATTCAGAACGCAGCGGCCCGCCTGGTCTACAATCTACCCAGACGCTCCCATGTTACCCCGCTCCTCATCTCTCTCCACTGGCTACCCATCAACGCCCGTATCAGATTCAAGACCCTGGTACTGACCTTCCGAGCAGGGAACGGGACTGCACCCGACTACATCAAGTCTCTCCTGCAACCTTACACCCCCACCCGTCAACTACGGTCTTCTTCGGACAACCGCCTGGTGGTCCCACCGCTCAAGACCGCCCGGTCCCAACACAAGCTCTTCTCCTGCCTGGCCCCCCAATGATGGAACCAGCTCCCCACCTCCATCAGGGACACTGTCTCCCCACTTTCAAGAAAAGGCTCAAGACGCCCTTGTTCCGGGAGTACAACGGCACTCAGAAATGCTTGGCTGGGCCTGATGTTAGTTTCCTCTAGGATCACAATGACTCTTATTGAGTGACTTGTTGCTCTTGTAGGTTAGTTATAACGACGTTAAGTCTTGTACTCGCTGTGGAATATTTTACTGTTGATTGTTCTTCTACAGGTACAGTCCTGCACTTTTTGTGGTTCATGTTGTTTTAATTTGTAATGTGTATAACTGCATGCTCTTATGGGTCTTCCCTTTTGGCACTTGTTTAGTTTTTTCACAATGTATGCTTCATGTTTTGGCTGCTTGCAATGTTTGGGACTACCTCGTTGTTATGATCAGTGACCTATGCTCTTTTGTAAAACTCTCTCTTGGAAGTCGCTTTGGATAAAAGCGTCTGCTAAATGCATAAATGTAAATGTAAAACAGGAAGTGTGGCTGTATCAGACCTTAGGGATGAGATTTTCCTGATGAGAGTTTCTGGGACTAATTTCTGTTGTCTGATGGACATAATACATTGGCTGAAATATCAGATAAAAAAGAACAATCATTCATTTGCATGAGTGTGTGTTGTATGTCGGTGTGTGCGTGTGTGTACGTGTGCAATGGAGCACTATTTATTGGATCAGCTTCATACCTCTGTTTGGGCTTCCATTTGAGAGCGAGTGTCTCCATGGTGATTCTACCCCTGGCAGTTTTGTCATGACGACAGGATTTCCCTCCTCCAGTCAGGTGGGAGAGACATTGATCCTGAGAGGTCGGGGAAATGCACACACACACAATACTCAGCTGACTGTATTTACAGACCACAGAACATTAGTACCCTTTAGCTTCATAGTCTTGCAAGCAAGAAGATATGTCTTCTTCTCCAAGTGAGTACTGTGGGAGGAACAACTAGGCTCTCACATCTCATCCAAACATCGCTAGTAACAACATACACCAGAGAATTAAAAAACAAAAAAACACAATGGAGATTGCTGTCATTGGTTGTCATTACGATCACTTTTCCCCACGCCTTTGTCTTGAGAGGATGTTGGCAGTAACAACCTCTCTCCAAGTTGTTCGGCTCTATTTGTGTCAGATCTCACTGCAGTCTACGTACTCTACACACACCTGAAAGTGTGTACACACACACATTCGTCCTGTGTAAGAGTCCTTCTCTGAGGCTTTTAAATACACAGAAGGTTACGGAATT
The DNA here is from genome assembly GCF_021917145.1 of Hypomesus transpacificus. Lineage (NCBI taxonomy): Eukaryota > Metazoa > Chordata > Actinopteri > Osmeriformes > Osmeridae > Hypomesus > Hypomesus transpacificus. Next base: position 2,766,328 of record NC_061074.1, read on the forward strand.
TTTCCTTTAATCTAAAAGCCCTCTCTACATTGTAGTTTAACTGTCCACTGTGTCCCCGAATTCATGAATCCCTTATAAAGTTTCATTATCTGGGAACGTTTCATCTTGTGTGCGTCAGTTTCTCTCTCAGGATCCTCAATGAGCTGGAACAGGTTGTGGAGAGAGGCCAGGGTTCGGCGTCTGCAGATGGGTTAGCGGCGTGATGCAGTAATTCAGTCGTTATGTTGACAGTTTTGTCAGCTGCGTACACTCCACACACACACTCCTCACTCTTGCTTCAATGTAATACTGTATACACATCTGCCAATCACATGCTCTCTCACACACACTCAGCTTAGCTGGGTTTCAATTACGGAACAATGTGTACACATGTTAGATATCTCATGATGTTCTACTGTTCTGTCAGAGATTTAATTGCTAATATGTTACTAGTAGGACTTCAAGCATGTGTGGGTGTGTGTGTATATGTGTGTGTGTGTGTATATATATGTGTATATGTGAAGATGCTCTGGTGAAAAGGGGCTGTTGTCTGCATTTTTGTTTTTTATAGTTGATAGGGAGGTTATTCTGAAGAAGGCAGGCCGAAAGGAGTCACGACAACGGAAAGGAGTTCGACTTTGGTTTATTAGTCGAGTACCCGGATCAAACAATCAGTTCAAGACAAACTGATGGCATGAGTGAAAACTGTCTTTCAGCCATGCTTAAATACATGAGTTGGACAGTAAAGATATAGAATGCACAGAATTACTTTCTTCAGTGGTCAGTACACTGATACACTACAGCATTCAGCAGCTGAGGTGGTCGTTAATTACGTCCCAGTTCGTACATGATTTGCCTCATAGTCTCCTAACTGTCTGGGCTGTGTGCTATATTCTGCTCAGAGAGGCCTCGCTGCAAGACCTCTTGACCTTAGATACTTAGGCTGTATATGTACACAGAAAATCTGCCTTACAACAGTTTTCCTTTTCTTGCATAATACCAAAGATAAAGTGGTGAAGAAGTCACTCAATATAATAAACAATATGTTTGGGATTACTAGATACTCAATTTATTCTTGTAAGCTTCCAGTTGAGTTGTGGTCACGTTATGCCTGATGTGATTGATTTGCCTCACGGTGCAGCCGGTTTTCCCTAGGCTACTTTTAGAATCAGAATCAGAAATGGGTTTATTCGCCATGAATGTTTACATAGACAAGGAATTTGCTTTGGCAGGTAGGTGCATACAATAAACATATAAGAATCTTAAATTTAAATGAGGTCTAACTATACTAAGGATACATAAACTAGCAATACTAAGTGGAGTACTAGCAATACTAAGTGGAATACAATTAGAATAAAATATACAATAAAATAAAATATAAGTTGCCAATTTACAGTATAAAATACAATCTAAAATACAATATAACAGGAATTGAATGTAGTGCAAATATAAAGTTTTAAGACATTCAGTCAGTGTGGGCTCTTGGCCTTGTTGAGGAGGCCAACAGCGGAAGGGAAGAAACTGTTTGTGTGGCGTGAGGTTTTGGTCCTGATGGACCGCAGCCTTCTGCCGGAGGGGAGTGACTGAAACAGGGAGTGTCCAGGGTGGGAGGAGTCCGCCACAATCTTCCTCGCTCGTCTCAGGGACCTCGAGGTGTGCAGGTCCTCGAGGGAAGGCAGATTGCAGCCAATCACCTTCTCTTTTAGCAGGGATAGGGGTCATTGGTCACCTAATGAATGCTAGATGGCTCTTATTGCACGCAGCCAAGGCAAGGTCGGAAACTGAAGTGCCCTTCGTCAATCTGTCATTCATTTGATAGTCGGTGACTATGGAATATTGTTGTCTAGTGTGAACGAAATGTTGGTCATATGTACAATGAATGTGTTTTAAAATTTACAGTTGGCTAAAAAGCTTGATACAATGAATGTTGATTCAACTCCATTTGGTAAAGATGCCATCTGTAGTTTTATGACACCTAACTAGGAGACGTGAAGTCTAGAGACGGGAAGTCTGGGTGACCTGGAGTTCTTGTCCCTTGGGAGGAAGAGACAGTTGGTCTGAAGACAATGTGGATTCAACTGTATTGTTCTAAGGAGTAACCAATAACAGAAGAGATTTGGTATAGCTGCATGTCTGTAGGATGGACCAATGACTTTTGAGAACTGTCGTATCTATAAAATGGTCTGTTGAAGAATGTTCTTGGGGGATTAAGGGCAGGGGCGGACTGGCCATCGGGGATACCAGGGGAATTCCCGGTGCCCGACGGGGTTGGGATGGTCCAAAATACCGGCCCACTTCCATCACCAATTGGCCCTCCCTCTGACATTGCCGGCACCTGCAATTATTTTCCATATTACACAGCTTGAACACGTATAACGTATAATATATAAAGTTGCCTTGCCTACTCAACATTTGCGTCACTCACTAGCAGACAAAGATGTTTTTGAGAGTTAGTTAGAGCATGCCATCGGCACCAAAACGTAAAGGTGGAGCTGAAAAGCTCAGGGAGAAAAAGAACAATATGTGCGATGCATTGAGTGGGCAACGCGCCATATATCGAATGGGCAACGCGCTGTGTGCTGAGTGGGCCGTGTATTGAGTGGGCCGGTCTGACAGTAACTCCCGGGCCACTTTTCCCCGCCAGTCTGTCGCTGGTTCAGGGCCAAATTCCTGCCAAAGCAAATTCCTTGTCTGTGCAAACTTTCATGGCAAATAAAACCCATTCTGATTCTGATCAGCTGGGTAGTGCTGGTGGGCTGGATTCTTCCGGTTCCATTCTAGAATGCTAGATGGAGCTGTATGGAATTGTCTTTGTGTTATGTAAGGAATAATGCCCGACGAGGTGTACAAAAGATTTATGTCAAGCCCTGCAATCCAGTGGCGAAAGATATGTGATGACCTGATGGACACTCCAAGTGTAATACACCCGGGAGAAGTTCGTCTTTTGCAACGGACATGCGCAGTTGAGCCTGCCTGACAGTCGTGTGACGTTGGTTGATGATTGGTCTATAATACACTTGAGTGTCGATCAGGTCATCATATCTCTGGCCACTGGATTTCAGTGCTTGACATTAACCTTTTGAGGCACTTACATTTACGTTTCATTTGTCCATGCACAAAAGTCACTTGACCCTGATACCTTTAAATAGCCTGACCAAGTGATCGGGCAAAACTAGCCTGGCTAACAGAGGTCGCTTTCTCAGGCAAATGATGAATGAAACAGGCTTGGTTAAAGAAATCCAAGATGCTGGCTATCAGGCTTGTATCTACAAAAAGCAGTCCTCCCTGACGTTTATAGTGTAGAATGGAGTGAAATACAACATTGTGCACACTGCCAGTGAGCGACCTGAGTCTGACTGAGGCCTGGGACACACTGGCTGCGTAGCGCCTTTCAGCTACTCTGAGCTTTCCTTTACGCTGACATGGTACATAAACATGGCATTGGCTATATCCCAGCATTGATCCTAATCTCCCCTACATTGTCCTTGTTAGTTGTTGCTGGGGGTCATACAACTCCCTGTGCTTTTCAACTTCGAGAATTAATTTGATGTCGTCCATCTCCTTGAATTTCTCGCTGATTTTAGAAATCGACTTGGGGGTTCTCTCTCGGTAGGCTATGTCTAAACGTGTGTGTGTTGTGTGCAACGCGTGACAACTCGTTTCTCTCAAGAGACAAAACAACTACGGGCATGCAAGCTCAACAGATCAATCCTTCGCTTTTATCAGGGTAATCACATGAAATGGACGTTCGTTTTCCAACATTGGGTAACACTTTACAATAAGGGTGCATGAATTATCATTAATTAATGCATTAACTAATTCATTAATCATCATCAGTTAATACATAACTCAGAAAGTACTTAATGATGCACTGATCATGAACACATCATTTGGTAATAGGGAGTCACATATGATTTACTATTAATTAAATCTGGAATCATGTATCAATTCCTATTGACATTAACACATTAGCTGATAGGTGAGTTAACTACTTTAGTTAATCGTGCAAACTATGACTGTTAGTTAACTGTGTGAACCAAAACCCTGAGTTAACAGGGTAATTCATGTGTTAATTTCTACAATGGCGGTATCCATGGATCGAGACGGTAATTAATCATTTGTTAATAGTAATATGCCTCCTCAAGTAAAGTCACAACATGAGTTACATTCACTAATCATCAACTAATTATTCACTCAACAAATACTTACTGTCTTTTCAGAGAGACAACTTTTAAATAAACTCTATTATGAGTTGGAATCCTGCATTACAGTCAAAATAACTTTTTGGCAAATGGATGACTACCATGCCGTTTGCAAAACGTTTTATTAACACATGCAAGGCCACCTTTCTGAGAAGAAGTCCACTCGAAGTATCGATCAGATCTTCCAAATGCCTGGCTGCAACAGATCCTTGATTCTGGACCGATTCATGACGGTGAACTCCTATGTTAACTTTCCACCAGTGGCGATTTCTTTAAGACTGAAAAGGAAGCTCAGCCTCCCCTAAAATATAAAAAAATGTATGGTAAAATATTTACTATAGTGTTAACATTTTAAATGTGTTAGAACACGTTCATCTCGAAGACGAATTAGTTCAGCATCAGCAGCGTATAGTAGCAGGTCGACTAACTAATTTCCTTCTCATACATTCCCGTAGCGTCACAGTGCATTTCCCTGTTGAAGCCCAGCTTCAATGGACATCATGAGGCTTCTCTGAAGAGATTTTTCAGTGTTTCAAAACGATACGCTCATTGGATAAATGCTGCGATGTCCCGCCATGGACGCTCAGCGTCTCTGGAGGTGAATAGAGGAGTGGGCTGGGCTGGATGCTGGGCTTCTGCGTGATGATTGAAGGGTGTGTCGAAAGACTGCATCTCCTTTTGATTGACAGCTATTTTGTACTATAACAAGTCGCCGAACCTACTAAGGGTTAAATTCAGTCCCATCGCGGATTTTTTTAACTGTAGTAGAGACAAACTGCTGCAACCTATTTCAGTTTTTTTGCTTGGCGAAATTGCTAGCCACATTCATTTTAGTATATACGGTTTTTGATCATTTCGATAATCACCTCAGCGTCTGTAAATAGATTAGGTTAGGTCTAGAGCCTGTCAGCTGGCTGACTAGCTAGTTACTCTAGTCTAGGTCTAACTGTAATGGGTAAAAAAGCATTGTTAAGTTTGTATGAGTGAGGTCAGTCAGCTCCACGTAGTTTGCCTTTACCATTCAAATGCTTAATTATTTAGCTTTCACCCTTTTCAAGTTGATGTATAATGCTGAGCTTAGGGGATAGTGGAAAGTTAACATTCGAAGATAGAGGTTCACCGTCATGAATCGGTCCAGAATCCAGGATCTGTTGCAGCCAGACATTTTTCTACGGAAATATTTTCTAAAGACTACGGCAACAAAAGCCAAACGTTGCCAGGTTATGTTGGGAATGGGATGCTGTTTTGCGACGGTTGTTTTCACGTCTAATGGCCTCCTCTCATTTTCATATTGGGTACTTCATAAATCGCATCACTGTCTGTCTTTAATTTACCTTATTTTCTTAATTTTTTAAATCAGTGGCGGTGATTAAAACTGTTGGGCATTCACTGACACTGGACTGGAGATTTAGCTGGCTGTGCTCAGGATAAAAAAAACTAAGAAATATGAGAACATTATTGAGACGTTTTTATACAACGAATACCATAATATGTAGCACGTTGAAAGTGTGTAGTAGTCTTGGCTCTCCCTCTTGTGTTTAGTGGAGACTTAAAATCAACACTGGCTGACCCTGAATGGGGTAACCCTTGCAAGTGATCCCCAAAAACCATGTAAAAAGTAATACACAACATCCGAGTTGGACTGTTTTTAAATATCTGAGGATATAATTTGTTCCAGGTAGAGGTAAGCTGTCTTGTGTCTACCTCTTGTTGAGTGTACTGTAGACTGAGCTGGCTGGCGAAGGGACCCTGAGCTGACAGAAGATAGTAGACTGAGCTGGCTGGTGAAGGGACCCTTAGCTGACTTGAGATGGTAGACTGAGCTGGCTGAAGATGGTAGACTGAGCTGGCTGAAGGGGCAGTTCTATGGGCGCATGTGAAGCCCTCTGTGACATGCTTCCGTGTAAAAAGGGCTATACAAATACATTTGATTTGATTTGAAGATGGGATACTGAGCTGTGTCAACATAATCAAACGAGCGATAGGTCTTGGTCTGCTCTAAAAGTTATTTACCGACTTTTAACCTTCGTCATTGTCTTTTTCGCTCTGTCCTTAAACATCTAAAGATTATGTTTTTTTAATCTCTTCACTCTATAGCCCTTATTGTACAAACTCTACAAAGCCATTATCTCCTCCCTCTTCAGCCTCAAAAAGGTCACTGACAACAGCATCTGAAGCTTGTTTTCATGATGTTATGTGACTTTCTCCCTCCAATGTTTGGTCAAATGGGTTGATACATTTGATTGTTGACATGATGTTTTGAATATCCTTTTGATCTTTTCATGATTCATTCAGTTCACTGTATTGGAGTGATGTGGTGCATCTATGCACTGCATCTTCTGTTTAAGGAGAATCCAGTCAGTCCAGTTTTAGTTTGAGTCTCTGTTGGCTGTTTGCTCTTTGACTTGATCACAGGCAGTGCCTGCAAAACCATACTCCTGTTGTGTCTGACCAACAAAATACCCAGATTGTACCTGTAGGTAAATGCAAAATGTGTGTCTTCCAGACTGTTCATCTCCAGCCAGTAAGAAGAAAGGCATCTTGCATAGTTTACCTTATTGCAGTGGTTCTCAAACCTGTCCTCAGGGACCACCTGTCCTGCATGTTTTAGATGTTTCCCTGCTCCAACACACCTGATTCAAATGAATGGGTCGTTATCTAGCTCTGTAGAAGCTTGGTAACGAACATGCATTTGAATCAGGTGTGTTGGAGCAGGGAAACATCTAAAACAGGGGTTCCCAATCCTGGTCCTCGGGCCTCCCTGCCCTGCATGTTTTAGATGTTTCCCTGCTCCAACACACCTGATTCCAATGAATAAGTCGTTATCTAGTTATGCAGAAACATGCTAACGACCATTCATTTGAATCAGGTGTGTTGGAACAAAGAAACATGTAAAACATGCAGGGCAGGGAGGCCCGAGGACCACCAGACCTAAGTTTTTAGATATTTGAATAGTTGTGTGTTGTAGGTTGATACTTTTGATACTGAGATTTTACTTGAGAAGTGTGTGCAACAACTGAAAATACTGTGTAGTGTACAACAAGGTGATGTGTAATTGACATCAGTATGTAAACAAGGAAGTCAGAGTCTAATGCAGATAAGGGAGGGTGAAGTAGTGCCAAATTGGGTCGAGCAATTGGTACATGAAGTGAAGGTTGTGAAAATTGTGCCAAATTTGTGCTTTTTGTGTGTTTGTGTAAAAACTGTAAAGTGACTTGTAAAATAATGTCAGTGTTGTAGCAGAATAATCAGATACAGAATGTGTATACTGTACAGTAAATGGGAAGCAAGAGTGTGTCTGTATGTGTGTTGGGCAGCTTGTCAGTATAGTAGGTTTCAGCATTTGTCTTAAAAATTGATGTCTCAAGTGGTTCAATAAAGTTCTGCTCTCTTTTCAGAAGGTGACTTTTTTTCTTTTTTTTCTTTTCTTTTTTTCTTCTTTTATCAAGGACAGTACTTTGCTTTGCCCTTGGATCTGTGTGTAAGTCTGCTGTGCCATCATCAGACAGACTATGAGATGTTTCACTTAAAAATCGTTCCCCCTTGCCAAGTTAGGACTGGTCTGGGCTTCCTTCATTCCCCTGTGTTGCGCACAACAGCCTCACTATCAAGACTGGGGCTGTGTCTACTACCGTGCACTTGTGCACTTCAAGGACTGACTTTCAGTGCTTTGGGCGCTTCACGCACAAAACCAGAAGAATTCAGTGCACTGAAAGTACCCGGATGGCGCACTGCAAACGGTCCAAAAAAACAGTGTACAACGATGGACACTACTCGCCCTAAACGGGCGCCATCTTGGCTACGTAGCGGAAAAGGAGGAGCCCTTTCGGCATCTTTTTCCACTTGAGTGGAGAAGCGCGTTCATTTTGGCAGGTTTTGCGGGTGTGGCGAGCAGATTTGCGTCCGTCGCTTCCACCAAGTGTTTAACGTAAGTGTTCCATTTGAGACAGCATTTATCAGCGACGGAGTGCACTGAATATGTAAGTGCACTGTTTTGCAGGGCACTGTATTGCAGTGTACTTCATAAAGTGCGCGGTAGTAGACACAGCCTACATGTTGGATGCATCTGTCTCTATTGACCAGCCCCCAAGGTTTTTTATTAAGTCAGGATTTGTCTGAGAAAGAGAGAGATAAAGATGGAGAGAGAGAGAGAAAGAATGGAACAAAGAGAAAGAAAGAGGAAGTGAGAGAGAGAGAAAGAGGAAGTGAGAGAAGTAGAGAGAGAGAGAGAGAGTTGTATTGAATCTATTCAATCCATGGGTTTGAGCCCCCCCAAAACTTAAATTTTATATTTTATATAAAAAATTATAAACGGGTAACTTTTTTTTTCTTTCATATTTTAAATCTAAATGTGTTCATTTCTCTTCCTAAAACCTACCAGAGGACACTATTTTTAAAGGACATTTTGAAAAATGTATTCTGGGGGAATAGACCCCAGACCCCCCTAGTTTTGCTGGGTCACAGGAAAAATAATAGGTTTTATCTAGGGGCTTAGCCCCCCAAAAGTGGGAACCTGCCTCTTTCTTACTTATGGTCACATGAAATGCTTTTTTTGGATGCTTTTATATAGGCCTTAGTGGTCCCCTAATACTGTATCTGAAGTCTCTTTCCCGAAATTCAGCCTTGGTGCAGAATTATAGCCACTACGAGTGGTTCCACAATGAGCTTTCCTCAGAACGCACTGTTTCTGTGTTTGCAGCTTTAAATGCTAAATGAGGAGGAGAGAGGCGGCACCATGCGCTAGTTTACAGTGGATGTATCGCAATGGCTTGCAGACCCGTTGCTGTAAGATGCCTCGAAATTGCCCATTCTCATCTGATAATCCTGGTTTGCAGACCTGCACACTCAGTCATTTCAATGTAGGGAACGGTGGGTATTGCGCGCGCCATATCACCAACAGCAGAATGTTATCCACATAACAACGAAGCGTACAACACTGCGTTACAGAATGTGTATTCACACACATACTTGATGCTATCTACCTTTACATTAGTGACAGTACCTCAGCTGATAGCTGCAGAGCTGATGTTACAGCCAGATTCTAAGGGTAGCAAGCTAGGTAACCATATAGTAAGCAACAAAATGATGTAGCGTTAGTTGAATTACTTGTCCAAGGTTTGTAGCTGGACCAAATTCTGAACTGATCCAGAATTTAATTTCAGGACGGTCAGCAATGCCAACTTTTAATTGGCTCAAGTTAAGGAAACAGTGGTGGCTGAAATGTTTGGCACAGACATGCAAAACTTTGAGAGGTTGTGTTGGCGCATTTCCAGCTAAAATAAAATTAAGATAGGCTACTGGTTGTGCAGAGGCTCCTTGTGACGTCACAAGGAGCAGAGTTTCAAACAAAGCATTTGAGCCTTCATTTTCTCAAAGCGGAGAAGAACACCCAGGGCTTGGTTTACACCTATCGAAAATTCTAGCCACTGGGGGACCAAAGGCAGGCTAGGGGAACTCATATTACAGTAATGTCAAATAACCTCCTAAAGTGAAGTTTTCAAGTCATGTGACCTTTAATATTCAACAAAGAAATGTAGTTTTCTTTTCTTTCGTTGAAAAATAAGTTATAGGGTTGAAACAGGTTTTTTGTGCATTAGGGTTAGTATAGCGTACTATTTATTGTTATCTGTAATTTAGAAAGTTTTAGTGTTAGGGTTAGTATAGTCGTTTATTTATTGCTATCTGTATATTTAGGAAGTTCACTTATCTAAGCTCAGCATAGATGTAAATTTGTTCCGTGTACTTATATGTTATGTTATGCCAGTTGCTTGCGTTGTCTTATCTTAAGAATTTTAGTGCCCAGTCTAACCTTGTGTTGTTCTGTGCACCTGACAAATAAAAGACTTGAACTTGAAATGTTGAAATTAGGTGCAACTCTCTTTCTCACACTCATACTGTAATCACACACACATGCATTTTGACTTACATTCTGCTTTGTGCACCTGTCGGAAACTTTCCTCTGAAGATGTGCTAGAGTGTTTTTCAGGGGCAAAATACGTGAGTGTGTTTGAATCAATATACAGTACATGTATGTTGGTGTTAGTGTGCATTCTCACATTCCCTCAGACTCCCTTTCAGATTTTGTCATGCAAAGTACCCATTCTATTTCTCTTTTCTCCATCTCTCGTCCTCACTTTCTGTCGTTTTCTGCACTCTTTCTCTCTGCTATCAGTGTAATATGACTACCACATCGGGAATGACTGGAGCGATAGAAAGCTTACCTGGAGAGTCCTACGCCACCAGAGAGGACTCTGGGTAGCGCTTTTGTCTACATCAAACGTTGATATTTTCCCGCTTTCTCCCCCTTTCGCTCTCGTTTTTATCCGTCTCTTGTTATTGGTGGCACTTCAGGGTCGCCTGTGACTAAGCTGTTTTGAGACACAAAGTCGCGGTCACAAAGACACATACTGAAGCTTGGCAGATCACCGCAGCCTCACCCCTGGAATGAAGGAAGTGCAGAGGGAGTACACAGTAAGAGGAAGGAAGGAAGGATGGATGAAGGAAAAAGAAAGAGAGAAGGAAAGAAAGAATGGTGCAAAATGCCACCAACACTGTTACCAATCTTGTCGTAGTCGTAATAGTATTGTATTACACACACAAACACATTCCAAAACACACACACTCTGTAGTTAATGTCTTTGTTCGTGGTCAGCCAAGTGTTTAGCTTGAAGCATTCCTGTCCATTTTACCGCACCTTGTAAAATACGCTCAATAAAATTCTGTTGTTGGTCACATTCTCATAAAGGTTTTGTTTATGTGTGTGTGTCATCAGATGCACAAAATGTAATACATATTTCACAGACACAAGATTCAAACCAACACATTGCTGTTTTGTAGCCATATTACTCTATTTTGCTGGTCATATACTGACCATTGTAAACATCAAATCCCAGAATGCCAGTAACTTGGAATGACAGTGACCATGACTCATCCAGCCTTACGGCAGAGGCCCCTCCTCTGTGACTAAATAAGGGGGTGTGTTGTGACAGCAAGGCTTGCAGAAGCTTCCTTCTCCTCAAGGGTTAGGAAAGTTTAGGGAGAAAACGTGTACATGAGCCATGGAAACACTCTGTTCCTTTACTAGCGCTATCTCATTTGAGATGGTCTTGAACTCAATTTTCTATGTCATGTTTCCCCCTAGCAAGCTTGCAAGAATGCCGTTGAAAATTGAGTTTCCAGGTATATCCTGTGATTTATATGAGTCTTGTCTCATGTACTGTATATTAAAGTTCATGCAGAATTATTAAAGCTTTGCGTAATCCATTGGTAATCTTCTGGTGCATGGGGAAATGAACTGCAATATTGATGTGATACATGCATACATGTATGGATGATTGTGTCTGATTTCAGGTAATCTGAAAAAGTTAAATAATCACGTTATGGTACTATGGTGTGTGGGTGTGTGTGTCTGTCTGTAGATCAACTAAAGTGATCTACACAGAGAGAAACAGAGAGATATTGACAGTAAGAAATAAATCTAGAGAGAGGTCAAAGAGAATGTCTGGTTTAGAAGGAGGTGGAATATCCCATGTGAGCATGGAAGAAAGAAAATACCTTCTAGTCAGATTATACAATGCAATTTAGAGCCCCGAATCCCTTTGGGTACTTTTTTTGCCGCACATTACTGAGACTAAGAGAAAACACACATGCGCACACACTTACTTGAACACACACACACGCACACACACATACACATGCACAAACACACACACTGGCAAACACAAACTGACAGGGCCATTGGGGGGTGTCCCTGTAGAGAATGATAGTGTCCACTGGGCGTCACAGCAGAGGGGGTTGTCATCTGTGTGTGTTTGGGGGGGCCGGGGGAGGGGGGGGGGCAAAAAAGCTAAACATGGTAGGGGCCCTGACATTAAGATGCTGTGAAATATAATATATATATATATATATACAGTGCCCTCCAAAAGTATTGGAACAGTGAGGCCAATTCCTTTATTTTTGCTGTAGACTGAAAACATTTGGGCTTGACATCAAACGATGAATGTGAAACCAGAGATCAACGTTTCAGCTTTTATTTCCAGGTATTTACATCAGGATCTGATGCACAAATTAGAAAATATCACCTTTTTGTTCGAACCCACCCATTTGTCACGTGAGCAAAAGTATTGGAACATGTGACTGACAGGTGTGTTTTGTTGCCCAGGTGTGTCCTATTACATACATTATTCAATCAATAAATACCACTGAATGTCTACACTCAGGTTCAGATTGGGTAAGATAGGTTTTGTCTATGCAGACTGTATTCAGAGGTGAAAACAACATGAAAACCAGAGCGCTGTCTTTGGGTGAAAAACAAGCAATTGTGAGTCTTAGAGAAGATGGAAAATCAATCAGAGCCATTGCAGAAACATTGGCCATAGCCAGTACAACCATTTGGAATGTCCTGAAGAAGAAGAAAACTACTGGTGTACTAAGTAACAGACGTCGAACAGGTAGACCAAGGAAAACATCAGCAGTTGATGACAGAAACATTGTGAGAGCTGTAAAGAAAGACCCTAAAACAACTGTTAGTGAGATCAGCAACAACCTCCAGATGGCAGGAGTGAAGGTATCACTATCTACTGTTCGCAGAAGACTTCATGAACAAAAGTACAAGGGCTACACCAGAAGATGCAAACCACTCATTAGCAAGAAGAATAGGAAGGCCAGGCTGGAATTTGCCAAAAAGTACAGAGATGAACCTCAAAAATTCTGGGACAAAGTTTTATGGACTGATGAGACAAAGATTAACTTTTACCAAAGTGATGGAAAGGCTAAAGTTTGGAGAAAGAAAGGAACTGCTCATGATCCCAAACACACAAGCTCATCTGTGAAACACGGTGGAGGTAATGTCATGGCTTGGGCTTGCATGGCTTCTTCTGGGACGGGCTCATTAATCTTCATTGAGGATGTAACACATGATGGCAGCAGCAAAATGAACTCGGAAGTCTACAGAAACATTTTGTCTGCCAATTTAAGGAAAGATGCAACCAAACTGATTGGCAGAGCCTTCATCATGCAGCAAGATAACGACCCAAAACACACTGCCAAAACAACAAAGGAGTTCATCAGGGGCAAGAAATGAAAGGTATTAGACTGGCCAAGCAAATCTCCAGACTTAAACCCTATAGAGCATGCATTTTACCTGCTTAAGAGGAGACTGAAGGGAGGAACCCCACAAAACAAACAACAACTGAAAGCGGCTGCAGTGAAAGCCTGGGAAAGCATCAAAAAGGAAGAATGCAAAAGTTTGGTGACGTCAATGGGTCACAGACTTGCTGCAGTTATTGAAAGCAAAGGATTTGCAACTAAATATTAAGTCTTATTCACTTAAATATGTTTTAAGTATATCTGTTCCAATACTTTTGATCACATGACAAATGGGTGGATTCAAACAAAATGTGATATTTTCTTAGTTGTGCATCAGATCCTGATGTAAATACCTGGAAATAAAAGCTGAAACGTTGATCTCTGGTCTCACGTTCATTATTTGATGTCAAGCCCAAATGTTTTCAGTCTACAGCAAAAATAAAGGAATTCGCCTCACTGTTCCAATACTTTTGGAGGGCACTGTATATATATATATAGAAATAACCACTGCTTTTAAATAAACCACACTGTACTATCTCTTATAACTTACTTTGATTACCCTGGATGCCAAGTCACCAGTAGTTTTGCCATGTACAGAAAGATTATCCAGCAAGTTCAAAACAACGCTGTCTATTGTTGTAGTGTTACTCCATCAGGACCAATGAGAGTGCTGCAGAAACACAGTGGGGCCACTCAGCCATGAAAGTAGCTATCACTTTCAAAGACTACTGAGGTAAACACAAACTGGCACAATGTCTCTCTCTGATCTGACGCCAAGTGTGTGTGCGCATTTGCGTGAGCGTGTGTGCACTGTATCCACAGCTCTCTCAGCTGATTGGAAGGAGAACATCACTGATTTGCATATTAAAACAAGGATAGTTTCAATCCCCTGACAAAGATCACAAGCGTTATTTATTGTGTCTAAATTGAGTAAGCAGTGGAGGATCGTGTCAGTGAGCAGGCCAGGCCAGAATAAAACGCTGTTTGAAGTCTCAAATCCATGATGGCCCGCAGATTTGATAAGCTAAAGGTCATTGGAGATGAGCAGACTTACAGTGGAGATAGAATATGCAAATAGACACACAAACACAAACACAAAATCACACATGCAAACAAACATACACACAGTCATGATTGCATACATGCGCGCGCGCACGCACACACACACACATTGACTTAAGGATGAAATCAACAGACCCTCAAAGTCTAACAGATGTATCAAACAGAAGAATAAATGGCTTTCGAAGTTGAAAAGATTTCACTGTAATAAAGCATCTGACTCTCTCTCTTTCTCTCTCCCTCTACCTTTCTCCCTCTGTTTCCCTATGAAGTTTGAGCTGTGGGTGGAGTTGGCATGGACCAGCCTTTATCTCTGCTTCAGTTCAGATAGAACATTTAGCATTCATGTCATGTGTGGGAGGAATCAAGGATTTCTCATGTACTTATGCTAATCACAATCAGTAGATTCTTTTTTGTTATACTATCTGTCCATGTTTTATATCTTATTAAGTATTCATATGTGTTCCTGCTGTAACCTATGTGGTGCTCTGATGCCAGTCAAGGGTCTGTGATGTTGTATCCGCCTGATTGAATAACAAACACCTGTTGGCTGGATGTTAGTAATGATTTCCCCTTACTACTATTCATTCTGGTCATCATGTTGAGGTGTTTGTCAAACTCTGTCTCTAATCCCCTGGATGTTTACCACTTGTAAACCGAGTTCTAACCCGAATAGTCTCACCATGCCTGAAAGACAGACAGAACTCTTCATTAAATGCCACCTTCGGATCATCCCTTATTCATCCTGTTGTCATCTGACATGGACCAATGAAACTTCCTGGATCATCTGATATACACCAGGAAGCCTCATCCTAGAGCATCTTGGACTGTAAAGACTGGCTTTCTACCTGCCTACAGAGTTCAGTCGAGAGGATTGGGTTGTGTTAAAGAGCACACGAGTGTGTGTAAAAGAAGAGTTGTGAGAAAGGGAGGGATGGATGGAGAGAGTATGTGACACGGAACGCCTGAGAGAGAAATGACTGGTCTGAGTAATCAAAAACAATGGAGAAAGAGAGGGAGAGAGCGAGAGCAAGACAGAGACAGAGAGAGAATGAGAGTGAGGGAGAGAGAGAGAGAGTGAGAGAGAGTGAGAGAGAGAGTGAGAGAGAGAGAGAACGAATGAACGATTGACAGAAACAGACAGAATGGAGCGCTGCGGGAGTGAGACAGAAACACATCAAGAGAGAAAGGTACACAGAGATAGAGAGAGGGAGATACAGGAAGAGAAAGATAAAGAGCAAGAGGGAGAGATCACGAGAGAGGGAGAGAGAGATGAGGAGAGAGAGAGATAAAGACAGAGGGAGAGGGATGAAGAGAGAGAAGAAGAGAGACAGAGAAGTAGAGCCCTGGTCCAGGGGCAGCAGAGCGGCTTGTCAGACAGAGGGTGGATTTGCATCAAGCTTCCCGTCAGACGTCCATCGCCAGCGGGACCTCCCGCCCGTCGCTAATAGAAACGCTTCAAGGTGGCATTGGTGCTGCCCACTCCCTGCCATCCCTCAGAGCAGAGAAGACAATACAACCTGACAGGCTATTAGACACACACACGCACGGGGATGCATACAAACACA
This sequence comes from Hypomesus transpacificus, assembly GCF_021917145.1. Taxonomy (NCBI): domain Eukaryota; kingdom Metazoa; phylum Chordata; class Actinopteri; order Osmeriformes; family Osmeridae; genus Hypomesus; species Hypomesus transpacificus. The sequence goes on from NC_061074.1 coordinate 2,782,223, forward strand.
ATCAAAAATATTTTACGCATGCAAACTGTGGTGCAGAGACATGGACAAACCAAACAGGTAAAGGGCCGTTGAACACAGACAAGCAGGAGACACCAATACACACACACACACTTCCCGAGGACAACAGCGGGAGCAGGATGATATCTGACATGGAGACAGGAGGACAGGTAGAGGACAGGGCAGGGGAGAGCGAAGGAGAAAGATAGGGGGAAGGCCAGAATATAGAGAGAGGAGGAGAGAGAAAGGGGGAGGGTTGGAAAGGTAAAGAGGATTAATGAATGCATGGGACGTCCTTATAGGAGACACACTGACCTTCTCATTCCTTTCCCCACCTCCGCTCCTCCTCCTCCCCCCCTTCCCACCGACGGTGTTTAACCTCTCATTCCTCATTTCACTGTCGAAGCTTTAATTAAAAGCCTCCAGTCGCATGGCCGTGAGGGTTGGAACTGTGTGTGTGTGTCTGTGCATGTACTCATATCTCACCGTGTTGACAATCAGGGTTGTCATCAGCGCCCGCGGAGGAAGATAGTGACAGAACGATTTCAGAGAGGCATCGAAATTATTTGTCACTTTCATGCAAATGGAAACACACACACACATATATATAGACACCGATGAAGTTGTCATAATTGTCTGTCAGAGTAAGGTCATGGGTGGTGGTTTATGAGTGTGCATAAGTCTGTACTGCATGTGCAGACAAACCCTGGATGTCAAATCAGATGTTTACCTTGAACACAGAGTCAGTAACAGTAACAGCGTCCAACCTTGACCTAGAACGGTCTGCTTTTACAGGCGAAAATAGTGAGTAACGGTTGATGTCGGTTGCAGATGTACTATTTCAGACTCATTCTCTTTTCTTCCTGATGTGTTATGTAAAGGAAGTGGACTTATGAAGTTTCTGAAAGTTGACATGATTCATGCACACGGACATTAACTGACATTGCAGGCCTGTCCTCTGGTGTATTGAATTAATCATGTGCCCCATACGCAAAAAACACACACACAAACACACAACAAGAACTAGCTCATAAAATGAGTGCGCACACATACACACTTTATAAACACAAACTTGCACACAAAAAAGGTTGTACACACATATCTGTAAACACAAATTTCACACAAACATCCACACACACCCTGGCTTTGCCTCTCTATCCCTTGGCATAGCACATAAATCTTCCCTAATAACAGCGGTGACATTTCAGCAACAATAGGGATAACACACAGCCTCTGTTTAATGGTCTTCATGCCAGGACACACACACAAGGATACACACATGCACACTCCCCAAAGAATCCAACTCAATTCATATGCAAAAACTTGACGAATACATTGCTGTGACATTCTTACAGAGTGATCAACCACGCAAATTCAGCATGGCCTTCCACTTCAACCTCCAACATCTGGACTCCCCGGGATCCTACGCCAGGATCCTGTTTGTAGACTTCAGCTCTGACTTCAATACCATCATCCCGGCTCTGCTAAAGGACAAGCTTTCCCAGCTGAACGTGCCTGATTCCACCTGCAGGTGGATCACAGACTTTCTGTCTGACAGGAAGCAGTGTGTGAAGCAGGGAAAACACGTCTCTGACTCCCGGTCCATCAGCACCGGATCTCCTCACGGCTGCGTCCTTTCCCCTCTGCTCTTCTCCCTGTACACCAACAGCTGCATCTCCAGTCATCAGTTCGTCAAACTCCTGAAGTTTGCGGTTGACACCACCCTCATTGGGCTCATCTTCGGTGGGGGTGAGTCTGACTAAAGGTGGGAAGCTGACAACCTGGTGACCTGGGGCAGTCAGAACAACTTGGAGATCAATTCTCTTAAGACAGTGGAGATGGTTGTGGACTTCAAGAAGAACCCAGCCCCACTCAGCCCCATCACCCTGTGTGACTCCCTAGTCAACACTGTGGAGTCTTTCCGCTTCCTGGGCACCATCCACTCCCAGAACCTCAGGTGGGAACTGAACATCGGCTCCCTCACCAAGAAAGCACAACAGAGAATGTACTTCCTGCGGCAGCTGACGAAGTTCAACATGCAAAAAACAATGATGGTGTACTTCTACACAGCCATCATTGAGTCCATCCTCACCTCCTCCATCACCATCTGGTGCGCTGCTGCCACTGCCAAGCGCATCATCAGCGCAGCTGAAAAGGTGATAGGCTACAATCTGCCATCCCTCGCGGACCTGTACACTTCTAGGACCCTGAGGCGAGCAAAAAAGATTGTGGTCGACTCCTCTCACCCTGGACGCACACTATTCCAGCCACTGCCCTCCGACAGGCCCCATCAACAAGGCCCCCAACTGACAACACTCTACACTTTACTTCATACAGCCCTACTGCTTTCATTTTTAGTTTTGCTTTATATTTAATACTGTACAGTTTTGTCAGTATTTTGTTGTAAATGTTTTACATTCATACATTTGTATATTTTATATTTAAGACTGAATGCACATTTTTAAGATTCTATACGTTTATTATACGTTTACTATATGCACCTGCCCACCATAGTAAATTCCCTGTTTGCCTACATTTACTACATTAAACTTGATTCTGATTCTGATATAATGTAGTACAGAACTCCTACAGGGTTAGGAAGTTTGGGCTTGTCTACCTGGCCCCTTGCCTGCTCTCTAACACAGCCTGTGGTGTTCAAATACCCCAACATTCATTTACTTGCATAGGGATCCAAAATGTCCCGAGGTTCAAACTAATGCATTCCCCTGTAGGCATTGTCTATTCTTTATTATTGCACACACAAACAAAAGTTTTGGGAGAAAGAAAAAAACAGCGCTGTACCACAGGAGTTGTTTGGTCATAATTTAAATGAATGTCATAAAATGAAAATAAATGAAAGACACAATTTTTTTTAGGCCGTTCCTTGAACCAGATGTAAGCTCACTGCTCTTGCCCCCCCCCCCCCCCACACACACACACACACACACACAAAAAAAGGAGACGTCTCAGTCATCTTACATTCCTTTTAGTGAAAGTTACTGGGTCAGATACAGATACATGTATTTTCCCACGCCCTCGTCTCTCTACATCCTCTTTGCTTAAAAGGATACATGATATCAAGTACTGGAACACTCCAGGGACTACCTCCGCCCTACAAGTCTATTACTGGGACTCTTTAATGATTTAGCCGCGCAGGTATAATATTAGCCTCCCTGAGGAAAGATGAATTATAGAATGTGTTGTGTCTGTAGAAACAGAAGGGAATGCTGTAGTTTGGGCAACGCTGTAAGCTCTCATCGCTGAAGATCTGCTCAGCTCACCCAACGTGGTTCACGTAGATGCACGCACACACAGAGACATACATACACACAGACATACACACACAGACATAAACACAGACACATACGGTATTTTCTGATCTATAAGTCACACTTTTTTTACAGTTTGGCTGGTCCTGCGACTTATAGTCAGGTGCGGCTTATATATCAAAATATATATTAATTAACATTTTTTAAATGTTAATTCATACTGACTGACATGAACGAACAAGTTCAACGGATTTAGTGATGTAGAATCAGATCGGGAGCTTGGTGAACTAACTAACCGGTAACTTGCTTGTTGGACACGCTAGCTTGTTATGTTAATTTAGCTTATTCAGCCTCACAGGTATGTTCTTTATGCTATTGTGTAGTTGAATAACTGTTAATGTGTCACGTTAACATACCGGACACCTATTCAGCCTGTTTTTCTGTGTGCATTTGTCTAGTTGAATAACTTGCCTTTCCAAATTAAATTTATTTTCTTGAAATACATTTCAAAATAAATCCGATTCATAGTCCAGTGCGATTTATACGTTTTATTTCCTCTTCGTGACGCATTTTTTGACTGATGCGACGTATACTCTGGGGAGACGTATAGTTCGGAAAATATGGTACACACTCACACAGACACTTGCAGAGCCAAATACACATTTATATTTCGTCATTTAGTAGACGCTCTTATCCAGAGAGACTTACAGTAAGTACAGGGGCATTCCCCTGAGACAAGTAGGGTGAAGTGCCTTGCCCAAGGCACTTCACCAAAAGACAAATGAAAGACTTGAACTTGAACCAAGGACACCTAACCGCTCAACTATCTGACTCCCGCAAGACACACATGGCATACACCCACAGACCTAAAAACACACTCATACCGTATATGCACACACAACAATTGTGTTTTTGTGGTAGAATTTTTGCACACACTGTGTGATAGAATACTCAGGATGCCGTAGTAATACAAATGATTTATTAATACCGAAAATACTTTTCTTTGTGACCAGGTCTGTCTGACACCTTGTCTTTCTTAGCAACAATCAATCAAAATAAACTTCATTTACATTCCCCTGCACATTGATCTCCTGGATAAAAGCACTCCTGAAACAATACAATCAGAGTTGAAACAACCGTCCTTCAGATTTCCTCTCCCAAAGCCCCTTCCCTCCACGTAATAAAAAACACGCATGCAAGTCTACCAAAGTCAGAAAGTCATACAACTCCAAGAAAATGACCATCCCAAACGGTCAACTGTCCCTTGTGAGGTCATCAATCTCAGAAATAGTTAATACAGAGTTAATACAGCCATCTGTCCTAACATAAACAATCCCCCAACAGTTTCTAACACTTTACAACCTCTTGACCTTAAGTAAATTATTTCCCTTTCCTGCTTATCCAATAAACATATAAGCTTACAAAGCAAACCATACTAAAACCACATTCATTTTACATACAGCCTAAAATTCTATCACAGTTAGTGTGTGGATTTCCTGTCTCTGTGAATGACACTAAAGAGTCATGTACACATACCATCTGCCTTTGTGGCTGATTGTCACCACGGCTCCCAAACTCCCCCAGCCTGCTAAATAGGGACCCAAACATATTCAGAATGTTTGTCACATCGTTTTATACTGATTGAAATTCAGCCCCAAAACTCTAAAAGACATGAAGATGGATTAGGGCAGTTTGTGAATTATAGCGATATGAGCCAACATCATTCTTGTTTTCTCCTTTTTCTCCTCTCATCATGCTCTCAGCTCACACTTGTCGTCTCTCTATATTTATCCACTCCCCTCTCTCATGTCCGTCCTCTATGTCTCCTCTTTGATTCCTCCTCCCCTAAAGGCCCCGTCACACCATAACGTTCTGGTCATCGTCTATGACGTTAGAGAAAAAGTTGGTTATCGTCCATGGTCAGTCGTTACCCTACCGTTACTTGGTTGTTATTCATCGTTTGCTATGAAGTGAACAACTCACTGGCGACCAGCGTTTTTTACCCGTTTGACCATAAAACCCACACGCCAGCAAAACGTCGTTATTCACACGTTAGTCACACGCTCAACACACTCATCTAACGTTGACTAATCGTTCGTCGCGCGCCAGGCACACGTCGTGGTGCGCTGGTGACACGTCATCAAATGCTAACAGTTTTCAGGGGTGTCTTACTTGATTGCTGTTACACGCTCCTCATGTGTCAGTCCCACGCTAGTCATGCGTTAGTCACACGTTAGTCACATGCCAGATGTGTCCACCTTGCCCTAGAACGCTTGAAATTGAACGATTAGAACGTTCAGAGAACGTTGATCAGAACGTTATGGTGTGACGGCCGGGGCCTAGACCTATGTCCAGGGCCGTAACTACCATTGAGGACACCGAGGTCGTGTCCTCGGTATTTTTTTCGTATTTATGTTTTTTTTTTTGCTTAAATCGTGGTATATAAACTCAAAATAAAGTACACGTGAAACTGACTGCAGGACGATGATCTTGGTCTCCCACAAACCGTAACGTGATTTTATACTTGAAGAGCCGAGTAGCTCAAGAGTTTGGACATATGTGCTGCGCGTCATCAACAAAACGTACTGTCGTTATGGTAACCACCAAACACAAGTCGGACGCTGATGTTTCCGCCATAGACATACCGCTACTGTTAGTGAATAGCCTATGTTAGTTACAGTCACTGGAACAGGAGCGCAGCAAACTAATCATGTAGGTTAAGAGAAGTTTAAGTGGCAGATGACTGTGAGAAGAAAGATTCATTTTCATGTGGAAATATTGTATTGCAGCAGCGTACTACTCAGATAAGGAAACATCAAATCAAAGTTTGGTTAACTCCGTCAGTACTGTACTGTACCGGTTGTCAATCAATTTCCACCGGTTGAATCAACATTCATTTTGCGATTGATATGATATGTCATTGATGTGATTGATTGAAAATGAAATTCAGTGGCAATTGGGAAATATCAAACTGACTCGCTATCGCTCGGTCGATACGTTCCAGCCTCAGTTTGATATTTCCCGGCATGACCGAACGGTCGAGGTTAGTAAGTAGTTTATTATATGGCAATTTTAGATTCTTTTCATTTTGTAAACGAAAATAAATGGTACCTTTAGGCTAATTGTAGCTAGCTCTTAAGTCTTCTCACGGTGTGTTTCATGTGTTGCCAAGCAACTCATTACTTTTGATAGAAAGCGGACAGCATGGTTCTGCTAAAATGGCTTTAATTTCATCACAAAATAACGACACAAGTGATTCAAAGAGTCTGGTCTTCATCCTCACTTTCGATGACAAAGCTTTTCAGCATCATCTGGATAGTAAAACTCAGCAGCTGACTCGTCGATATCGCTCATTTTGAAGCTGACGTCAGAGGGCAATACGGATCCGTATTGACCGGCGAGGAGGGCAACACGCTGGGGTGACTACCCGTTATCCAATCAAAACGCTCGTACCGTCGTTGCCATATAATAATAATTTAAAAAAAATTGTGGTAACTTGCCCTTACTTCATGAGTCCCATAAAGGTCCTTCAAAAAGCCTCAGAATGCCCCATGTTTACCTCAAACTTTCAAAAGCTCCACACCGCCCCATATTCAAATGTCATAATGATGATGTTTTTGCTCCTTAATACTCAATAAGAGAAAATGGCCATATTTAAATAATGTAATTTAAAAAAAATCCGGGGGAGCATGCCCCCGAACCCGCCTAGAAGTTCTGACTCATGACCTCAGTATTTTTTGGGGCCTGCGTACGGCCCTGCCTATGTCCTCTCCTCCTTTTAACCCCCCCCCCCACCCTATCTTCCTGTCCATGTCAATGTGTCATGTTGAAGACATGATTTGTCTTTAAAAAGATTTGACTGAGTTTTAAATAGAACCTGATGCTTCTCAGTCATCCTCCTCTCTTCTCTGTCTCTTCTTCGCTTCTCTCCTCTTTCCTCTACGTCTCTCTCTGTCTCTTTTTCTTACTTGCTCCACTTTTCTTCCATAGGCAAAGTAGCATCAATTTAGGATGATGTTATGTTTGATTATGCAACCAGCTCCAATCTCAGTCAGTGAGGTTGCATCAGTCACATTTTAAACAGGTTCAAAAGACTCGCTAACCTCCTCCATCCAAGCCCCGTCTCCGCGCTCATCCCTCGCTCCGCCTCTCAAGGGGTCTCTCTTAATGCCACGCAGACTATCATTTTACTTAATTCATCTTAATCTCCCTCTTTCTCACTCTCTGTCTCTCTCATTCACTCTTTTCTTAGCTCACGATTGCGGCCGCTCTCTTTCCATCAGAGCCGGGGGGGGCACAGGATTGGTGGTGGTGGGGCACACAAAAGCGGCGCACGCGCTCAGACTTGCGTTTTCCACATGTTGCGCCCGGACTGGCAACTCCCCCATAATTACAGCTATTGATGAAAAGCCGAAAGCACTTAGGCATAATTACTGTTCTCCGCCAGGCAACAGCTGTTGGAACGGCAATGCCAGAATTCCAGAACACATTTTGCGGAACCCCCGGTAAAAAAAGATGGCGAAGAAAACAGAGAAAATAGAATGAGAGAGGGAGAGAAAGGGAGAGAGAGAAGGAAGAGCGATGGAAAGTATGAATTACTTCCACCCCCACATGCAGTGTTGGTTATGATGTAAAAAATGACTTTTGAGCTGCTCTGTGTCTCTTCCACCGTTAACATGTTGTTCTCTTTAAACAAGAGGGAAGGAGGGCGGAAAAGAGGAAAAAGAGGCCTGGAGAGATGGAAGTTTCTGAGAGAATCCAGCCTGTGAAGGCTTGTTAAGAACAAGCGCAATGTGTGTATTTGTTTGTATGTTGTGTGAGCATTTGTGTTTTTATACACAAGTATGTGACCCTCCACAAATAAACATACACAAACACATGTACACCCACACAAACAAACACACACCAGATGATACCACTATCCATGTGGTTTCAATCGAACATGACAGGGATAAATGGAAATCCATTAGCACCCAGACACACACACTAACCCACGCACACTCAAACACACAAAGAGCACTTTACTCAATAACTGAATGCATTATCAATGGGCGGGAACAGATATGTCAAGGAACTAAGTGAGCAAGATTTGATCCCCAAGTAGCCATGATCCTCACTCTCATCATTCAGCAAGCCCATTTATGTCCATAGCAACAGCCTTTAGAGACACCCGGACAGGACACGTCATTCACTTCAAAGGAAGCCTTCCTTGAATAGTGTTGACTTCAAATGGGAGCAGTATTGACTTCAAAGGAGACTTGCTTTCAAATGCAATGATTTTAAATGGGACCTTTTCTAAAGTGTATTAGCTTCAAATGGCCCAATCTTTAAAAATGAGGTGTCAAGTGAATAGCAGTGGATCCAGTTATCCAGTGTGGAAGTTGGCTGCAGACCCAAACATGTGGTCAAGCACACACACGCACACACACAAATCTGTTTACCAAAGCCCTTCTCTGACTCATCTGTCCATCTACCATAAATGAAGACAGGTGAGTCACAGAAAGTATCGTGGAGCAGAGACCTGTACTTTTACTCTACATTAAGTGTGTGTGTGTGTGGTTGTGTGTATGTAAAAAAAAAGAGAGAGAAAACAACAAGTAAAAAGAGAGTTAGAGCGGGAGAGAGCAAGATAGATATAAAGAAAGAAAACAAAAGGTCCATGAAATAATATCCATGGGAACTTTACTTTTCTCCACCTTCTCCACACTTTTTAACCCCCCTACCCCACCTCCACCCTGACAGCAGACGACTTCTCCTCCTTCTTTGAGAAAAAAGTTGCTGACATTAGCAGTCAGTTTCCTGAAATCACCTTTCCTACCCACTCACCCTCTATGACTGACCCTACCAAATGTCTAAACTCTTTCTCTTCCCTGTCCGAGGCAGAGATCTCTGACCTCATTCTCTCTCATCGCCCCACTTCCTGTCCCCTTGATCCAGTCCCCTCCTCTCTCTTTCAAAGCATCTCTCCCATCATAACTTTTCTTCTCCATGACTTAACTCTTCTCTAACTTCTGGCAGTTTCCCCTCTGCCTTCAAACAGGCCAGAGTTAGCCCTCTACTCAAAAAACCCTCCCTTAACCCAGCCGTCCTCCAGAACTACAGACCCGTATCACTGCTACCCTTCTTTTCATACCCTTCTTTTCTAACACAATTGAACACACTGTATCTAACCAACTGTCAAACTTTCTCTCTCAGAACAACCTGCTTGACCCCAACCAATCGGGCTTCAAGACTGGCCACTCACTGACTGACTGCCCTCCTGTCAGTCACCACTGCGCTCCAGTCTGCCAGAGCGGCTTCGAGGTCATCCGTCATCATTGTGCTGGACCTTTCTGTAGCGTTTGATACAGTTAAACATCAGATCCTGCTTGACAGACTTTCCGAAATGGGCATCACTGGCACTGCACTTCAGTGGATCTCATCCTACCTGTCGGGAAGATCTTACCAGGTCTCCTGGGGAGGCAAAGTGTCAGGACTCCGCCAGCTCTCCACTGGTGTCCCACAGGGCTCAGTCCTTGGACCTCTCCTCTTCTCTCTGTACACCACCTCGCTTGGACCGATCATAACCTCCCATGGCTTCTCCTACCACTGCTACGCTGACGAAATGCAGCTGTACCTGTCATTCCCCCCGATCCGGGGATCTCAGCTAGGATCGAGGCCTGCTTCGCAGACATCTCCGACTGGATGACCAAGCACTACCTCCAGCTAAACCTCGCCAAAACAGAACTTCTCATCATCCCTGCCAAGCCCTCCATCTCCCACGTCCTCTCAATCCCTCTGGGATCTGCGACGGTGATCCCTTCATCCTCTGCCAGGAACCTCGGGGTGACCATGAATGACAAGCTCTCCCCTACAGTCATAATTGCTGCGGTCTCCCAGTCGTGTAGATTCACCCTCTACAACATGCAAAAAATCAGGAGATACCTGTCTGAGCATTCCATCCAGCTGCTAGTCCAAGCACTTGTCCTCTCCAAGTTGGACTACTGCAACTCGCTGCTCGCCGGTCTCCCAACATGCGCATTCCGCCATCTCCAGAGGATTCAGAACGGGGCGGCCCATCTGGTCTTCAATCTACCCAGACGCTCCCATGTTACCCCGCTCCTCATCTCCCTCCACTGGCTTCCTATCACGGCCCGTACTGACCTTCCGAGCGTTGAACGGGACTGCATCCGACTGCATCAAGTCTCTCCTCCAGTCTTACACCCCCACCCGCCACCTACGGTCTTCTTCTTCTTCTAGTGGTCCCACTGCTCAAGAACTCCCGGTCCCAACACAAGCTCTTCTCCTGTCTGGCCACCCAATGGTGGAATCAACTCCCCACCTCCATAAGGGACACTGACTGTCTCCCCACCTTCAAGAAAAGGCTCAAGATGCACTTGTTCCGGGAGTACAACGGCACTTAGGAATGCTTGGCTGGACTTGATGTCAGTTTCCTACAGGATCACAATGACTCTTATTGAGAGACTTGTTGCTCTTTTTGGTTAGTTGTAACAGATTTAAATTATTGTACTGAAATATTTTTACTGTTGATTGTTTTTCTTCAGGTACACATGCACTTTTTGAGTTTTATGTTATTTAGTTGTAACTTGTTTAACTGCATGCTCTTATGGTTCTTTCCTTTGGCACTTATTTGGTTTTCACAATGTATTCTTCATGTTTTGGCTGATTGCAATGTTTGGGGCTATCTCGTTATGATCAGTGACCTATGCATTTTGGAAAGCTCTCTCTTGGAAGTCGCTTTGGATAAAAGTGTCTGCTACATAAATGCATAAATGTAAATGTAGGAAATTTGTAGCATATTGTGGCAGATGTTTGACAGGAAGTCTTAAAGGGGCAATTGACTGCAAAACCGATTTTACCTCGTCATTGTTGAAAAACGACAGTTCGGAGGGTAAACTGAACATACCGTGAATATCAAAGTCCATTGACACCTCTTTCCTATTCAAATCTCAAAAAGAAAAAATTTGGCTGTAAAACGCTAGCTTTTCAACAAAGCCACCGGTCCTATGTAGGACCGGTGATCGCCCTCTTATTGGCTCTGGTCTGTATCTTTGTCACGCCCCAGAATTTACATCCAGACCAGCCCGAGGTAGCGTCTATCTCCGATACTAGTTTAGCTGCGCGCTGCTCTGTGTAGGCTACTTAAAAGGAATTACAAAGAAGAACGTTTTGAATTATAACAAGGATATTGAAAATGGACCACGGTCGTAAATGCTGTGTTCCAGGCTGTACAGGGAAGGCTAACACTCACAGTCTTCCCAAGGAGCCAAACATTCAACAGGCATGGCTGCTGTGTTGTCTATGAGAAGATCCCGGCGAAGTTCGACACTCAATCATTCATTTGCTCTGAACATTTCATCCAAGACAGTTTTGACAACCTTGGACAATTTCAAGCAGGATATGCTAGGAAGCTGAACCTGGAAAGAGGTGCTGAAATGAACCGTATGCTCATTGCAACCGCAAGCTATAAGGACAGTATGATGTCTTGCTAACAGTTATTAGCAATGCTAACGTTTCCTGTATAGCATACCAGGTAGAATGCTAAATACGTTTCTACACACATCAAATGACTCTAGCTAGACTAGCTGTAGTCGGCATTAGAAGGGAAGCTTCCGAAAAATAGCCAGAAAACGAACTGCAGTCAGGCTTATTGCTAACGCCTGTCTAGGTAATCTATTTGAAAGAACTGGAGAAAGGCAGGTTTTAGATACAGGATACGTTAGCATTGCTAGAAACTGTTACTAGTAACACCTAGACTGTAGGCATGTAAACAAGTTTGGCTTGCTAGTTAACGCAAGAGCATAGAATGTGTGATAATTTAGCCTAGTTTTTGGCAATGGGGCTAACGTTGATTCATGTTCCTGACTGTGTTTCATTCAAATAAATAACCTGTGTAATGAAAATCTACAATTCACGATGCATGTTTGTCCAGATCTTTGTCATGTTATTTTACAGCAAGATATCTAGAGCTAGCTTAGCTAGCTAACTGAAGCCGAGTAGAATCATGATATGGTTTGGTTGCTAAGCTGTAGCCTAACGTTCTACCCACCTAAGTCAATCCAGTTTGCTTCAACAACAGAAGTGGAAACAAGTAATGTTATCATTTCAAATGATATATAGTCAATCTGTTGAAAACAGTGTTGTGTAGACACAATAGATTTATTTGCGCGTTTTTATTTCAAGTCTCCAACTTCGGTGTTTCAGCGAGTGCTGCTGTTGGCCGTGTTGCGTTTTTGCTCCCAGCTTCACTCGTTGATAACCAACCAATCAGCGCGCAGCTTATCTAAATATTAATGAGCATACCATAAAAGGAGAAAAGCTAGTGTTTTTTCCCGGGAACATTTCAGAGGATCTGTCAGAGGGCATAGAACAGCACCCGGGCCATTTTCAACCCAACCAATGTTACATACCCTATTCGGAGACCTTAAGGAACAGTGTGAAATACCCCAAAAAACAGTCAATTGCCCCTTTAAAACAGTAGGGGTCAACATCCATCCCTAAGCCATCTCTTTCTTTCTCTCTCTCTCTCTCTCTCTCTCTCTCTCTCTCTCTCTCTCTCTCTCTCTCTCTCTCTCTCTCTCTCTCTCTCTCTGTCTCTGTCTCTCTCTTTCTCTCTTTCTCTGTGTCTGTCTCTCCTCATGCCTATATGCAATTTTAAATCCTTCTCACTCATGGCTGTAGGATTACAGGCAGATGCAGATGCTGAGTGACACTCCCTATGAAACATTGCTCATACATTATGCTAATTACCTAAGGGGTATATGTACAGGACACACACACATGTACCCACAAATACACACGTGTGGTTATACAGTATCCACACATACAGAAGCACATAAACAAACGCAAGAACTGTACACACACACACACACACACACACTGTGACACACTCAGAGCAGTGCTCCATTTAGAAGGTGGATAATCCCAGGGCCTCATGTCTCTTTGACTGCTGCAGATGGAATGTGACAGAAGCAGGGTCACTGTCAGCCTTAAAACACAGGGAGGAAAAAACGCTTGCAATTACTGTCAGTTTGTGGGGTGACTTGACGCCAACCGCAGGGCCTCGTAGTTAGCTTCAGAAGCTGCCATTTCAGGCAGCATGAGTCTGTGTGTGTCGGTTTGTGTGTATGTGTGTGTGCGTGAGGGCATGCACTGTATGTGTGTTTTTATACCGTTTGTGTGTGTCTGTGTGTGTGTGTGTTTCAGATGCTTAAGACTATTCCCCAGGACAGGCCCAGGGAATGGAACATCACTGCTGGGATTAAGAGGGACAGACGAGATGATGTTTTAGTAAACAGATTACACAGAGAGAAGGGTCAGTGTGTCAATGTTTTTGAGAGAAAAGTGTGTGTAAAGTGTGTGTGTTCAAGAGTGTGTGTGTATGTGTGTTTGTGTTGTAAATGAAAATAAAGTGAGAGGTGAGGAGGTGGTTTCTGACTATTAGGCTGGGGTGTCTGGAGTATTGGCTTTTTATTTCCCCTGGTAGCAAAACATATTAGGACTACACCCCCTCCATTCTACACACACAAACACACACATAAAATACACACAGGTAAGCACCCACTTTGAAACACACACACGCACAACCACTCTCACACAGATGCCCATGCCCAACCAGGATTCGCACACTCTCCAATCCTACAGTGAACAGGGTTTGACATGTGAAGAACCACTTTCAATGGTGAAACCAATTCAAGGGAATCCACTTGAAATCCTTCCAGTGGATTCTTGAGGTTATCTGTGCTTGAGGCATCTCATCAGTGAAAAAAAAAACGAGAATCTGAGCAAATTTACGAGATTTCTGTGTCGTGAGCCCAGAATGGTAATGCCTTCACTTCGCTGCTTAAGCTGCTATTTTTTAATCCCGGATCCTCAAAGTCCACCCAAGCAGAAAAGATGGTCTGGAAAGCTGACAGGGAAACGGGAGCGAAGCCCTCGGAATTCTGTCGACATAAGTATGTGTAGAATTTTCCTGGTCTGAAGTGCATGGTGAAATATGAGGTGAACATGAGTTGAAAAACTGTGGGCCTCATGTACTAACGCTTTTGCTCCCACTTCAGGCGTATTTGTTTCGCAATTTGCGCGTAAAAGCATGGCAAGGTATTAACAAACATGCTGCACTGAGGTAAAAGCGCAGACTGCCTTTCGCGGGAGCTGAAAATGGCAAAATTGTGCTTTTCCATGTCATGCATATGCATTCACGGGAGGGTCAAGGGGAAAGTAGGAGTTTCCCATAAAGAGATGGGAGGGGATGCGTAAAGTGTGCCTAATGATGTATTATATACAAAAACCTCCTGTGAAAGCCCGCCTCTATTTTACAGTGAAAATTCCCCGCCTGTTAAAAGCAGGCGTAAACCAGGATGCGCATATGACTCCTGGTGAAATAGCAGCCGTAAACCGACCAAGACGAAGACATAGGCCAAAGGATTTTTGCCACAAGGATTTCACTTTTTGAGTTCAGTGAACACAATTCAGTACGCGTTACAGATTAAGCAGCCATGCAATATTACAGTTACTGGAAGAAATCAAAGATTACATCGAATCTCGGACTCAGCGTCCACATTCCATTCCAGCAGTTGTTAAACTCCTCGCTACATTACAAATATTGGCATCAGGATCATTTCAAACAATCATCGCTGTTTTGACTTTGGGGGCTGATCCATGACAGAAAGAGATAAGGAGGCCCATTCAATTCCGCGTTTAAATGCTCGCAATGTACGGTATAGTGGGCGGAGAAAGGCGCTGATTACCCGATGACCTGCAGGTTTCGTAAATACGACATGAACTGAAGTATCACAGCGTGCGCAATCTGCAGGTTGGCCATGGCGCTAATAACGCTACGTTTGCAAATGTACGTACATGAGGCCCTGTGTGTGTGTTTGTGTGGCTGTATCATTCTTCAGGAGAGGTGGCCTCATGTTGAAGAGAAGTCTCACTTGTTGATTTCTCTCTCTTTACATCACTTGTTCCAAGCGCTGGAATTTATTTAACAGTCACCGGGGAGGAATAATATTATCGAATGGTTGAGCTGCAAGGTTTTATCTTAAGGTCAGGTTTTACATATCATATCTGGCCACGCACACATGCACACTCTCAATGGGAATGTGCACACACATGGTCAGTACATTTTTAGGGGGCTGCAGTACGTGTGAACATGGGAACACTTGCCCATGCAAACACACACACATGCTCGAGTCACACACACACACACACATACACACAGCTCCCCATGGTGAAAGTATCTCCTACTCACAGTGTCACCTAGGTTAAAGACGTAATGGCAGCTTGTCCCTTCGGAATTAATGGGCCATGAAGAGAAGAGATGAAGACACACATCATTAACAGATGTGTGCACACACAGCACCAACATACAGATTTTAGAGCATCATTAGGAGATCCTACTGGTGTGTAGACTTTAGTCACAATGCCATTAGGTTATCTATTCCCTCCTCATCACAAAACACGGTACAACACATCTATGTTAAGACACAGCCAGACAAATGGAAACACCAGTTTGAAAATCATAGAAAATGACTTGCAACTTGACTTAGACTCATAAACAATTGACTTGGCTTGGATTTCAGACAAGAGACTTGTGAACAATGCAAGTCGCTACTGGGTGTAATATTCATAGTATGTGTGAACATGCTGATTTATAATGGGATACCCTTTGGGCATCAAATTGCAATATGATTGGATGAGACCACCCATGCAGTGATGTATTTGGGGAGTTCAGTTGATCCAGTTACAGCTAGCTAATTATGAGCTATGTTTACAAAGATGGCGTTCTGCTGCTTTTTAATTATTAGGGACAATCCATGCAAAACAAGACACTGAGATAATAGTGTCCTCTAGATTTCATTCCACTAAATACATTTTTGGTTTGATTTATTTTGTAATGATTTTATTCAGCATCCTGTCAGATAACGATGGAACAGATATTCAGCCTTGTCCCTATAACCACAGCACAAGCCCCTGAATAATTTGTGACGTACACTACATGGGCCAATAGTATGAGGACACCACTCAGTACACAAACATCTCTTGTTCTTGTTGAATCTCTAATTCCAAAATCATGATTATTACTGTAATATAGAGTCGGTCCCCACTTTGTTTCTATAGCTACCTTCACTTTCCCTCGAAGGTTATAGATGCTGGAACATAGATACAGGATTTGCTTCCATTGAGCCACAAGAGTGTTAGGGAGGCAGGAGTCAGGTGGCTGAGCGTTTAGGGAGCGGTTAGGGAATCGGGAGCGGTTAGGGAATCGGGCTAGTGATCTGAAGGTTGCCAGTTCGATTCTCGGCCATGTCAAATGACATTGTGTCCTTGGGCAAGTCACTTCACCCTACTTGCTTTGGGGGAATGTCCCTGTACTTACTGTAAGTTGCTCTGGATAAGAGTGTCTGCTAAATGACTAAATGTAAATGAGGCTGAGCACTAGTTGGATGATTAGACCTGGCTTGCAGAGGGTGTCAGAATTCATCCCAAATATGTTTGATGATGTTTAGGTCTGGGATCTGTGCAGGCCAGTCAAGTGTTTCCACACCACACTCAACTAAACATTTCTGGATGCACCTCACTTTGTGCATGGAAGCGTTATCATGCTGAAACAGGAATGCACACCAATGTGAAGGTTTGGGTTAGCTCTAGTTTTGAACCATTACTCTGCATCTTGAGTGTGACACTGTTTCTAAAGAACGTAAATTAGCATGAAATGTACTTAACTTAAATACATTTGTTGTTACTAAAACCAGTTTGTTCATGGCCAGGTAGAAAAATGGATAATGGAGGGGGAGATTGTTGTAAAGCTCCTCTTAGCCTACATAAGGTTCCTCAGTAGGCTGAGTGGCCTGTTATCAGTGGGGCCCCAAACTGGACAGCTCGGATTTTCAGACTCTACTGCTCTGAAAAGTATACAGGGATCAAGGCCTCATCCATTCCTATGTCTGTCTTGAGCTTACGACAGTATTGTTTATTGCTGTTGTTGGAAAAGTGAAAATGTTGATAAGGTTTTTCTTAAACATGTGAATGTAAAACCAGAAAATATGACCATATAACATCTACTCTCGCCTCTACACTGGCTCCCAATCCAAGACAGAGCTGATTTCAAAATCCTACAACTAACCTACAAATCTCTCCATGGATTAGGACCTCCATACCTCTGTGGTATCCTTGCACCATATCACCCAATAAGGACACTAAGATCTCACGATGCCGGCTATCTGGTGGTTCCCAAAATTAACAAAAAAACAGCTGGAGGAAGGGCTTTCTCATATAGAGCACCTCTTCTCTGGAACAAATTACCTGTCTCAATTAAGGAGGCTGACACTGTTTCGACATTCGAGATTAGGTTACAAACTTTTCTGTTTAGTCAGTTCTACGGCTGCTAAAGTGTGTGTGTAATTTTTTTTACTTAACTTCAAATAATGCAAACCTAAAGTGTGTGCATATGTATAATATAACTTGAATTTACAAATAAAGTAAACTTGTTACTGTATAATGTTATTGTTTCTGTTGCTAGTTGGAGACAACAGGGGACGGGGCATTCTTATTCGTATTTAAGAGTTTCTCTTCCCTGGACAAATTTTATGTTCCAATCAAAGGGGGCTGGTGCTGTCTTAGTGACTAGAACTGCATCAAATACCCTTTTTGGTCTGCTAAATTGCTGCACTAGTTCACATTGGACTGGTGGGGACCTCATTCATATTACTGTAACTGTTCTCCTTACATTCCCAAATTCCTGTTCTTTTCTCTCTGCCCCCCCCCAACCCCCCCCCCCCCCGATACACCCCTGTGGTATGGAGGTTTGAGCTGTCAGCATCTGCCTGGTCGTCGGTCTGCCAACATTTACCTGGTTACCAGTGGACATCGATTTGTGACAGTCTGCCAAAGCTGGATCTAGTCGCCAAGTGGACATCGGTCTCCCTGATGGACAACAGCGAGTTCCTAGTCCCTTCCCTTCCTGTCCATCCATCCACCTGCCTGTGATGCTGTACCGATCACAAGCCCCCAGCCCTGTGGCTACCACTAGACAGTTGGACATTTATCAACTCTGACCTAAGTTGAAGACTAGATTTTGGTGTTTCAACACCCATTGACACTTTCCTGATGTATGACTATGTCTAGCCTGTGTTCTGCACCTCTCTTTGTCAACTGTCTCTGGAGGAGGGGATCCCTCACTGAATTGCTCCTCCAAAGGTTTCTTCAATTTTTCTCCTCTAGTGAGTTTTTCTTGGAGTTATTCCTTGTCTTCCTTGAGGGTTGAGGTTGGCTGAGGGGAAGTTCTATGGGCGTATTTGAAGCCAGCTGTGACATTGCTTGTAAAAAGGTATACAAATAAATGTGATTTGATTTAGCTGTGGAGCCACTTGGTAGGTTCTTCTCGATATTCACAACTGAGTTTTCTTTACAGTGATCCAAAATTCAGAACTGTGGACCCCAATCAATATTGGGGTATTTTTTCATTAGCCTTGTCTTCCGTGACCCATTCGAGAAATCCATTTTGCTATACCATAATAACTACTAGAGAGATGGAGAAACTTTTGTTTGCACAAAGCAAACTTTGCATGCTTGTACTTTTTGCTTGAGTATCCACAGAATACCATCAGTCAAGCTCTCCAGATTTGAGGTCTCAGTCAAATTCAGCAAAGTCATCTTATCAGCCAAAAAACCCAGATTCTCATTGAGTTTACAGAAGCATATCTCTCGGTCAGACAGGGAAGGACAACCCCAAAAGATCTCAGGTGACAAAACAGCATGAGAGAAATTCTCAGGGTAATCTGATAATAATCTTCTGTGCAGGTTATTTCATGGTGTCCTCCACCTTTTCTGCATCTTCACTTTTAGCACTATGATAGTTTGTTTTCTTCCTGCTGTTTGTATCTCTCAAAAAGAGTGTATTCACCTTTCTCTTGAATACACCGGTATGCCGGTTAGAGTGCTTCCTTTCAAACGTGCTAAGCCTTGGCTTTCCAGATATCTCCAGTGTTTGTTTGAAAGCCTAGGGTCTACTCTACAAATATCTGTAGTTTCTGTCATTTTTCCTGTTATCACTTTTGAGTTTATTTGTCCCTCCTTTTTTCTGGTCTTGACATTTTTGCTTTTGTGGTCTGCTTTGAGTGGTTCTCGTTTTAACAATATTTTCCTGATTTTGGTGTTCACAGGCCATTTTGCTTTCTGCTCAATCACTTTTGACCACAGAGTTTTTAGAGTCTCTTTGTATTTGTCCTCCAGCCTCCTTTGCTATTCAGTGGTTTCTGGAGCTGCTTCATTTAATCTTTTCCCCAAATTTAACTGAAACGCTGGGGAATTACACTTAGTACATGTTATCGACACTCAACCTCTTTAGTTTCTAAACCTTAAATGCACGTTGCCTTGATCTTGTTGATCCTGGTAGTGGGGACTGTTCTGGAACTTGATCTGGCCCGTGTGGAGGTCAAGTTCCTCACTACTCCTTTCCTCTCCTTCCTTCTGTTGTGTGCTTTTCCCGACTGTTTACGCCTCTGTCGCTGGTCTCTCACACTTCACTTACCACTCTTTTCCTGCCTCAACATTTCTTTTTCTATCTCAGAAGCTCTCTATCAAGGTATTTTTTCCTTATTCTGGGTTAGTATTTTGACGTCCTCTGCACTGCCATTTACTTCCTGCTGCTGATGTGTGTTACATGACTCCCTACGTGTCTGTCAATGTTTCAATAGATCATGTTAAATCAAAGATTCTTAGAACATACACATGCACTTTTGTCAGGGACGTGATAATAATACATGTAATGCATTACTTCCATCATTTATTCTTCTTGTTAAAACAAAATGTTATAAACTAACCATCAGCAGACATGTAGCTTAGTTTTCCTACCAAAAAATTGGCATGTGATAACGGGTTGGTTGTCTGGTAGGCAAGCTGGCCGTCTGATTATTTAGGCTAAACGTGGCAAACTGAGCCTGGATTTATGAAGATTTTAATTAATTTCATAAAACTTGATGATGATTGTTCGTTTGTTATACATTTCTACAACTTAAAACTCATATTTTCTGACAACGTCAACGTTTTTTATCGACACAGAATAAAACAACCGTGACCGTCTCTTACTGTAAGTGCAAGAAAATGCAGGCTCAGGTGGCGGTACCGCAGATTAAACAGAGTAGGGGGCATACCCCCCACCCCCTTGTGACTTCCACTCTCGTTGCCCATAGGCTTATCGATTGGAAGTGAATAAGGCTACTTTATGAAATGTTTCGGGTGGCGATTTTTTAAATATAAATTTACATGAAATTCTGCAGCTGTTTCAATTCACTATTATTTCATTATTTTTCTCGGAGGGGCACTTTGACTCGAGGAGGGCAAACGGGCAGTTGCCCGGGCAACCTTAGCCATAGCCTGTGCATGTCCCTGACTTTTATCCTTTGAATCCTTCAATATGTTATATGGGGCTGGTTAGCCGTACCAGTGTGCTTACACAGCTGTCATGTTGGTCAGTGTTTGAGTTACAGTCTATGGTACATTGAATTACGTAAATGGAAAGGGTTTAAACACAAAGTTGTCATTTTTTTTCTCTTCCCTCAACCCATGTATTGACTGACTCATCCCAGACTACCTGGGAAGGATAAGACAATAAGTTTGAATTCAGTTGTCGGATGCTGGCTGGATGCTGGCTGGCTGAATCTCATCAAAAATATTTTAGTTGTTTTAGCTGGGTAAGTTATTCTTCTCCTGACTGGACTGGAAGAGAAGACGACAGTTGGAGATATAGACCCAGCACATCTAAACCTCAAGTAATTAAATCTCATGTATATTTATTTTATAATAAAGATAAAGGGAGAGGTCTTTGGAGTATGAACTTGGACAGACCATCTTCAGACTCCCCTCTCTGTGCATTTACACCATTTCCTTGCCATCTCCCTATATAGTACCAACAGTAGGAGCTGCAGGTCTGATGACACAGTGTGATACCTAGTAGATAGAGGTGAACCGAACATCGCCTGGACCGTTTATCAGGCATCTTTCACAAGGAAGGGTCACAGGCCCTTATCTCATCAACTACTGTATGTAGGATCGCACACACATGTACACACGTGCACATACACACGTACATCCATGGATTTGACAGTTTTTCACAATTGTTAACGCACAAAAAGCTAAAATGTTGCAACATTTTCACAACCTTCACTTCATGTACCAATTGCTTGACCCAACACACAACTATTCAAATCTCTAAAAACTTAGGTCTGGTGAGCAATTTGAAATCGGGACTGCAGCATAAAAAGGGCCTTGGGCCTCTGTTTTGTTTGGTGAACAATGGAGAACTTAGAACATATTGACAACCAGAGAAGGAGAGGGGTAAGAGTGAGAGGAGGAGGAGGACAAGAAGGAGGGGGACAGGGGGGAGGAAGAGGAGGAGGACAGGGGGGAGGAAGAGGAGGAGGAATAGTAGGAGGACAAAGATGAAGAGGAGCACAAGAATGAGGAGGAGGACAAGGAAGAGGAGAAGGACAAGGAGACGAAGGAGGAGGAGGAGAAAGAAGGAGAACGGTCATCTCTAGTGAGATTCGGGCCACTGTGGTAGACCATGTACTCAACCATGGTTTGAGCATGAGGGAGGCTGGCCAGAGGGTCCAACCAAATCTCAGCTGCTTCACAGTTGCTGCCATCATTAGAACCTTCAGGATGGAGAACAAGTACGAAATCTATTTGCCTTGTGTACTGTAATACTGCAAATCAATAGAATACAGTGTGCTCACAGTATTTGTATTTTGCAGGACTGAAGGTGAACCACACCGTGGAGGAAGAACACACACTTTCACAGCCAAACAGGAGACTGAAATTGTAATGGTTAGTGAGAACAACGCTATCACACTCCGACAAATACAAACTAGGATCCTGGCTGACCATGCTATACAGTCAGGAACGTCCAGACCGTCAGCCTGTTCTCTGTGTGTACCGAAATAAAACTTTGTTGCTGCAAATATGTGCTGTTTTATGTTTGACTATGAAAAAAGTATGCCT
Organism: Hypomesus transpacificus; assembly: GCF_021917145.1. Classification (NCBI taxonomy): domain Eukaryota; kingdom Metazoa; phylum Chordata; class Actinopteri; order Osmeriformes; family Osmeridae; genus Hypomesus; species Hypomesus transpacificus. Next base: position 2,804,494 of record NC_061074.1, read on the forward strand.
ACACTGAGACATTTTACAAAAGGAGAAATTACTAATTCTCCAGAGTCATTATCATTCAATGGTATGTTCCATTTATATAATTGTGTTTTCAATTTTGCACTACAGTGTGCTGTGAATGCTTGGTAGTGTGCAGCAAATGCTTAGCTGTGTGTACTGTTATGAATGGTATGTGTGTGTCATTAGAAAATGTGGCTATGTGTACCAAATGAGAACACAAGTTCCATGGCAAAGAGTCATCTTGCAAAGGGAGTGTCAGGTTTAGCATTTTGTGTGTGAGTTTTTCAGTTTTGTGTGTGCAGTTTTGAGAAAGCCGTTATTGTTTTGAGAGACGTGTGTTACTAACAATTGTGGAAAAACTGTAATAGATGGATTTTTATTCCAGCACCACTTGCTGGCAAAGACTTTTGAGTGCTTGTTAAAACATTGTCTGGGAAGTCAAAGTGCTGCATTAAAACAATTGGAGATGACAAGGCCCATTTTACATATTCTGCAGTAATGATAATAGAGACGTAATATGAGTTTAGAAGTTTATTTCCATTTTGTGCCAATGCGTTCTATTTGAAAATCTGCGGGCTTTCGTCAGAATTCTGGACCCACGTATTATGTTTGGGCCTGGAGATGACTTGTCTCATGCTATCATCTCCACACACACACCTCATTTTATCTCCCCGTGGACCTAATGTGTATGTGTGTCTGCATGTGTGTATGTGCCTGAGTGTATAATCCGTTTTAATAATACATAACAGATATAAAGCTAGTTATTACATTATTAACACACTGGTGCAGGGGGACACCAATCACAACCCATCACGCCCTATGCTTTTCATTCTGACACGTACAAGCACACACACACACAGCTCATCTCAGTCCCATCTCAGGTATTTGATCATGGGAACGCAGGTTCAGTAAATCATTCAAGAGAGAGAGGGGGCATTCCTCTTTTAGCCACCTCCTCCTTTTCATGGTAGATGAGAGAGAAGAAGAGGACATGACTGTCTCGCCTGTAAATGGAAAAATACTGTATATCTTTTACAGTGTTTCCTTTGAAGGAGATTTGTCGTGTACCAAGAGGGATTGTTGTATTGCCAGATCTGAACGTCTGCACACCATTCAAGAGGTTTGACTTTTATCCTGCTGGAATTCTGCTTGGCTAATTTCTAATTGAGTGTGAGGTTTGCCAAACGCTGACGCAAGCTGCAAGACAACTCTTGTCTTTCATACAGTGAATTCTGAATGAACATTCTGAAAAAGGGTTCACACACAATCATAATCTCTCCTGTGGGATAAGGTTATTTCACCCCAGCAACATTCCAGTCTTGCCAGAAGGAATGGAAAACATTTCCTCTGAAACCTAGGGGGACCCAAAACAAGATCGCACACTTCCTGTGCCAGCCTTAGGCACTCGGGGGAAATCATTGCGGTAACGACGTTGATCTAAAACCTGTGTTTTCCCTTCATTAACGCGTCACCGAGTGCGGCGTGTGTGTGTTTATGCACGTGTGTTCAACGTGTGACTTATCCGACTGTGTTTATCGTAGCTCATTACCACGACAACGAAGAAGCCAAATCCTCTTACGCCAGCGAGCAGCATTTAGATTTACTCAAACACTCCTGGGAGAAAGAAAACACACACACATATATACACAGACACTCATGCACACACATATACACATGCGCACACATACACTCATACAAATAATTCTGTTATCCAAACACTCGAGGGAGAAGCTAGCTCATTATGCTAAGGGTGTATCGGCTGGATGTGGATGTAAGCTGGAGTCTGTCCTGTCAATACACCAAGGAATTAATTTGTCTCTTCTATCTCTTCATCAATATCTGTGCCAAGCCTGAAGACCGCACCTCTCCTGAAGGGAGCCTACCTTTCCACCTCAGAGTGGCAAAGCTGTCATGCTAAACTCATGACTACACAGGGCTGGCAACTCTCACACATTGGCCGTGAAACACACGCATTTCAACCAGTTCACACGCTCTCAAGCCACACCTTGTATTTCTCATGCTGAGAAGGCAACACCAACCATATAGTCCTGCTAACTTTGTAAACAGTAATGGACAAAGCGCAAGCACATGGAGTGAAGCAACATAGACACGCAAACACCCGTGAAAACTCGTCACGGGGGGGGGGGGGGGGGGCGGGGGTTGCTTAGTAGGCAGCAAAATGTTGGTTGGCTTCACCAAATCTCATTCAAATGTATTTTTTTTGCCAATCCTGCTACATTTTAAAACACACAGCACCACTTTAGACACAGTACACTTAGGCGGATGGTATTGAAAAATGTATACACACATGGAAGGGATAATGCCCGACGAGGTGTACAATATCACCTGATAATGGATAATGCGGAGGCGTGAACTGTCCGACGCGCAGCGGAGGCCATTATCAGGTGATATTGCACACCTCGATGGGCATTATCCTGCTTATACCAGGGTCACTGGTATTTTTTATTTTTACAAACATTAATTTATGTTTTCAGGTGTTTTTCAATAGCAATCTAACGTTTTTTAATGTAAGCCAACTCTGTTATTTTATAGTCCGCTTAGCTCATAGAACCAACAACGGCTTTCCCTTGGCTGAGCTATCGGCCCGAAAGCTAACATTATGCTGCAAGATTCAAAGGCAGTGACATTGTGTACGGTTGACAAACAATAAGTTTGGATCTAGGGTCGCTCGGTTGGGGGAAAACTATGTCCGAACAACAGCTGTTCGGACCAATCAAATTGTCAGGACGGGCTTTATACAATGATGGACAGATGATCAACAGTAACGTAATCAACCACATCACCAAAGAGCGCTTGGGTTGAATTTGTTTTCAACAAACAGGGCTGCCGCTGGAGAGCTGAGATGTGTAGATTCTGCCATCGAGTCTGTTTTAGAAGACATCGACAGTGCATTAATTTTGAAAGGGGAACAGAGAAACGCGATCAAGGCATTTGTCGATCGAAAATATGTTTTTGCCGTCCTTCCTATGGTGTTGTCCCATATTTTGTCCGGGTTCGGTTGAAAAAAGCCCCATACTCACAGCCCAACGGAGAAGTATCAGACTCATATTCTGACTAGAACTATGAGTATGATAACGTCAGGCTACTAGGCTACAGTACGGCCGCAGCATGTGGAGCGAGTTGAATAGCAAATGGATGTGAGATGACCGCATCAAAGTTGACATTTTCTCCAAACAGTAATTATAATTTGACAGAATATTTAACAACAACACTAGCCAGCTATTGAGCCATGTCATTGTCCCCAAATCAAGATTTTGTGTATCTAGAGTTGCGGCTACTGTTGTGTTGGCAGCAGCCTGTTCGAAGTAGATTGACTAGCGAGGTGAATAGCGAATGGGATGTGAGATGAGCGGTTACGTGACACTGACACAGTACATTTAGAAAAGTAACATTTTTCAAATACAAAGTCACTCATTGTTGTAAATACATAATAAAGTTAGCTTATTAAGTCTTTCAAAATTGTAAATGGAGGCTTTGACTATGTCCCTGTTGTATATTCATATGTATATACGTCTATGGGTATAAGCACACATATACTCTACTCTTTACATTCTTAATGACGAATGTTCTTAATTCATGTAGTCAGTCATCATTTGAAGTGAAGTATTATCAATATTACAGTTGTGTTTCCAGCAAAACCTCTTGGTGTGTACTCACTAACAATTGACCGACCAAATTATATACATATTTACAGTAATATGTAAAGTACTTTATTGATAACTTAATCAAGTTGTTGGTACCGTAAGACAGTCGAAATCTATAACAGTGGTTCCCCCAGCCACCTCTGGTGGGCCCCCCTCACAGTGTGAGTCACCCCCTGATACGTCTCCTTGCAGCTCTCTGATGGGGACGTGCTTGAGACTGACACAGACAAGAGATCGCCTCTGTTGACAATTGAGACACACCCGTTTGTTTTCTCTTGTCTCATTTCAGATCAGTAAGCATCGAGAGGCAATCCAAAGCCCGTTTCTGGTGAAAGGCCATGATGGGATTGAGTCCATGGAGAATTTTGGTCTCTTCACATCACATGAGTGAAGTATTTTTGCTGCGTCAGACAGATGGCTTCTTAACGCGTGTGTGTTTTTCAGTATGTGTGTGTATGAGTTTGTGTGTGTGAGATGAGAGCATGCTGTTGGAAGCGGTCTAACGCTCAACACTCTCACCTCCCTACTTACCTGTCTGACTGGCACCTTGTCTGAGTCTGGCTCTCTGTGGTGAAAGCCACACATCCACTGGGCTATTAACAACAAACTTTCAATTTAGATGTAAATACAAAGGGATTACATTATAGTATAGAGTAATTTGTGATCAGTTCAACGCTGATAATGCATTATGAACATAATACCAAACCCATGTGATGCATGACTGATGACATACATACAATGGAGAGAGAGAGAGAGAGAGAGAGAGAGAGAGAGAGAGAGAGAGAGAGAGAGAGAGAGAGAGAGAGAGAGAGAGAGAGCATGTTAACGTATAGGTTTGAAATTGATAGGGAAAATATTTTATGCTTCCATTTGTGCCCAATGTAACCTGTCACTGTTTGGTTTGGCATTAGTTCCCTGTGTCTCACACAGAAAAACACACACACTCAAACACTCACACAGGAAGCATGCACGCACACACACAGAAAACACAAAAACAACCTAATCCCAGATGCTGGTATTGCACAGATTCATTTCTATAGAAATGCACCAGCAGGCAAAATTGCATGAATGCAATTCCGAAAGAAACCTTTTAACCATTGTGGGGATTAAATCTTACCGCTAAGCCCAGATCAAATATCTGATTGCTCAGCCATACTTCAAGGTGAAGCGTACTCTTTCTCACATACACACACACACACACGATTGGTGGATTCAGGGCATAAGGATGAATTCATCTCACAGTCTTCTCACAGTGGACAGTGATGTGTTACATCAATACCCAGTTCTCCCACCGTTCCTGTCCTCCTTTCTCCCATCCCTCCACTATGTCTGCATCACCTCTCCAATTACTTTCACCCAATCACCTGGTCTGTCAGGTCATAAACCCAATCCCCTTCAGATGAATTGGAGTGTAAGCAGATGTGAGCATTATGGGCGGGACGAAGGAGATCGACAGGTGGGGAGGATTTAAGAAGAGTAGAATGGGTTGTAATCACAGATTCGGGGCTTTAAAAATGTACACACACATTATTATGCACAGACATACCCTCTGACACACACATACATACTGTTCAATACACACACACACGTCCAATAATACACACACACTCATCCTCTAATACACATTCACACACACACACACACCCTAATACACACACAACCATTAGTACACCTTACACACAGTGTGAGCTGGAACTGGCCCGTTCACCCTGAGGTCATTAATCTCCATATCTTTACAATCAAGTACATTTGGCTTGACACTGTCAGTCACTCTTTAAAAAAGAACGACTGTGAATACAAGTCTTGATCAGGCTGGTCAACTCTCACATCTGGCTCTCACTCACACTATGGGGCCCGATTTTAACGATCTGAAACGCAAGTATCAAAAACCCAAAGCGCAAGTAACTTTGTGGGTGGGACTCCGGCGCTGTTGCTACCAGCGGGATGAATGACTTTGCGCATGGCGCAAATAAAAAATGGATTGGTCTGAAGTAGCCACATTACTAATGGGTGTGGTATGGGCGTAACGTGCAATAAAACAATCAGAGCGTAATTTCACATTCCCTTTAAGAGCAGCTGTTGTTCCATGGCGGATTGCTATTATAACGGCATATTTTATTTGTTTAATTGTTATATTTTTTAATAGTTTAGTTCTTAGAATTAGTTTAATCATGTACTTTTTTTCCTTAATTTACTTGTATGACCCGTATATTGTTTGCACCTTCCTGCCGCAGTAAATTCCATGTTTGTGTAACATACATGGCGAATAAACCAAATTCTGATTCTGATTGGGATGAGAGAAGAAAATCACCCAAATTAGTTTTGGTTGAACAGGCGTGGAAGGAAATTGCCACAATTGTTACAAATCAAGTTCACATACATAGAGATTCCTCATGAAAATCTTTTTAATCATTGACATGAAAGAAATGTAACACACAGCCATACAATAAATCTAAACAATTTAACATCGTTTCGCAGGAAGAAGACCCTGACTGACGCCAGCAGTGCGCATGGGCCAAGCATGCGCCACTAAAATAGCATCTGAATGACGCGCCATTGACTTTAGACTACGTTTTTTACGTCTGTGGCGGAATTGATTTTCTGAAACTGCAAAATAGCACCAGGGATCGTTTGTGCTGGAACATACCTTCTTTTTTCGCTTAACCGCCTCCGGGAGCACAAGGTCATTCCCTAATTTACAGACGTGCGTCTGTGGAGGGAAAAGTTCGCTTTGTGTCAAGTGCAAACTAGGAATGATACTTGCGTCGTTGACAAAGTCAATTGCGCTGGGTGTACGATAGGGCCCTAAGACTTCATTCTCATTGTATCTGGCTTCTTTCTGTGACTGAAACATCATCAGTCTGTCCACAGGTACTGTATTATATGTATGCATGTGTATGCATGCCAAAGACACATTTTCCACTGTTACGCTGTTACGCAAGTGAAACATTTGTCAAAGGATGTTAAACGGACAGTTCACCCCAAAATCAAAACTGCATCATTCCTCTGATCTGTAGTGCTGTTTATCCATCTGGTCTGTTTTGTTTTGGAGATGTGGGCCATAGAGATGTCTGTCTTTTCTTGAGTTTTACGAAACTAGAAAGCGACAAACAAAATAAAACTCTTCTTTCTGAGCTGAGGCAATTGGCGAGTGTAGTTGAATAGAAGGAAAAATGTTCCAACAAGAAACTGGTCACAAGGTTTATCGATTATCTTGAGTAGTGCTAGAACCAGGTTAATATTTCCAGGAAGATCCCCGCAGGGGCCTCGGTTTGACCAGTTAAATGCAAATTTCCATCTCAAAGTACATTACTTAGCACTTTCTTCCCATTTTGTGGGAACCGGCAGGTCTAGTGTAGATTATCTACACTGGCATCCAGGTGATCCACAACAGTAGAGAAAGTGATAGATCTCTTCTGGTTGCTGCACAATCTTTCCTCTCCACAACATATCTATTCAAGCACTCGACACAAACACACACCACCAAGTTTGCCCACACGCAAGCATATACATGTAAGTGAGTTAACGGAAATTAAGGTATAGCACTTGCACATCTAGAGAGGGATGCCCCTTCCAGCGCCAAGGCCTGAACCAATTCGTACAGTTTTTTACGATTGGATAAACAATAAAATCACAATAGTATTACAAAAGTATTACAAATTATCAAAACGTTCAGTCAAGGAGCAAAACAACGGCTCAGATTTGCACCACAATGAGCACATGTCAACATCCTATTTTTTGTACATACGAATACAAAAAAGTGATTTGCAAACACTAAACACACTTGTATGCAGTAGACACAGAAGTGTATCAATATGTCACTTCCTTGCAATTCCAAAGCACTGAGTCAAATTACCATACCTTTGTGGCAATTGGTTAAATACAGTCATCAGCTGCGCAAACACATGATTGCTTAATTGTAGACACACCAATCAGGTTTAAGCACTGTAAAAATGCAATAGGTGAGTTCACCTATCTTCAACCAAAATGGAAGGAATCAGAGGGAGAGGAGTGAGGGTGAGAGGGGAATCCACAGAGGAGGAGAAGGAGAAGCAGAATGAGAAGGAGGAAGAGGCAAAGGCCGTGCCAGAGGTAGAGGCCGAGGTGGAGGTAGAGGAAGACCTGAAGCAGGAGAGGCTCAAAGAAGAGCACCAAATCTGTCTAATGAAATTTGCGCCACACTTGTTGACAATGTAGTAAACCATGGGTTGATACTGAGGGAGACTGGACTACGAGTTCAGCCAAATCTTAACAGATTCACAGTGGCTTCTGTCATTAGGACCTTTCGACGAGAAAACAGGTACAAAATAATCTGTTTACAACTGCTTATTGTATGCACCATATCACCCTTCCTGTGACATTTTACAGTAGGTTACATGTATTTTGTTCTACATAGGAGTGAGGGTCGAGCACGACATGGAGGAAGGGCGCCCATATTCAACCAAGAGCAAGAAAGAGAGATCATTAACATGCTTCTGGCCAATAATGCAATGAGGCTCAGAGAAATCCAAGCCATCATTATTGGTGACCATGCCATTTTCCATGATATCAATCAGGTCTCTCTTTCTACGCACTGGCACGCATCCTGACCAAAAATCATGATATGATGAAACAGATTTATCAGGTCCCTTTTGAGCGTAACTCAGAGAGGGTCAAACGGCTGCAGCATATGTGGAGGTATGTATTGTTCACTTTAGCATTGTAATGTTGCATACCTTTTTATGTACTGTATACAAAATCTATGCTGAACTACACAATCTTGTCTTTCACTGTATTTCAGAATGTTACAGATAGATGCTGAGGCAATCCCTCATCTATGTATCCAAATCCATGCATCCTACTTGATTGTGAAGATATGGAGATTATATATATAAATGAGGCAGGGTTCAACCTCACAAAAGTTAGGAGAGTCAGAAATATCATTGGCCAGAGGGCTATCATCAATGTCTCGGGGCAACGTGGGGGTAACATCACCCTTTGTGCGGCCATCACCCACAATGGGGTCCTCCTCCGTCATGCCAATATTGGCCTTTATAATGCAGCTCACATCCTCACATTTTTGGACCAATTGCAAAACATCATCACTGCAGTTAACCACATGCACCAGATGCAATACATTGTCGTCTGGGACAATGTGTCATTCCACTGCTCTGCTCTGGTCGAGAACTGGTTTCAACACCAACCACAGTTCACAAATCTTTACCTTAAAAAATATTATATAAATATAAATATATACATTCATATAAATATTCATTTGAATTGTGTGCCTGTGTGTGTTTTACATGCAGGCGAATGTTTGTGTGTGTTTTGTGTGTAGATGTATGTGTGTTTACTGTACAAATGGTTTACAGGCGTTATTAAAAAATGTTGTTTCTCACCAGAAAAAGGTAGGAGACCAGAGTAAATTCAAGAGAGGATGGTTTTTTTGGGGGGAGGGGGTGCTCACCGGTTTGATGCTGACAGCCCAAATAGTGGACAGTCAGCATGTACATTTTTGGGATTATCAAACATTTACAACCCGTTGAAATCAAAGCGCTGTGGAGGGAATGAGGTATATTTTGAAGATGTGGAGACAAAGAATCAATGATCAGGATAGCATACTGTTGCTTACCTTTCACAACTTTCCACCACCCCCCCCCCCTGTTGTAGAACCTTTGGTCATATGCATAGATGTATGTGTATGAAATCTATAATCTTCTATGTTCATGGGTAAGAGACAGGAAGGGAAGATAATTAAGTTGAGTTCAAAGGAATGTGAGGTGCTGATGGCTCTGTGGGCAGCTTGCCCTGGGGGATGGGTGAATAATCTTATATGGCCTTCTGTCCTCTGGTCACTGTAAGGGGTCAATGAGACAGTTGCTCTGAATTTTGGCTAGAAGGACTGTGTCCTGTTTCATTGTTTGTGTTAATTAAAAGTATTGTTTGAAGATGGTCACACAAAGGACAGTTGACCATTTGACTGGTCAACCCCTGTGGCTTTATTATCTACTGCTCTGTAGAGAGCTGTGACATCAAAGAACTTTGGGACACACCGAAGATGTATTGTTTCAAACTGTCACTAAGTTGAGTTAGCCAATCACAGAGCTTGCTACATTGATTGATTGACCTTATAGAATGCCATTTGATCTAAAGTTTATATAAGGCAGTGCATGTGTGATAGTTCTTTATCACTCTTATGAACGATCTGTGTGGATGGCACCTCCTTCGTTAATGACTGATCAGTAAAGCTTTGTTTAATCATATGTAATTGTATAGTCTAAATAAATTCGATTGAAACCGCCATCTTTGACTATATTCAAATCTACACAGTCCAGCAAGAATTTTCTTTGACCCCCCCCCCCCACACCTCTCCCTCTGTAGACCTGACCTCTGTCTAGACAGGAATGATTAAAACAAATATATGAGAAACACCCAAGATTTGTGATACTTTTATTTAAAGCAAGGACCAACTGCCCTGTTTAAATAAAAATCAATTTGAATCAATTTGTCAAAACAAACCCCATCAAAACAAAATCACACATCTCACACTCGAACAGGATTGCACAGCATGCCCGTGGATGCCTCTGAGCAGAAGAAAAAATAGGTCTGTCGTGATAGACTGTTGGAGAGGTCGTTTGGGAGGTTATCACAGTCCTCCTCCAGGTTATTCGTTTTATGACACAGGATTTGTCAAACATGTGACACGAGGCCTGACAAAGATAAAGGTGTCCATGTATTAAAGGTTGATGCCTTTCTAATTCACAGGTCTGGTGTGGAAAGAAAGCTTTGAAAACGATAAAACAAAGTTGTTGCTGACCTTGATACCAATAAGTAGGGCAAGTTCGGTTAGAGATTCTGAAAAAGTAATTTTCTGAGGCTTAAAATGTTTAAAACTACATAAATGCTTTGGAACAGATAAAAGTTGGTTCCTTGTCCTGCTCTTTTCAGAACCAAAATAAAACAGTCTACATACAACATTGTATGTATTTTTTTACAATGTAGCACATTTTATGCTGTGCTTAAGCCAGCCATATACATTATATTAAACAAAGAGAAAAAACATGGAGGTCTGGATGATAATGAAACTAACAAGGGTAAATCCACCACCTGGAATTGGAATTGTATTGACCATTACATTCTGAAACTCACAGAAGTCTCCAATTCCTGTCAGTGTCCCCGAGTCCAGTCTGCCGGAGACACTGAAGCCCAATTTATACTTACGTCACAGACACTTTTATTTTTTGAAAAGGAAAATTAGGCTTGACATTCCTTGCTTCCCCGTCCAGCCTCCAAGCCCTGATTTGCAAATTTGGCCACACAATTGACATTTTCCATATATTTAAAAACCATGATCTTATTTGAAAGCCGAAGGATATGAATGTTACATATAATAGAACCATTTGTATTTAAGTTGATGCAAATAAATTCTATACACTGTATATATACATATTTAAAAAAAACAATACTTTAATGTATAATATGTACTAATGGTGTTTATTTAGTATCTAAACTGGTGAGCCAGACAACCAGAAAAACTAGTTCACCTCCAGGGCACATCATACCCTTTGACTATGGGTTACCATGACAACCAATGAGGACGTTGTAATTACTTCTCTAGTCTTCCTTTCAAATCAATTCGTAGGTCCAAGGCCAATGAGAGGAGGAGGAGGAAAAGATCATAACGAAATGGGCAGGAAGAGGATGGGAAATTGATAGATCTCAGTGATGAAGGTGGACTCAGTGAAGAAAGACTAATTAAGAGGATGAGGAGCCTGGGAAATCAGTTTAATCCAGGCTCATCTGTGTTTGTGTGTGTGTGTGGTGTGTGTTAGGGAGGTATGTGTTACCGTGTGCGTCTGTGTGATCTAATCTATGCTAATTCCAAGTGTGATTTAACGCTCTATGGACAACAGCAGATTGTTGCGATCTCTATTATAGGCACTCAGGTGGAGAGGGGGGGCGTGCGAGGACAAGCAGGTCAGGAGCTGTAGCAGGGGCTGTTAGAGGATTGGGGGGTGGGTCTTAGGAAGAAAGGGGGGGATTGGACTGGTCATACTGTTTTTCATTTAAAACAAGCCAACCTCCAACACTCTTCTTCTCCTTCCTCGTTCCTCATGACTCGGACATACGTGTCTGTTGACTATCACTCACCTGAGTGTCTCTGCAGCAGCCCTTCGCATTGAATAGCCTGGGATAACAAACGGAGACTCTCATTGTCAATGCATTTTTCTTCTTTGTCGTCCATCTACCTCAAGTCAAAAACACAGTGATTTCAGGCAGCATCATTTATCCAGGATAACAACCACATTCCAGACAGGTGGCTATTAGGCTTGATTAATTATGGATTTGGTTTGTCATACCGACTGTCTCCCGCGGAAAATAAATGATGGTTGTGTGAATGAGATTCTGGATGCATTTCTCTGAGTACATAATGAGGTTTGAGGCATAGAAAGTCCAGGTGTTTATGTGTGTGTATGTGTGTTCATCTGTATGTGATTGTGTGTGACTAAAGTCTTGTCAGTAATTAGACAGTAACTCCACTCCTCTCAAGGGGCCAGCTTGATTGTGTGTGATAAAGACAAATGAGCTGACAGAACAAACCTAGTCTCAAACCACCAGACAATATGATTTCTCTGGCATGTACACACACACACACATTAGAAATGCACTCGAGCATACATGTTTCACACGCAGACACATGCACACTTTAGTAAACGTTTAACTGACAGACACATGCACACTTGAGAATATATGTTTCACACACACACAAACAATCAAATCATCAGCTATGAGTCATGTGACAGCCTAAACAATGAAGAAGGGAGGGGGGGCACCTCTGAGTAATAAATACGTCTCATAAAACTTTCAATAGACACACACCCACCTCTTGATCCCCACACATTCACCTTCACCCCTCCATCCCTCCTGCTGTCTGACGTCTAAAGCTCACCGGAGAAGGAAGGGGGGAAGGGAGGGAGAGGAGGAGCTCCCTGTTTCAGCCAGGTCCAGAGAGAGGCTGAGTAGGTGGCTTCTCTCTCCCTGCTCTCTCTCTCCTCTCCTCTTTTCTCGTCTGGTGATTTACAGTGTTTAAACACCCTGAGAAAACAACCAAGCCAAACCAAGGAGAAGGACACTCTATTTCTGTCATTTTCACTCCCAGTCTAATTCACCCAGCAAATTACTCTGTTGTAATTAACCATCATAAAAACCAAGGACTATCATCGCAATACACTGATTACACATTTCAAGCTTACATGTTTTTAGTTTTTTTAAATTACATGGGAAATATTTGGGAATCAAACATCACTTCCACCGTTCAGCAAAAGGAGTGATCTGTCTGCTAAATTGATCTCATGAAGCAAAGAAAATTGCTGTAGTTAAAGGATTCACACACACACATACACACACCATCAGTGGACGTGCAGTGATTGCTCTCGGTCAACCCTGACCTCCGTGGTAATATTTTGCCCTTCCGACACCCACTCTCTTGCCATGGAAACGTCAATCACAGAGTTGCCGTGGCAAGAAGGTTACCAGCTGTCTGTCAGTCATATACCTTCTGCCCACAGCAGAAGGTTCCCTTACCTCTCACTCTCTCTGTCTCTCTCTCCCTGTCTCTCACTCTACATCTCTCTGTCCCTCTCACAAACTGTCTCTCTCACACTTTCACACCCAAACTCACTCTGTCTCACACACACACCATCTCTCTCTCCTTTTTCTCTCCACATCTGTTCAGTGTCAGTGTGTGACACTTAGCATTAGAATGTCCACCTAGACTTAACCTTTGAGCCATACAAACACACACACACATATACACGCACACACACAGACACAAACATTATTATCAGAGGCAAGAGAGCCCATTCACAGTGTTCTCACATGCTGCAATAAATCTCTGGACTAATATTTACAATGCCTGGTCTCACGCTCTCCTTCTCTCTCTTTCTGTCTCACTTTCTGTCTCTCTCTATCAATGTTGTAGAATAGTGTAATAGGATTGTTATTGGTATTTGTTCCTGTGGAATAATGTACCCTCAAATTTAATGCTAGCAATGCTCAGTTCTTTGGAGAGCTCAAGTGCAGATAGCCTAGAGCAGCACAACACTCACCATTAACCTCTGAAACTGCAAGGTAAGATGATTTAAGCTTGAGCTCTAATTAAAAAGCGGTTGGACATCAAAACACATACACACATGCTCGTGCGTGCGCCATGCGTACACACTGGGTACACATCTACGCTCATACAATCATGCACACACAAGTACACACAAATGATTTCAACTGAGTCAGATGTTGTGTCTATTTAGGTAATGGGTCATCTCATTAGGGGCTGTGGAGGCGGTATAATGAACCATGTCATCAGATTAACAGGTCTGGTTCCTAGAGGTGAAGTCTTGGCTTCAGCTCAGTGGTCTCACAGGGTTGGGGTAACGCAGGAAGCCAGTGTCTGTTCACATCAAGTCCATTCTAACATGTATCAGTCAAGTGAAAGCACCAACATATGACAGGGAAGCCATCACCAGAAATGTCACTCACCACTAGGTTCAAACTCCAAATCCAGACTTCCATATTGGAGAAGCGACAAAGAAAACGTACGGCAGAGTTGTAGAGGACTATGAGAAGCCGTATAGGCCATAATTCATACTTGGTCTCATACACGCCATGACCTCAAATATATACCATTATACTCTCACATACAACACCATAACCTCACATATATACCATTATACTGTCACATATGCACCAATACTCTTGCACATAAACTGGCATACTCTCTTACATGCACAGTCAAACTTTACTTTATTTATTATCATACCCTCTTACACAGATTGCTATTCTCTCTTTCACATACACAAATACCCTCTTATATGCACCATCATACTTAAGTATGACAGCATATGTAAGAGAGATAAATAGTATGTGTGAAACAGAATGCTAGTATATGTAAGTAAGATTAACGGTCTATGTGAATAAGAATAGTTATATTTAAGAATAATAATTACTGTGTAAGTGTAAGAGAATAACAGGATGTGCAAAAAAGGGAATACTTGCTTATGTGAGAGAGTTTGATTGAAACGGAAGGCAGTTTGATTGAAAAGGAAGTAGTACTAAATTCTCAGTTCCTGATTGGCTTATACATGAAGAAGAAGGATTTCGGTTACATGTAGCTAACGGCCTAACTTCCCTATCAAGACAAGACTGAGTGAAATGACAAGATGGCAGACAGTGGGCGGCGTAATAAAGCCATTGAACTCATTAATAACATGATGACAGCCATTCACAGGGGCTATTTCTAACGCTAACATTAAAATGCGCCGGCTCTTCAGACTTGGATCAGGTGCATCAAGAAGCGGCAGCAGCACTCTTAATTCATGCTAGTGTTAAGCTAGTCTTAATGTAATGGTAGCCAAGTGATGGCGCAACCCTGATATCAAACTCAGCAGTATTTGCTGTATTTTTACACAAATGTTGTGTAAAAGTTGTACCGTTACGGTACGTGTACACTACAGCGTTTTTTAACGCTCTGCACCGCTTGCCTTAACACAGTACACCATGCTTGGGGGCGTGTTGGAAAAGTTAATACAGAGTTGTAGTTCTCTAAGGTCACTGTTGTAGTCATGGCCAAGCGTGCAGACAGACTTGGGTTCATGTGCTCTCAATATCGATCAAAAATGTGTGTAAAAATACAGAATTTTTTACTAGTGCAAGATTACTGTAGAATACATGTTACACCAGCGGTCACTCAACCAGTCGTTTGTAGGCTGGGCCAGCGAGCTAGCACTGGCACAGAACAGTCACACACTAGGGACACTGACAACATCGGCAACCCTGCACCATGCATTATTAGTTTAATGTAATCTTTAAATTCAGGCTCATCACATTACGTAAATTTGTTCTGAACAGAACTGGGTGTGCAGACACATACGATAGGTTTCTCCTCCATCTTGAAATTGTAAAACCTAGAAATGTTTAACATGACCAACAATTGCTAAGTTACAAGAAACAAATCCGATTGGCCAAAACTAGCGTTTTCACGCTCCTCATTTACATAAAGTTGAGAAAATCCAACTTGCAACGCTCGCCTTCCCAAAATACCCTACGTGAGTGTCAACGCCTGGTTTTATTGAAAATGAATTGGAAGCCGACGCCCCGCACCACCTGCTCCGCTGTAGTGGACACGCACCATTAAAAATAGCCTCTGTGGATGGCTGTCATCTTTGATTCCAACATTTATGACAATGAGTCAAGCAAATCCTTAAAAAAAATCTAATATAGAATTCCACAGTTGTTTAGGAAGCTATACGGACAAGCTAGCACCCCCACTACTTGAGTCAAAAGTCCCAGATCAGTTTTTCAATTGAAGAAACAAACTATCATTTAAATTAAAGTCAATGCCTGTGTGAATACCGTCCCGTATGTGGCACCTGGGTTTTAACAGTTTAAGATGTCTGTAATAAGCCGAGCGGTCTTTTCACCCTTGGCTACTAAGTTGAACTTCGATACCACAACCTTACAGTAACTTGATGTAAATCTGTTCAGGAAGGTTTCCTCTACAGGACTGTGAAACCTGCTAACATTTTCCAGTTGTGACTTGGATATTTAGGTTTATGCCCAACATCATGGCGCCGATGATGGCTGCCTCGGTCGGTCGGTGTGCTCTGTTTTGTGTTGTTTTGTCTGTTAATTCAGTGTTCTGCCAAGATTTTGGGAGATCTCTAACAAGAGACAAACTCCTAAAAATCAGGGAAACAACTCCTGTGGATTTATTTCCCACTTTTCTGCTCCCAGCGGCAGAATTAGTGTGCATGTTAGTGAAAGCCTAGGCTTTGCTCAAGCAGTGAAACACCATAGAAGGGTAAAGCGAGCGGGAGCGCTAGTTCGGCTATGCAGGCGTGGGATCCGAAGAGTGATTCCTAGTTTTTTCCTCTCTAACGTAAGTTCACAGTGCAACAAAATGACAAACTTCAGCTACTGATGGTGAAAAACAAAGACATTCTTTCATCTTCGGTTTTGTGCTTCACGGAAACATAGCTGTGTGATTTGATGCCGGACGCCGCGGGATCAGACTGCCAGCCTTTCAACTTGTGAGAGCTGATCAGGGCATGGCACTCTCCGGCAAAACAAAAGGAGGTGGTATTTGTTTTTACACTAACAGTGGCTGGTGTGTAGATGTGACATTGATTCTGCAACATTGTTCCCCGGATCTGGAATTATTTTTAATAAACTGTAAACCTTTCTACTTGCCTCACGAGTTTGCGTCGCTCATTCTGGTAGGAGTGTACTTACGACCGGGTCCTCATGTTAAAGAGGCCCAACGTATGCTCGCCGACCAGATTCTGAGTGTGGAACGAGCAAATCTGGATTCCCTGGTTATCGTACTCGGAGACTTTAATAAGGGTAATATCAGCCACAAACTCCCCAAATACAGACAATTCATCAAATGCCCAACCAGAGAAGGGAACACTCTGGATCACTGCTACACTATGGTCAGTAATGCCTAACATGCCGTCCCTCGGGCAGTATGCTCGCCGACCAGATTCTGAGTGTGGAGCGAGCAAATCTGGATTCCCTGGTTATCGTACTCTGAGACTTTAATAAGGGTAATATCGAATATCTGGATTCCCTGGTTATCGTACTCTGAGACTTTAATAAGGGTAATATCAGCCACAAACTCCCCAAATACAGACAATTCATCAAATGCCCAACCAGAGAAGGGAACATTCTGGATCACTGCTACACTATGGTCAGTAATGCCTAACATGCCGTCCCTCGGGCAGCACTGGGTCACTCTGACCATGCCATGGCCCACCTAATTCCTGCATACAGGCAGACATTGAAGCTCTGTAAACCTGCTGTAAGGACATCAAAACAGTGGACCAGTGAGGCTATCGAGGATCTGCGGGCGTGCTTGGACTGTACTGACTGGGATGTGTTCACGACTGCTACCAATAGTCTGGATAAGCTCACAGAGGCTGTGACGTCGTACATCAGTTTTTGTGAGGACTGCTGTATTCCAACATGCACCAGGGTGAATTTTAACAACAACAAGCCCTGGTTTTCCGCAAAGCTCAGATGGTTGCGGCTGGAGAAGGAATAACCTTTTAGGAGGACTCCATTCATGGAGTCGAAGTACAGGTTTAGCAAGGCGGTGAGAGAGGCTAAACGACTGTACTCGGAGAGACTAAAACAACAGTTTTCAGCACAACGACTGTGCTTCTGTCTGGAGAGGGCTCAGGCAGATTACCAACTACAAGCCCAGAGCCCCCCACACCACTAACGACTTCCGCCTGGCCAACGACCTGATTTGAAAGACAATGGGACTGTCCTGAACTACCCATTCATACCCAAGTGGACTCCCCCCCCCCCCTCACCACAGTGATGGCTCTCACTATTCAGGAGAGAAAAGTCAACAGACTGTTCAAGAGGCATAACCCCTTCTAAGCAAATGGGCCGGACTGTCTCTCCTGTCACCCTCAAGCACTGTGCTGACCAGCAGTCTCCAGTGTTCACCAACATCTTCAACACCTCCCTGGAGACATGCCATGTGCCAGCCTGTTTCAAGTTCTCCACCATCATCCCTGTGCCCAAAAAGCCAAGGCCAACAGGACATAATGACTACAGACCAGTCGCCCTGACCTCTGTGGTAATGAAGTCTTTCGAGTGCCTGGTCCTGGCACACCTTGAAGCCTTCACAGACCCTCTCCTGGACCCACTGCAGTTTGCCTACAGAGCCAACAGGTCAGTGGACAATGCAGTTAACATGGCCCTCCACTTCACCCTACAGCACCTGGACTCTCCAGCATCCTACGCCAGAATCCTGTTTGTGGACTTCAGCTCTGCCTTCAACACCATCATCCCCGCCCTGCTTCAGGACAAGCTCTCCCAGCTGAACGTGCTGGACTCCCCCTGCAGGTGGATCACAGACTTCCTGTCTGACAGGATGCAGTGCGTTAATCTGGGAACACAAGTCTCTGACTCCCGGTCCATCAGCACCGGATCTCCTCAGGGCTGCGTCCTTTCCCCTCTGCTCTTCTCCCTGTACACCAACAGCTGCACCTCCAGTCATCCGTCCGTCAAACTCCTGAAGTTTACGGACAACATCACCCTCATTGGGCTCACCTCGGGTGGAGATTACGACTATAGGTGGGAAGCTGACAACCTGGTGACCTGGGGCCTCATGTATAAACATTGCATACGCACACAAATCCTGCAGATCAGAAATGTCATTCCAACCTATGTCTTACGTAGTATAGTTTGCGTTGTTAATTTCAATAGTGCCATCCAGGACAAAAATCAAGAGGGCAAAGTTAGTTTTGCCTGCCATCTTTGTCTCCGTGGTTACTGGCTAGTTGAATGTAGTTCCTGTCACCTTGGAGATCTGGGCTTACAGTAATATCACTGGTGCTCAGGTCATGTCTAATTACTCTGGAAGCCCCGGGAGCGCCAACACACACAGATAGAAGCCAGCTTCATCATTAATACTGTACTGTATTAGAACACACACCACGTGCATGCACACATACACACACACACCCACACACGCTAACACCACATGCACACACTTGCCCTGACAAGGACATCCCATGGGTGCGGTGGAGATTTGGGACGGGTGTGGGGTGTGTGGGGTGTGTGTGTGTGCGTGTGATGGGGTGTGGGGGGTGAGAGGTTGAGAGGGGGTGCACAGGCTGTATGATGGGGAGAGAGAAGCATCTGTGACACTGTTGGGGGGCCACGGGCAGATGGGAAGGTGAATGGACACTGTGGAGATGAGTACACACTCATACAGTACACACATAAACACACACGCAAAGAACAAGTCCGGAAATCCCCCCACCCCTTTTTGATCAGCATGCAGTACAACTACAACCCCCCAGAACAACCCATTTCTCTGGGGGGTTGGTAAATTGCCCTCCTACCCCACCGCTCCAATTGGCGTTTTCACCACTGTGATAGAGCTGAGCCCTGGAGGGGGGGGGGGGGGGGGGGGGGGGGGAAACCATGGTACAAGCTTCCGGTGGCAGAAGGAGGGAAAACAAATCAAATGTGGAATGACAGTCAGCAGTAAAGCAGCTCACCAATGGAGGGGGGACAAACTGTACTACACAGAGGGAGGGGGAAGCTTGTCAGGAGTTGTTCAATGTGTGAGCATGTCTGTGCTCAGTGTATATCTGTGTGTGCATGTGTGTGTGTGTGTGTGTGTGACAGAGGTGGTGAGGGGTAATAATGTGTAGCTGTCACATGGAGTGACCAGGGCCAGGTGTGTGTGTGTGTGTGTTTGTGGGTATGTGAGTGTGTGCTTGTGTGTGTGCATGTGTGTGTGTGTGTATGTGTGTGAGAGTGGGTAGGTGTGTGTTTGTGTGTGGGGGTTGGTGTGTATGTGTGTGTTGCCCCCTTCCTGCTCATTATGTAGGGATGTTTCTACGTGTGGCATTTACCTCTGCCCTCTGACCACGTGCGGCACAATTACTGAAAGGCCAAGCCTGCTCCACACTCCGACTGTCCGTCACCTCTCCTTCCTCCCCATCCCTCCATTTTTCTTCTCCATTTGGTGCTCCCCCTTCCCATCGTCAACAGATGAAAAAGGGAGTTGAAAGGACAATGGTCGTAAAATGGTCACACAATCAAGTCAAGAAGGAGTTTTGTTGTCTCTCACTCTTTCTCTTTTCTCCTTTCTCGCTCACTCTCTCCCAAAATCATCCACCTTATTTTCTGTTGCTCTTTCTACCTTTTCTCTCTGATACTTTCTCATCTTAGTAAAACATAGAGATTAAGCAAAGCTTTTTGCCATGAGAGAGAGAAACAGAGAGAGAGAGGTAGAAAAGAAAAAAAGTGAGGCTGAGACTGGGAATGAAGGGGAGCCTGATTGGGGGCAGTCACAGGGCAGCTTTCTGTCCCTCTCCCTCTCTCCCTCCCTATTTCTTTCCCTCAGGTAAGGGGTTCTCCTAAGGAAACAGAGGGATGAAAAGATTAAAAGGAAATTACACTGAGCCCTCCTCGGTGACAAGAGAGGAAGAGAAGAGTCGGAACTTCAAACAACTTTTAGAAAAGAAAGGGTCGGGGTTTAAAGAAAGAGTGGAGGAGAGGGGAGGGGGAACAAAAGTTGTGTGGGATTTGCAGCTTGGGAAGATGAAGGGATGAGGAGAACAGTGAATTAAAGAGAGCGGGTATGGGGTGGTGCTGGGAGATTGCCTTTGTGTCTGGCCCAGTATTAGTGGTCCAGCAGTCACTGTTGATAAAGGTCCACCTGTGAGACTAGTTTTGGAGGGGGAGAGGGCGGAGGGGGGCTATATATCACAGAAATGTCAGCGACCATGCGAATCCCATCTGATCCTCTTCATGTCTCTCTTCCAATAAGTTCCCAAACTCGAACACGATGATTGTCAGCATGTGTGTGAGCAGGAGCAAAAACTGAATCTGCTCCACAATATCAGATACCTGCACTTGGGTCAGTTCACATCTAGTGTCAGATGTGTTCGGTCAAGTGTGTGTGTGTGTGCTCATGACTTTTACAGTATTCTCTGGTTATAATGTGTTCAAATTGAATTCTTCCTGTTTTGTTCTGTGATCAAAGATTTCCGTTAAAGCCAGAGCTAGGAAAGATTGATATCATTTGAATACAAAATTGTATTTATAAATGAAGCTCATCCTGGTTGAATATAACTAAAGACATGTGGAGTAAGTGTTGCTCTGGACATTGTGTTCATGTGTATGTGTGTGTGTGTGTGCCTGGTTGAAGGATAATGTGGATTGTTTAACCTTGAACAGTGGGGCCTCTTGTTTAATGGAGTTGGAGATTTTGAGTGATTTTGAGAATTGGAGTTTTCCTATCACATGTAATTGGATAAGTGATAAAAATATAGACTAGCTTCCTACTCCCTGTGCCTTGCTCATACACACACATACACACACATACCATAGCCCTTCCAGTTTTGGGAACTTGGAAATTAACTCAATATGTCAATCCAATTAATACTTCAATACAATCCAATAGTGCTTCCACATTAGTTTGCGTCATTTTTCTATTTAAATACATTTGAAACCAACTTCCTCTCTTTTCCATTATTTTATTAGCTAGTTAGCATTGGGAGCACTGCTGTCAGAGAACAAAACAGCCATCTGGTGACACTGAGGGTCACGGCACAGCTCCACATAGGTAAGCTCCAGTTTCTCTGCCTGCCGTGTGTGTGACTGCACTGCCAACCTGTGTCAGTGCTGTAGCTACCATCCTACAGGTGAATGACCATAGGTCAGATGCAGTTGCGTTTGCGCACACATGTTCATTTGTGTGTGCGTACATCGGTGTATTTGAAGAGGCGGTTTTACCACTGTCATCATTTTTCATGCAGTATGAAGTGTTGCATTTTGCATGACTGTAAATCTCTCAATGCATCCTGCAGTGAACATTCCTGTATAACCAGGAAGAAAATAAGAGAACTAAGAAAGAACATAGAAAATACAACTGCACTGTGAGAGACACACCTGGGAAAGAAACTAGAAAAACTTGAGAAGAGAATAAAACTGAGTTGGAGAGAGAGAGAGAGTCAGAGAGTAGAGAGGGAGGAAAGAGGAAAGGGAGGACTGCGGTGGAGTAATTGCTAGTTGTTGACAGGATGTTCTTCCCCTCCTGGACACCTTCTCCTTTGATATGTGGAGAGGGAGGCGGTTTAACACTGAACTGCTGGACGTGCCAACACAGCCAATGGCCTTAACTTAGTGTGAGTGTGTGTCTGTGTGTGTATGAGTGACTGAAGTGTGTGTGTGCGTGCTGGCAGTGTGTGAGCTCCATCAATATGAGAGGAGAGAGTGTGTGTGGGAAACTTCAAAAGAGATGGTCAGGTTGGAGGTCTTCAGTACTCTGCACTGGTGACGAGAAGAGAAGAAGAAGGAGAAAGGCCTGGCACATCCTCTGACCTCCCAGTCGTCTGCGTTTTCACATTTGTGAATATAAAATGTTTTTTCTTCCTGGCTTTTCCTGTGTTAGCAAAGTGTGATAGAATGTAGGTAGAGAGTGAGAGGAGAGAGAAACAGAGTGTGTTTTGAATTGTAACAATGCCTAGCTGTATGCTAGCTGTATGTTTAGCTGTCGGTCAACAAAACATGTGCTTACAAGCTCCTGTGGACATCCTCTCTTGATAACTTTTTTGGCACACATGGATGCATGTGTGTGAGTGTGTGTGTGTTCTCTCAGCTCTGATCCCAACGGCAGAAACTGGACTTGAAAAGACCTGTCAGAAAACTAAGGAGGGGGACTTGAGTTGTCCACAGGGATGTCTGCTGTCACTCAAACCCAGGAGCACAGTCTGGTCTTAGAGTTATAACCACAGTAACATGCCCACACACAGACACACACACAGGGAAATAAACTTTCTACCAGAGACCCCAAAAAAGGTTGTTAGCTAACCATGGTGACTCCTGTACGTTCAGACACGGTACAAATCTCATAAATAATTTCCCTTGTATAGTCAAATAATTACAAGTCTCGAAGTGGAGAAACATTCTAAAGTCCAAAAGTTGAAAATGATTCTAAATGTTGAGGTGGATAGATCGTGAGTCCAAAACAGATGCACTGGAACTTAGAATTTGACGCAGAGGTTTATTCAGACACGGTGACTAAAGTATCCAAGTGAGTGTGCTACCAAGAGCAGACTGGCAAATTGTCTCTGGAAATTCACTAATATATTTTCTTCCTATTATTTGTGTAAATTTTGCTATTGGCACCTTTCTGTTGGTGACAATTTCTACTTTGTCACCTAATTGGCTCCTGTACTAGGGTTTCTGATTACAGAAGTTGTAACACGTTGGCATCTCTGTCCTTACATAAATCTGACCATGTCCAGACCCCTGTTGGGTGTACACACGTCAACTTTATTAGGGTTCCTCCGTCAGAAGGACCCTATTGTGTTTGTTGGTATTATTAGGTTCCGCCTGTAGGAGGGAACCTATTGTTATTGTTGGTATTCTTATTATTATTTTTCTTCTCCATGCGCCCCAATATCTCAAAAAGTCCCTTGTCATAAATTTTCTAATATAGCACATTGATACTACATCCAAGTGGGTACCCCCACACCAAATATGGGCCACATCGGACCATAGGGGGCGCCACAGGCCACGCCCAAAAGTCCGATTTTCAAAGTGATGGGATTTCCACCTTATTGCTCCAATTCTTCTGAAACTTGGTGTGCATGCCTCATTTTTCATGAGGAACAAAAAAGCCTCAAAGACCCATAAAGTCCCCCATGATGGATTTTCCTGTACAGTGATCATTTGGGAAAACATTCAAAATTCCTCTTCTCTTGAACCAAAGGTCTAATTGACTTGAAATTTTGTACAGATATGTATCATTGGCGTGTTTAAAAATGTGACTTAAGGCAATTGAATCAAGTACAAAATGGATGAAATGGATGTATTTATGTAAATGTACACATTGCCTCAATATGTTTGTGTCACTAAATCAAATGTATTTTTGAAAGATGGTTCAAACCTTATAGGCTTTAAGGTGACATGCCTTTGAAGTACCATGCAAAGTTTCACCTTGATATGTCAAAATATGACTGAATTACAGCTGTTTGAACGTGGACCAAATCTAACAATGCTCGCCATTGGAGAAATAGTTTTTTTGATTATCTTTATTGAATTTTGTGTATTCCATGCCTGGGAATGGCTCAATTGGCTGAGATGTTGTGCTGGTAAGCAAAGGGTTGTAGGTTCAAAACCAATCAGATGCATAGTTTTTTATTTTTTATTCTGACAAAACGGTTTCTAGTCTTCAGATAAATCCTCCGGTTGTAAAACATAGCAATGCGTGTTTATTTGAGCCCATCACAACACTCCAATCATCTGTTTAGTGAGACTGTGTAAACCACTGCAAAACAAGTCAGGTTCACCACAGTAGCTAGCTACTTGTAGTCTACGCATGGTAGAGATAATGCTCATGGTTATCTCTAATGAAGTAAATTGATTGTTCAGGTGGATTCCTTTCTGTTGCACAAATTCATTTCAGTAACCTAAGCCAGGACACATCCCCACTGATGCTAGGCATGATTTGAAATTCCCTTCCATGACAAGTTATGGCACTCCAAACAACCTTTTACAAAAACTATAGGTAAGTTTTTCTTTACAGCAGCAACCCAGTCATCGCGTTGTCCCATTTTCATAGGAAATGTACAAGCAGTTTCAACTTTGGCTGAATCTAACAACGCTCACCACAGGAGAAACAACTTACTTTTTAATACAGTAACTGAACATGACAATATTCAACACTGAGAATAGCTCAATGGGCTTGGATGGTGACCTGTAAAGTATAAGGTCGTAGGTTGGAATCCAGCCATTATCTTTTGGCCTGTCATCATTTTGATTATCTGTTTAGTTCAATGGGATGACATCATTCTGAAGTACCACAAACAATTTCACCTTGGTATGTCAAAATATGATTGAATTAGAGCAGTTTCAACGTTGGCTGAATCTAACAACGCTTACCACAGGAGAAACAGCTTACTTTTTTATACAGTTACTGAACATGACACTACTCAACACTGATAATAGCTCAATGGGCTGGGATGGTGACCTTTAAAGTATAAAGTATTAGGTTGGAATCCAGCCATTATATTTTGGCCTGTCATAATTTGTATTATCTGTTTAGTCAAACAGGACGACATCATTCTGAAATACCCTGCACAAATTCATGCAATTTCACCTTGAAATTCCTAACCTTTGTCGCAAAGCTGACCAAAGCTAATACTCTGCCCTTTCTATTTATACAATCTCAACAGTTGGTGTGTAGCAGAGAGGATAGAGACTGACTTGTAACCTTATGCTCATGAGTTCAAATCCCCATTCAGCCTATTGTTGTTGGCCAAACATGAAGTAGTTTTGCTCTCTTGTTGTCCAACTCTCGATCTTCTACAGTGTACATGTTTATAATATTTTGCGGAGGAACCTGCATCGCTGCTTGCAGCTGTATTTAGGGTTCCTCAGTCAGGAGGACCCTATTGTGTTTGTTGGTATTATTATTATTATTCTAGTAATTTATCTCATGAACACATTGGTAAAAAGTTTTGAAATGTGGCATATTGATACAACATGCCACAACTACGGCCCAAACACAGACTGGCCCACATCAGATCATAGGGGGCGCCACAGGCGACGCCCAAATATCCGATTTTCTAAGTTATAGCATTTCCACCCCATTGCTCAAATTCTTCTGAAACTTGTTGTGCATGCCTTATCTCTCATGGCGAACAAAAAAGCCTCAAGGAGCCATAAGGTCCGCCTGATCGATTTTCCTGTACAGTGATAATTTGGGAAAACCTTCAAAATTCCTCTTCTCTTGAACCAAAGGTCTAATTAACTTGAGATTTTGTACAGATATGTATCATTGACGTATTTATAAACGTTACTTATAGCAATTGAATAAAATACTAAATAGCTGAAAGGGGTGTATTTATGTAAATTTCCACATTGCCTCAATATGTTTGTGTCACTAAATCAAAGTTCATTTTGAATGATGGGTTTTCAAACCTAATAGGCTTTAGGGTGACACGCCCATGAAGTACCATAAACAATTTCACCTTGATATGTCAAAATATGACTGAATTACAGCTGTTTGAACTTGGACCAAATCTGACAATGCTTGCCATTGGAGAAACAGCTTTTTTTTGTTCAGTAACTGAACATGCCAATACTCAACACTGAGAATAGCTCAACGAGCTGTAACGGTGACCTGCAAAGTACAAGGTCGTAGGTTCAAATCCAGCAACACTGAATCTGTCTTAAATTTGAATACATGTTTAGTTAAACTGGATGACATCGTTCTGAAATACCATGCGCAATTTCCCCTTGATATGTCAAAAAATCATTGAATTACAGCTGTTTAAGCTTTGGCCGAATCGAACAAGCCATGCTACAGGATATACATCTTTTTTGGGGGGACAGAAACTGATCTGAATTTCTCAGCCTTGCGGGTAGCTCAATGGGTTGAAGTGTTGTACTGCAAAGCATAATGCCACAGGTTCGAATCCAGGCACAGTCATTTGGCCTGTCATAATTTTGATTACTTGTTTAGTTAAACAGGCAGACATCATTCTGAAATACCATGCACAATTTCATGCAATTTAACCGTGAAATGTCAAACTTTTCTTAACCTTTGTCCCAAAGCTGACAAAAAACTAATACTCATATCACGCAGTCGGAGCACAGCCAGATAATCAGCGTCAGCACCCTTGGGTACCCAGCATGCAGTGCGGCATGTCAAAAAATGCAAAGACTTGTGGAAAATAGTTTGGTTACAACAGCCTTGCAAGGGATTTCACTTGTTGTGTTTGTTCATTTAGATGTTTGTAATGTTATTGTTGGTTAGTTAATATAATCTTGTTGGTCACCCTGATTGTGTATGTTGTATGGTTTAATCGGACTAGAGAGTCGGCTGCTAAACCGCTACAGGCTCTCCTTGCATGAAATTGAATGTGAACGGTGTCGCAGCCCAATCGACCACATGACATCAGTTAGTTGTGCATTGACTGAGAGTCTGGAATCGTTGGTGGCCAAACATGATGTCGTTTTGCTCTCTTGATGTCAAAAGTCTCGATCTGCAGTGTAAATGTTTATAATATTTTGCGGAGGAACCCGCATCGCTGCTTGCAGCTATATTTATAATTGGTATGGGATGCTCATGCTTTATAAACATAGAAACCCCTAGAAACAGACCAAGGCCTGACCTGGGTTCGACAGCATCAGACTTGGCTTGTAGGAGTTCTCGAAACTAGGCCGTAAATGTGCGTGCTCATTTAAGGCCAAGGCCTCTGCATTCCTTTGAGTGGTATATCCCCATCCTCCTTTAAAACATCTCTCTTAAAATGTCCCACACTTCTATTGTTCATACTCAGTCACAGCTTATCATCACATTTCCAACAATACAACTTAGAGTATAATTTAAGGAATAACTGAGACATTCATTTTTCAATCAGATAGTTCCATAATTGTAACCCATCTCCATCATTTCAGCAGGGTGACATGAATTTCTGCATCACAAACCTGCTGCCCTCCTCCACATAGACTTTCATCTCCTCCTGTCTGTTTGTCTGTCTGGGCTGAGTGGTTTAAGGCAGCTTACTGTTCTGTTCATCGTTACTTTCTCTCCCCTCCACAATCCAGACAGCGATGTCATATCGACTGTATGGGAATGTAATCTTTTTCGTGTAGTCTTAGTGTACGAGAATTGAAAGGGACAAGGCTGCTCTCAGTCCCACGATGAGGGAAAGCTAATTCCCTCTTTTCAGGATGTGAAAGGAACACTGGAGGAGAGAAAGAAAGGTTGGGGGGACTGGAGGACAAGTTGAAGGTCTGTTCAATTCCGTCATTTGCGTTGGTGCTACTAAGAAAAAAGGAGGGAGGAATGAGGAGCAAGAGAGAGGGAGAAAGAGAGTGAGAGAAGCAAGATATTATAAATATCAGCCTTGAGATGTTTGTCTCACAAAGAGAGAGAAACAGAGACACAGACAGTGAGGGAGAGTGAGAAAAAGAGGGAGGATCAGGTAGCAACAGGCCTGGTCTGAGAACTAAAAGGCTGTGGTTGTGTAGTCGGTTTCTCCAACTATTTGTTCAGTCTCAAGCACGTCAGTGTCTAGAGTTGAAGAGCTCTATCTGTGGCGAATCTGACCACAGCTGAAAGGAACACATTGTTTGCTGAGTGGAGAGAAGAGAACAAGATAGGTAGGGGATGAGAAGAGGAAAGAGTAAAGCATTCTGGGTGAATATGAACATCTCTGAAAGTGAAGGTGAAAGACTCGTTAATCTGGTTAGCTCCCAGAGCCAATGGAATTGAAGAGTCAAGTACTGTTTCAAAGAAATAGAAAATACAGATTGTACACTTTAATAAGCATTGAAATCTTTTTAGGTGCTGTGTGAGCACGTACCAGTGTGCTAAGTGTACGACATTGCATTTGAGATGTAACGTTGTTGTTGTACTGTGTCTTGGAACACAGTGTTCCTAGGCAGTAATACCGTTAGAAAATGGGCACTTCCACTCCTTGAAGATCTTCTGCACTTTCTATGTATTCATGTATTTTTGTACATCTATGCATTTTTGCACATCACTTTGGATGAAAGCATCTTAAGTCAGTACGCAACGCAAACAAACTGAGAGCTGAGAACAGATCCCACCATCCAGACCAGACTGAACACTCACAAACCAAAGTCCTCCAGTGAAATGAAAAACCTCCTATTGAAGCCTCCACGAGTGTCTTGAGAGAAAGGTGAGTGGGGCACACACAAAACAAGAAGAGCAAACAAATGAAGGGAAAGAAAAGAGAGCATTATCCATCAAAGGGTGGCTAATTAGGCGAAGCATCTCTTCACCATGGTTACCACAAGCGTGTTGCGTGCACACACATATACTTACATGCGCACACACACACGTGCGTGCACACACACACACAGACAAGCATACACAGGCTTACTCGAGTGGAGCTTTGGAAGATGATGTCACATTGGGATCTAAAAGAAGAGACAAATCAAAACCCACTCCCAAAACTAATCACAGATTATCCCTAAACAACTTTACCACACTCAAACACACACATTAAGCCACTCACACAGAAACACTCACACACACACAAACACTCACACATGCACACACAAAAACACACTGTACATCCAGAGCCACGCAGACCAATAAACACAGAAAGACACACTCTTTGTCAACATCTCCTCACACATTCAGACACACTGGGGAAATTTCAGTGTGTTGTCAACCCATTCCCTGGTAAACTGGACTTGTTCGGTCGGATTAGTTTAGTGGGGATAACGGCCCACAGTCCAATAGACCTTTATATCCTCCCTCCAAGCATAGCTTCAGGGAACACACATATCTGCACAGCAAAACACACTCAAGCATGTACGCACACAAACACGTATACAGTGTATACAAACACATAAACACACATATACACATTTCTTAGAAATGTGTGAGGGACTCGTTTTCCCAGAAACATTTCATGTTTCTTTCATCTCTCTTTAACACAAACTTACACACAAAAAATCTTGTACTTACTGTATTGTCAGCTTGTTAAAATTGCATTGATCTGAGATTTCTTCATTGGGAGAGGGTCCTATAGATATACACACAGAGCATTTAACTACGATGCAGTGAATTAGCTCCATCGATAGGGTCAGGCCTGGACTGGTAATCTGGTATGGTGGACCGAAGCACTTGGGGCCGATATGATATGATGTTTAATATATATATACATCTTTACATATAAATACATATTTTTAATAAACTTAAAATTGGCCAACGACCGGCCCATAATGCAGGGACAGCGGCCCATTGGTTAATTTTCCATACTGACACTGGGCTGTCCCAATCACATCTCTTAACAGGCTCCACCCCTCCCCCTCTGTTTTTGTGTCAGATGCAGTGGTTCAGAGTCCGACCGATTGTGATGGGCCGGTCTGAGCAAAAATGCCTTCTAATAACGAATGTGCTGCACTCAGTATTGGTTCTTAGTACACGAAAAGAAAGATTGAAAACATGGATTTATCATGTTCACGTTTGAGGGTTAGTGTGTGTGTGTGAATTCACAACCCTGTACAGAGGTCAGAGGAATGGTGATCTGAGTTGATGGTGTCGTCGTAGCTTTACGAGTGGTCCTGTACATCCATGCATATCACCTTCTTCTGTCCTCCTGGGAGAAATGAGAAAGAATAAGAAAATGGCTAACAGAGGGAAGGTGAAAAGAAAGAAGAGAAGATGTGCATTTGAGAGGAGAATGGAGAATTGGGGGAGACAGGAGGAAGGGAAGAGCGATCACAGAGGTGCTAGGAGGCAGCGGGCAGACTGTCGGAAAAATTTAGAATATAACGTTATATTCAGTAAATACTCGTGCTTAGCATTCCTTGTCAGTAGAGAACCCCCTCCCCACATGACCTATAGATGACACTTATGTAAACAAACTGAACCTAGGCTGACCATAATCATACTAGAGGTGCAATAAATGTGTTTAACCTTATCTGTGTTGAGGGAATCATATGGTCAAGCCTAGGGTCAGAGAACTCTAAGTTTCCACGTGCATGCGCACTCAACTTCTGGGATCAATCACATTGACAGCTGATATGCAGGGGAGGGGACTTCTCACCAATATGTTTAAAAAGTCTTACATGAAGACTTGTGAACCAGGCAAACTTTGTGTTGCGATCAGATTATGTCTCCTTGCCGGCAAGCATTAAACTATAGTACTTTATTTGAATCCGACGACTGTGTATTACTTGATAAAGAAATGATCCTAACACAGACCATCACTTCTTCCTTTCATTGCCTTTTGTTGACCTGTCTCTCTTTCCTTACTCTCCCTCCTCTATCCCTCTCCTTCTCTTTCTCTCCTTCCTATGTCTCTCTCTCTAAAAGTTATATAAGTCATCCCCAGGTGGGCCCATAAAGAGCAGCAATGTGTGTGCATATGTGTGTGTGATAAAGTGTGGTACAAGTGTGTAAGTAGTAAAATGTTCACATTGTCTCTCTCTCCATCTACTAATCATACTCACATTGGAATCAACTACTTCTTCATGCTCATAGCCAATGACTCTGTTTTCCCAGTACTGACAGTAGCTATTACCAGTCCTCTTCTGTGTGGCTCCCTGATTGAGGGTTAATATGGTATACAGTACACACCTGCACCCCCAGGCTGTATTCTGTCCTTCATTCCCTCAACCAACTTCTATTCATTTCAAAACAGTCATGTATTTATCCATCCAGTCGTCCCTCTCTTTCTTTCTTCTTCCACCCTCCTTTCCCCCCTTCATCTACCAACTCCCTCCCCCACCCCATAAAATTTGTTCCAGTTACAAAGAGAAATCTCCAAATCACGATTGATCCAACTGCTCATGAAATATACATTTCCAACATCAGGATTCTGGTTCTTTGTCTCCCCCCCCCCAGGCTAGCCCTCTCAGCAGGTGAGAGGTGTATTTCCTCCAGATACATCCATTCTTTCTACCGTCGCTCCGCGTCTTCCCATCGACCCGTCGCTCCAACACTCCAAGCCCATTAGGAGGAGTGTTTATGCTGGAAATATCGATAGCCCCCCGACTAAGTCTCTCTCTCTCTGTCTCTCTCTCCATCTACTTCTCATACTTTCCATCTACATCCCTCCCCCACTTTTCTTGAGCTCTGTCTCTACCTCACTCCATCTCCACTTTCTTCTACTATTCGACTCTGTTCTGCTCTCTGAGGCCTGGCCCTTACTCTGGCTTCTTTCTTACTTTTCTAATTCTCTCCATGAATTTTCCTTGAAGCAAATTAAGTTGTATTGCTTGGCTGGTTAATGAATCATTTTCTCACACACACAGGTTTAAATAGGTTTAACTTTAGCGGAATGGATGTATATGGGGAAGCGCTCCCTGCCTTCACTGCAACATGCATGACATGAGGCAGGGAGCAACGAGTCATATCCCCCAACAAGAGGTACTGACAGACAACATTGGGGAAAAGGGGATGGTGGTGGGTGGCAGCAGCACAGAACACTAAGGTATCGAGGACGTGTGTGCATGGTCTGCCATGATGTAATTGCATGCCTCATCCATGGCCTGGAGAAGGGTAACTTGTTCATGAGGGTATCTATCATACACCTTCCACCTCCATGTGGATAACAATTCCTCAATAGGGTTGGGGAAGGGAGAGTATGGGGGCAAGTACATGGCTGTAAATTAACAAATCAATTACAAGGGCCTCAACAAGGGTTTCAAATCTGAAAACATGATTGTTTAGTCCAATTTGTTCATGTTTCATGGTAATTGGTGTAAATGGATCTCGTTATACCGGAACTTTCGTGTTCTAAACTTAGAAAATTGTTTGTCAGTTTATACAACTATACATTAAGAGTATTGCAAAAGTTACCTATAATTTCAAGCAGTAGTATCAATTGACAGTTAGATCATTGGAATGTAAGGAAATTACAGACATTTAAGATGTTATGTGTGATTTGCATTCTAAAATCATAATACTTTGATGTTAAGTTGTCATTTTGAACATATGATTATATTTCAATGAGTGGCTGAAAACGATGACTTTGAGGTTGTGCGCTAGTTTGAGTTGTAGTTCAGTAATGGCGGCAGAGAAAGATGCGAGCAAAGCCATTCGGTCCATTGTGGCAATGCTGCAGAATATCCAGAAGTTAAAGCCAGAGCAAGAACAGTCTTTGCTGAGTTTTGTTGGCGGCCATGATGTTGTGGCCCTCCTCCCCACAGGGTTCAGGAAAAGCTTGATTTTCCAGCTTGCTCTGTGGTGAAGGAGTTGGCTAAGGCAAACGTTAGCGATTGGTTATGGCAGATCCAGAGAGGCTCTGGGCAGATCCAATAGTTTTAAACTTCAACAGAGTACCCGCCTTCAAGGAAGTTAACACTTGTCAATGGAGAGACCCAGACTCTCTGTACAAATGAAATGTACAAGAGTCTGGTAGGACCAGGCTAGTGTATCCAAGCAATTAAACTCCCTGAAATCGATCAGACGCCTGTCCAACAGGTCAGTGCACCGAGAAAATCTGAACGTGAATCACGTCCGTACCTGCAGATTTTGCTCATCAGATGTGCTGATATGCCGCGAGTGCACGTGGTCGGCTCCTGGACGCGAACCCTCTTTCAGGGCAGCACAACAGCAGCACGGGAAACAGAGCCACGCTTCCCCTTTGCCGGAGCCTTCCCCGCAGGGGCGCGGATGGAACGGCCTTGCCACACTCGAGGAACAAACAGGAACAGCTCCTCGTAGCTGAACCCCATCTTGTACAACGGACAGTCCTTAATGTTGGCCGATTCACAGACAAACGGGAACTTCCCCGAGTTTTCACCGACCCCAGGGCTCCTCGGACAGAGAACCATCAGGGAGCAGCTCGTAACCTTCTTCCAGATCCTCAAAAAACGCACACGCTGTCAGGTTCCAAAGAGACGGACAGGGAAACGCGAACGACAGATAGGCCACCACAATAGATAGAACGGAAAGTAACCAGCAATGGCAACGGCGCAGAACACTAAGGTAATCTAAGATGCGTGTGCGTGCATGTGTGCAAATTTATAGCGCCGCCTATCGAGCTAAGACTATGGGCAAAGAACCGATGGGTGATATTACACGCGCTGCCCGAGTGCCATGCCTGAACCAGCTTCACTCATTTGTGGCCAAAAATAATATTCTTTTGTTTTGCTGATTCTGTATTTGTCAATTATTATTTTTTTCTATGGAATACTGGAAAACAATAATAAAAATGTCATGGCTTTTAAAGGATTTTATTGGCATACACGTTCAATACATGCAAATAGTCCCCTCTTTTACAGCAATCAATCTGCTCTTAAAAAGCCAGTATGATGGAGTGATTTCACCTGACTAGAAGTAGTTCAACTTTCCCATGTGCTGATGATTTGACTAATTCTGGCGACACACTAAACGATTTTTTTGGTCTTCTAAGATCTTCAAACTGTGAGAGAACACACACATGAAGACAAAGAATCCTAGATTTAGCTGTTTCGCTCCTACAGTGTGTGGTGTGCCATGATTGGACAAAGACAACACATCACACACAAACAGATTTCCAACTAGTGTCCCGACTGTTAACACAAGAAATCTCGATACTTGAGAATAAGCTTGGCGGACGATATGCAGGAAGAAATTGTCATGATAGTCTTTGCAATAGGTGCGTTCGACATGGACTGCGGCTGCATGAAACGACCGGCGAGAGTAGCCGCTTGCAGTTGGGGAGGAGTTGAAACCGGCTCTGTGAAGTCGGACATTCCAGCTTCTCGTGGTTTGCTGCGTTGATGTCAGTCATGGCCGATCAAGCGCTGTTTGCTTACTTTACTTTATTTATTATTTAACTTAGTCTTTCCGTTATTGAAGAGGCTGACTAAAACCCTCTCTTCAAAATTTTTTTTATTCGATTAAACTTTTTTGAGCGTTGGCGAAACTGAAGTGTCCGAATATTACAAAACACGCGTCAAAGTTGTCGTGTGTGAGTCTGGCCAATCATGAAATAGCTGTGTCATCACTTGAACCCATGCAGTTGCTCTTGAGAAAATGCGCTCGGCTACACAGCCGGCAGTTCTCAAATCGATCTCAAGGTACTTTGATGGCGACGTCACAGTGACGTATCCTCGGCGCCATCTCAAGTCGGACAAAAAGTCTAACCAGAATTCACTGTTTCAAGTCAGCCGCCTGCAGCGCTGCATGAAGTCGGGTCATGTCGAACGCACCTAATGATTTCCCCAGAAAATTCACAGAAAAAAAGAAAATGGGTTTGCTGTTGCCCCAAATCAATTCCATTTAAATTTGTGCTGCGCCGTGACTCTGTTTGTTTTGCTTCCATCTTCTCTTAGCTTGCTTTCTGATTGGATATTGTTTCGTTTCACATGATAAACTCGGCGTTTGTCCTCGAGGTTCCCCACACATCAGGATTTCTGATCGCAAATATTTAGGATTCACGATCGCGGCGCCTCCAACGTCCTTCCGAGCAGATTTGGTGTTAAGATAATTTCTCAAGTAATGCACAGAGTCGTCGGATTCAAAGAAAGTACAATAGTTTAATTCTTGCCAGCAAGGAGAAAGTCTGATTGCAATACAAAGTTTGTCTGTTAACATGTTGTGCTAGCTAGCTATTTAAGCACAAGCGCTCTTTACAGTCATTGGTTAAGACAAAGGCATGCAAATGTTCCATGGCTCTTCTTCATTGGCTCCTTGCGTAGACCTGGTGCGCGTGTGTGCGTGCGTGTTTGAGTGTGTGCCTTTTGACCTCTGTAAGCTTGACCACATGATTCACCCAACACAGATAAGGCCAGACATCTTTTATGGCCTCTCCAGTAAGAGAGAGTGGTCAGCCCAGGTCACCTTGTTTACGTATGCCTCATGTTACCCAAAGTCCAGATCTGGGGGTAGGCTTCTCTCTACACACAAGGAATGCTGAACACAGAATCATTCTTATACAGGATAAATGTGTTACATCTTCAATTTCTCCAACATATCCCTCCTGTTTATCCTGAATAAAATGTGTTATTCCAAACCCACGCCTACACACAGTCAATAAAATCAAAAATACATAAATCAAAATAATTCATAAAAATCAAAAATGTGCAGAGCTGCCAACTCTCACGGTTTCGCCGTGTGACACACGCATTTCACCCATTTCTCACGCTCTCTTGTATATCTCACGCTGAAAAGGCAACGCCAAACAAGTAGCCAAACTATCGTTGTAAACATTAACGGAAGACGCGCAGGTTAACCGAGTGAAGCAACATTGACGCGCAAACAGCCGTGAATGGCCGCGGGAACTAGGGGTGCTCGAGGGTGTTGCAGCACCCCCTGACAGCACGAGAATTTAAAATGATAAGACTTAAAAATCCACCACCGTGGCACAGCTCCGCAGTAGCGGACTGGCATTCGGGAGCACCGGGAAAAGAATAACTATGGAAAACCAGGGTAAGAAACGTAGGGTGGGGCTGAAAAATGAAGAGACAAAGAAATCACCTTCACTAGAAAAGGTTTTACCAATTGAAAAACGGCTGTTTATTTTACATGAAGCTCAACTATTTTGCGCTCAAATAAAGGCCCAAAAATGTTCCCAACGCTTTAAGGATTAAACTCCCTAACTCGCATCCCATTGAACACAGACTATGCTTGCATTAGCAGGGCAGCTGTGGTGGCGTATATGGGGGCCAGTTCTGGTGGGCCAATCTGGATCAAAGTCCAGGGCCAATTTTTACTCCCAGTTCCTCCCTGCCGCACCGCAACATTAAGCCCCCGCCAGCACCCCCCTGATCAAATATGTTCCCGCGGCTATGCAGCCGTGTAAACTCGTCTTTGGGGGGAGTGAAGCTCGCAAAAGCTCGCCCGTGGGGGGCTACCAAATCTCACGCCAAGGTTTTTGGAAAAGTTGGCAGCCCTGAATGTGTAATATTCAAACTTCTGCCCTGGAACATAACAAATCAACTGTAACATCTTTACGTAACTGGTAGATCGTATCATGATAGGAGTGTTTGTACCTAAACTTTAGGTACAAACACCATGTAGTTCCTACCTATTTCAACATACAAAACGGAACGTCATTCCCAAGACAACTCCCATCATTATCACACTACAATTTGCTGAAACTCATGCCATGATTGTGTGCATGGTGATTGTGTAATCTTCTCATAGAAAATGTAGTCTATACTATAGGCAACCTCAACGCAGTGTACTATAGGCACAGCACGGAGTTTTCCTTATTTTGACATCATCAAACAAAATGCTCACTTGACTCACGTGTTGTACCATGCTATGTCCTTGTTTATCACCTCTGAAACTGGACAGGAATTCCAGGACTTACCGTGTCAAATCGGTCACCACAATCCAGTCTCCTTAGGTCAGGGACCTCTCACTGGATTGAGACAGCATCTCTATCCTGTCTGCAAATTTCAGAAGAAGTAGACTACACCCTAATTAAAATTACATTCTCACAGAGGTCAGTTGAAAGCAACTGGTTGGTCCATTCCTAAATCTTTACAACATTTTGTTAGCTCAATAAAGTTCATGCATATCTTGTTCTCTATCAAAGTATTGCTATAAAAGTTTTTTCTTAAAGTTTTTCTTGAATAGTTTGCAAATCCATATGCTGTGAACACTTTCGTTATCAGTCCCTGCGTCCACACAGAACGCAGATATCACGCATCGTGAAATAAAAATGGCTAGCAAAGATTTAAATGGCTAATTTTGGCATCAAAATATGTTCTGGACCAATCATCGTTCTACTAGTAGGTAATGGACGATAATAGACCGATGGTTTATCCAATCACCTGCCAACTAATATATGGAAGTTCCGGGTTTTATTCTGAAAAGTTTCTGTCATCAATAAGTGGTTTCGACAGTTGGTTGGTTTCGTGAGCTAACTCCAGCAGCAGTCTTGCATTACTAGGTAAGTCACAAAATAACACACAGCCTAATTACATCATTTATTTGTCAAGAAAAAGTATAGAAATGCATATTAAATGATTGTATTTTGATCTTGTGCTAATAACATCTATTTTGAAAATAAAGCTAATGCTATAGCTAATGTTAGCACATTGCTAGACAGCTAACTAACCTACCTCAGTCGACATTGCCTAGTTGCTCGTCCACGTTGCTAACATGTTTCTTTTCTTTTTATGATCTGTCTTGTAGTTCACAGTCCAGAGGATGATATCCACCGCTATCGTGTTCGGCGCACCAGGAGCATGACCCTCTGCCGAAAACTACATGACTGCCATCATTGGGGCAATTGTGATTTAACCTTTGTATTTGTTCATGCCATGGAAACAGTGCTCTAATTTAAAATAATGTTGCAATTTACAGGGTGAAGTGTCATGTTTTTCTTAGTAACATAATCCAAGCTTGTGTTTATTGCATGGAAAAGGGAATGAACAGTTGAAAAGAATATGGTAAGAGACGGGTAACGCCATGGAAACAAACATGGATTCCTTTTACAGTACGGTTTCAGATTACTTACTGAGTACATAGTCATGTTTTACCTGGTATCGCTTTGGAACGTATAGTACAAGTTCATACTAAGGGTAACATTGACAAAGTGGTATTCGCTTACAAAGAATACGGTAAGAGCCCGGTAACACCATGGTAACAAACACGGCTTCCTTTTACAGTCCAATTTCAGATTACTTACTGAGTACATAGCCATGTTTTACCTTGTATCGCCTTGGAACGTATAGTACAAGTTCATACGAAGGGTAACATTGACAATGTGGTATACGCTCACAAAGAATATGGTAAGAACCTGGTATCACCATGTTAATGCATGGTATCACCTTGTAGAGAAGGTGATTGGCTGCAATCTGCCTTCCCTCGAGGACCTGCACACCTCGAGGACCCTGAGACGAGCGAAGAAGATTGTGGCGGACTCCTCCCACCCTGGTCACTCCCTGTTTCAAACACTCCCCTCCGGCAGAAGGCTGCGGTCCATCAGGACCAAAACCTCACGCCACACAAACAGTTTCTTCCCTTCCGCTGTTGGCCTCCTCAACAAGGCCAAGAGCTCACACTGACTCAAATGACTTCATATCTAAA
This sequence comes from Hypomesus transpacificus, assembly GCF_021917145.1. Classification (NCBI taxonomy): domain Eukaryota; kingdom Metazoa; phylum Chordata; class Actinopteri; order Osmeriformes; family Osmeridae; genus Hypomesus; species Hypomesus transpacificus. Next base: position 2,843,194 of record NC_061074.1, read on the forward strand.
AACTTTTACTTTTACACTACATTCAATTCCTGTAATTTTGTATTTTATATTGTATTTTATATAGTAATTTGTCAACTTATATTTTATTTTATGCCCACTTTTATTCTATTTTAGTGTATTCCACTTATTACTGCTAGTTTTAGTATAGTTAGACCACATATTTACATTTAAGATTCCTATATGTTTATTGAATGCACCTTCCTGCCAAAGCAAATTCCTTGTCAGTGCAAACTTTCATGGCGAATAAATCCCTTTCTGATTCTGAATAAACACGGCTTCCTTTTACAGTCCATTTTCAGATTACTTAGTGAGTACATAGCCATGTTTTACCTGGCATCGCCTTGGAACTTAAAGTACAAGTTCATTCCAAGGGTAACATTGACAAAGTGGTATTCGCTCACAAAGAATATGGTAAGAACCTGGTAACACCATGGAAACAAACATGGCTTCCTTTTACAGTCCAGTTTTAGATTACTTACTGAGTACATAGCCATGTTTTACCTGGTATCGCCTTGGAACGTATAGTACTAGGTCATACTAAGGGTAACATTGACAAAGTGGTATTCGCGCACAAAGAATATGGTAAGAACCTGGTAACACCATGGAAACAAACACGGCTTCCTTTTACAGTCCAGTTTCAGATTACTTACTGAGTAAATAGTCCAAACATGCGCAGGAACATACCCAGTATCCAAGAAGATTTACCATGATAGTAGAGGAAAACTCTTCCCGCGGAGGTAGGTATACCAGCCAAGTAAATGAGGCCATCATCGATAAATGTATCTGAAAAGGTATTTTATTGGAAAGTACTATCTTATATGCTCATTAGACGTGGACAGTTACCGACAGTAACCTTAGGTAACTGCAAGGTAATAGTAGAGTATTTTTTTCGTAATTCTGCTGGAGCTTGGCCGTCTTCACCTACTTAGTAGCACTATTTACCCAATAACACATTATAATTTACCCTATATATCTCCTGTAGATACCAACTTACTGCCAGCGGTATTTAAATAGTAATATTTATAAGTTTCCAGGTAAATACTAAATTTTGTCTTCTGTCTTTACCTAATTAGGACCAGTGAAAATTACCCAGTAATAACCAGCACGTTAGTAAATAGTTAAGGGGTAAATACTTCAAATTATCGCTGTATTTACCACCTTGGTACCAATCGGTAATACCCAATAAAACAGAAAACATACCCAGTAATGACCAGCACGTTAGTATTTAGTTAATGGGTAAATACTTCGAATGATCTAGGGTATTTACCACCTTGGTACCAATCGGTAATACCCAATAAAACACAAAACATACCCTTTACTTTCTATGTAAATACCTAGTACTTAAGGGACTGTAAAAGGAAGGGTTACCACAAATTCTTCATAATCGACATCTTTCCTGTTAGATAGTCACTGATGTTAAAACATTGCATCTTTTAACCATAGGGAACAGCAAAGTAAACATTATCCATTCCAACCACTCTGTGGCTCTCCGTACATCATCGGCTGTCCATGGTCTAAAAACATACATAGTTGGCTCGCCGTTATCTCCAGGGTTTGGATTGGGGACTTGGATCATAGGGAAGGTGTCTAAATTCTCCCCTGCTTCTTCTCTGTCTAAAGGCAACAGTTTTGGCGCTACCCCATACATATGTTTTTGACCACTTCTAGTAGTAATGGTACCTGTCACGAGACGTGGACGCGAGGCTTTCATTAACATACGACCAAAGGGACTATGTTGCAAGTCTGGGTATAACGTGTTGGGTGTTGGGGCAGTATTAGCCTGCCCCAACACCCAGTATTAGCCTATAACCCATCATGGTTATAGGCTAGGGGTTAAAGTGGGGGCTGATGCGGAGGCATGTCAAGTTCTGCTCCGAGATTCCTATCTTGTCTATATGTTTCTGCATTTATATCCACGGAATCATCTTCAATGATTTCCACATACTCTCCTTTATAACATGTACAACAATTACCCATGGTTAAATTCACAATAGGACCGCGGTTTTAACAATTATACAATTAGTCCTTGTCGACTAATTTTGTATTAGGCTATCTTTTACGTGCGCACGGAGTAATTTATTACCTGTAGCCTACTCACAGGCTGTGGACCGGCCCATTTACTTCAACAGCTTTCTACAGAACTTAGAGCAAAATAGGATACTAACGCTGCTTCCCAGTACCCTGGCGCCATATCTTAGTAAACGTGACTCCTGTGATTAGCCTGCACCATCTCACAACGTGGATCTGAATTAAGCAAATGTAGGTGATAGAACTTCACGTCTAATTGATCTTTAACTCAAAAATCGAGAGTCCAAATTCTGCATTTTACACTGAAAAGTCCTATCTTATGTTCACACATATATCTGAGTCCTGGCCGCCCAGGCCTTATCAACCAGCTGTTCGTTTGGAATAACATGTGTGTAAGGCATGTGTCTACCACCAGACCCAGATCTATCAAAACAAACACATCTCAGCAACAATAACCGCACAAATGTAGAACACTCTCTAATGGCATTCAACCCCCTTTAGGCTACCATGTGAAATTACATACAATTCCCAATTCATCAGCAATATCACTTATTATGTCCATTTCAACCAATATACATTTACAGGTAAAGATCCATTGTGAGTTTAGTGCACGACCTCACAGCGGAGTTTTTCATCCGACTATATATTAACCAGTGATTAGTCTTTAACGACTTCACAGTGCGAGTTCTTCTCGATTTAGAACATATTAGTATAAAATAAAACACAAATCTTGTTCTTACCTTGAAATCCAACGAGACTGTGCCTCAGGCTATTCTTTTAATCTCGTCACCCTTTCCAACCTCCGGACCGGCCTTTGAGAAACAGCAATTAGCTGCAAGGTCTTTTTATCAGGAGTTTAAGAAACCCCTGCCGTGCACGGATCCGGTCCTGACCCTGGACGGCGGAAAAAGTTAATGAGATCCGGCTCGAAGGACCAATTTGTTAAGATAATTTCTCAAGTAATGCAAAGTCGTCGGATTCAAAGAAAGTACAATAGTTTAATTCTTGCCAGCAAGGAGACAAAGTCTGATCACAATACAAAGTTTGTCTGTTAGCATGTTGTGCTAGCTAACTATTTAAGCACAAGCGCTCTTTACAGTCATTGGTTAAGACAAAGGCATGCATGTGTTTTATGGCTCTTATGGAAGCTTTTATTTAAAATCCATCTGATCACTCTGCACAATAATTGAGTAACAATCTGAATTAACACCCCAAAAACTGAAGCAGCAAACCTTTCAAACACAAAAAGTCTGTTGTGAAGGGAAAAAAACTGTTTGTACTACTGATAGGTGCATATTAGATTAATTAGCTGGATTAGAATGTCCTGAATGTTTGTGTCTTTAATTCATATACTAAAAGGTTTCCATGTTCATTGTTTAAAGACACATCCTGTGACCAGCTGTTCCTGCTTACAGGACGTAATTATCTGAGTCAATGGTTGTTTGTGGTAGGACAGGTGGTTAACAGTTTGAAATAGTATAACTCCTAGTGATGACCTTACAAGGGCAGTTGAACATTCGAGATGGACATTTCCTGGAGTTTTATGGGATCTTAGCAGTGTAGGGGGTGATCCTAGAGACAAATAGACTGTTTTAGATAGAAACCAAATTCAAGGGTATTTAAATATAACTAAAGATACTTGTGAGACGCTGTTTGGGCATGTGTTACTTTTAATCCCATCTAATTCTTGGCCAGGTGTTTTGTGTGTAAAATGTTGATGTGATGGTTGTGCTGTTTAAATATCAGTGTGAAAAATATGGTGGCCCTGAAGTGCAAATCAAAACAGCAAATAGAATAACGCAACAGCAAATCATAAAACACTATGGCAATTAGGAAAACATTTCAACAAATCATAAAACACAATGGCAAATATGAAAACACGACAGCAAATATGGAAACACAACAGCAAATAGGAAAACACTTGAACAAATCATAAAGCACAATGGCAAATTGGAAAACAAAACGGTAAATAGGAAAACACAACAGCAAACATGAAAACACAAACAAATCATAAAACACAACGGCATTTAGTTCTACCGGAAAAGGTATGACCTATCTAGCAGACAACGGACCCTCCTGATTGGATAGACGGACTGTCTGTCTTTTAACAGGAAGAAGAGGTAAGAAGCGCCTATTTTGAGTACTAACATGAGTACTCCCCAAGATACTTTCGCTATTTTTAAGAATTATTTTGATGCAGGGCAAATACGACGTGATAGTTGATATGTTGTCAACCAATCACAACATCAGGATGAGCACTTTGAAGTCACGTTTGAGAGAAGTTGTTTCATGATTTACTCTTGCATTTTCTATTTTCTGTTTTGATTTGCAGTTCAGGACTACCGTAGAAAAACTTTCAATTCTGTTTAACAATTGATTCTTGAAATTAATTTCCACCACAATGTCACTGTCAATACTTTCGGCCATGACTGTACTTGTATACAAGCTGCGTATCGGCTGTTGAGAGGTTATTTACAAACTTCTTAGGTATATGTTGTTTACAAGTCAACCAGCATGATGTGGTAACCAGTAGTCTTCTCTCTCCGCCTGCTCCTCAGGGTATCCCTGCTAGACACATTTGTTTTGACTTTTGGGGAGCTACGCAGACACTCTATTAATATCTATATGACACTTCAATTTGCTCCTGCACCCCGCACCCCTTGCCCTTTCCCCCTCATCCCACTTCCCTCACCCAGTCCAGGCCTGCCCCTAACTTTGGAGTCTACAGATAACACAAAGACACATGCTAACACACACACCGAGACAGAAACACACACATGCACACACCCAATGTATCTCTCTGTGTCTCTTATTTTCCATTCCTCTCCTACAACCGCTTCCTCCATACAAACACAGACACTCGCACACATTTTGCATTGCTGTCCTCTCCAATTGAGTCCACAGATACGGAGCTGTATCTCCTGTGGATCTCTTTGCTATTTTTGCCAGACATGCGAGCTGCTATGATTTGTTATGAGGTTGTCTATACACATGCTGTTATGGATATTTCAGCAGCTAGGACATCTTTATGGACATCTAGGAGTGGTGTTTTTCTGTGGATTTCATGTGTGTGTCTGTGTGTGATCGTGAGTGTGTGTGTTACCAGCTCTGTGTTTCTACAAACCCTGCTGTCTAACTCAGACTAACATGGCCACATTGATCAATAGAAAAATAGAGTGAGAGTGAGAGGCAAGAAAGGATTGAGTGATTCTGTGTGGTGGACAGAGAAAGGAGAGTTCCCTTCATACTACACGCAGACTCCAGATATGAACACACATACACTGATTATTGTGTTATTGTGGATCCATGTTCACCCATGGGATAGAGTGGGGACAATGGACACATGCATCTGCGTTCTGTATTTCATCCTCTCTCTCTCGCTCTCTCTCTCCTCTCTGTGTTGTTCCCCCTTTTCCCTAATCGGCTTTTACGGGTTGGGATTGGATGTTCCTAAATTCCCCTCTCGGAACGCTGTAGGATAATCTCTGTCACCGAGGCTCCTGACCTAACATGTATGTGTTTGTGTGTGTGTCTGGTTGAGTGTGTGGATGTGTGTGTGTGTGGATGTGTGTGTGTGTATGTGTATGTGAGAGTGTGTGTGTGTGAAAGAGTGTGTGTGTGTGTGTGTGTGAGAGTGAGAGTTTGTTTTCAATGTCCCATTGATCCTAAGTAAACAATTGGAGGTCTTCAAGGGGTTCTACTCTAGGGTTCACAGGGAAGTGTGTGTGTGTCTGAGTGTGTGTGTGTGTGCACTCAGATAAGAACCTAACCCTTTATGTCAATCTTCAGTCTACGTTCAACTCCCTTTTGTCATTGGAATGATTTGTACTTCTGGTATTGAGTCTTGTTAAACCAGCGTCTCTCAATTCAGGGACACGGTGACAAAGGAGAAGCACTCCATGATAAATACCACATGGTCCAAAAACCTTGAATGGGAACAAAGTGGAACCAATTATGTCTAATTTCAGCCACTCTACCATAACTCTCCCAATCATTTAGCTCACTCAAATCAATTATCCAATCAACTCTCTAGCTCATCAGTCAGTAGTCCAATCATTTCACTGACTTATTTCTACAGCTGACTGCTCTATGTAGGTTTGGCCAGTCTGCTTTAAAGTCACCTGGACCACACCGTTGATGGAACGACTACAGCACAACATCTTCAAAGCTGTCTCAAGGCATACAGTACCCCATACGCCAGCTTCACATGTCTGCAAAGCATTGATGTGTACCCATCCTCTTCCCCCCTCCTCCACACCTTCAAACTGACAAAACTTGATTTAACCGTTGCTGCCGAACAATTAAAACCTCGACAGGCCAAGTTTACTCCAGCACCGTCGATGCTGGTGGTGGTTTCCTTGGTGATTATTAAATGTGGTTCTGGCTGATGAATCTCTGGGCGTCGGAGAAACAGAAGGGCTGGTTGACATGTGGGGACTGGCATTTAGGTCCAGTGTTCCCATCGTTCCTTTGTTCCTCTCTCCTCCTAATTTCCATCCCTCCATCTCGTCTCTATTTAACCAGCTCGCCCGTAAAGGTCTTTCTGTCACCCTCTGCCTGTCCCTGTCATGGTAGACAAAGACATCCAGGCCTCTTTCTTTCTCTTTCCTCCTTTCTCTCTCTCTTTATCCCTCTGTCTTTTTTCTGTCTGTGTCTTTCTTCTTTTCTCTCTCCAGTGTTCTCTCTCTGTCTTTCTCTCTTTCTCCCTGTCTTCTCTATCTCTTTCTTCCTCTGTCATTCCATTTCTATCATCTCTTTATCTCTTCCTCGCTCCCTCTCTCCTTCTCTCCCTGCCTCTCACTTTCCCTCCCCCCCTCTCTCCCTCTCTGTCTCTGTCTTTTTATTCATATCTGTCTTTTTCAACTCGTGTGTTTTATCAATCTAAGGCCACGTTTACACATAGCCGGGTATTTACAGAAACTAATATTTCTGCCCCTCCGTTTTCTAAAATAACGTTGTACACACAAGTACGTTTTCAAAAATGTTTCTGTTTACATGAACCCGCATATACGCCCCCGAGCGCCATCATAACTATGCCAAACCTGTAGGCGGCAGTGTAATGTGAAGGATAAAGCCATGCAAACCAATCACAATTTTCAAAATCAACAACTACGAATAACACGACCGACTTCCTTTACCTTTCAAGCGCGAGGTTCATTTGTTTGAATGATCCACAAATGCGATGCACAAATGTATTTCATGATTCAGAAATGTAACGCAATTAACAAATAAATGACCCCATTATCCTAGTTGTGTTCGACTTCATGCACCACCGGCGGTGCCGACAGCCGGCTGCGTTGAAGCTGAGAAAGCCATTGGCTGCTTCAAGTCAGCCGGGCTGCAGGCGACGCCGGCACTGCATGAAGTCGAACGCACGTGTTACTATAAACAGGACGCTCTCATGACGTGATGCTTTTTTAGTCCCATACTGTGAGGTTTGAGAACCTAAAACTCAGTTTAAGCTAGTGCACACGCAAACACAAAAACTGAGTTTTCAGAAATCTCCACTTTGGCCGGAGTTTTTAGAAATTATCGTTTTCCGTGATAAAACCTCTGTTTTCGTGTAAATGAAAGGCCAAACCTCATGAAAATATATGCGTTTTTCTTCCGTGTAAACGGGGCCTAACTCCTTGGCATCTCCCAAACTCACAGGCGCATGAGAACGCTATGATCACTATCAAGACAGAGAAATAACGCTGTTCTAAATTGAAATATGAAGTATGGCTCTGGCCAAGATGATTCTGCAAAAGATGCAGAGGCCTATCCTTGTGTTGTTCAGGTTTATATTCCTGGTCTCTGACCACTGGTGCCGTCCCTGACTGTAAATGTCCGCATTATGCAAATCTCTTCCTCCTCAGACAAACAAGCCGGGACCAATCAATGTCAATCCCTGCCCTCTCTCAGCCAATCAATGTCATTCCCTCCTCTCTGTGCCGGGGTTTAATGAGGAAGCACAGTTCTTCGTCTGGGTTCTGAATACCAAACCATTGGAAAAGGGAGTTCTGCTGTGAGCCAGCATGGGACGGAGCTGGCCTGGTTCAGGGTGGACAGGAGACAGAGGGAGTGAAGATGATAAGACCCGACAGCTCTGAGAGACGAAGAGGATGGATGAAGAGGGGGAGTGGTGGAGGAGGATGAGGAAGGAGGAGGGTAGGAGGGATGATGGAGAAGGAGGGGTATAAAAAGGAGTAGATTGAGAGGGAGGGAAGAAGTGACTACAAGGGAAGTGGAAAGAGAAAGAGATATAAAGCAGAAAGGTATTTCCAGCATAGTACATTCCCCATCCACTGACAACCAAAAGTTTCATACCAAAACTAAATGAGCGAAGCTAGTTCAGGCATGGCACTCGGGCAGTGCACGTCATATCACCGATCGCCGTGTTCTAAGCCCATAGGCTTAGCTCGATAGGCGGCGCTATAAAGTCACACATGCACGCATCCTCGATTACCTCCAGTCAATGCTTTTATCCAGAGCAAGTTACAGGGACATTCTCCCAGAGGCAAGTAGGGTGAAGTGCCTTGCCCAAGGACACAACGTCATTATGCACGGCCGGGGATCGAACCAACAACCTTCTGATTAATACCCCGACACCCTAACCGCTCAGCCTCTGACCCACCTTAGTGTTCTGCGCCGATGCCACCCACCACCATCTCCTGCTCCCCCATGTTGTCTGTCTGTACTCCCCGTTGGGGGATTTAACTTGTTGCTCCCTGCCTCATGTCATGCATGCTGCAGTGAAGGCAGGGAGTGCTTCCCCATGTACATCCATTCCGCCAAAGTTAAACCCATTCTCATGTATATGAATAAATTGTGAAATCAATCATGTGTGTCTTGACTGAACCGAGTTTCTGTAAAATGGTATGTATAATTTTGGTTACATCTATTGCATTTGAACCCGCTGATTTCTCTCATCCTGTCTTTCATCTCATAGAACTACTTCTGAAGTAGTTTTGTCCTCTCTCTGTCTTCTCTCTCTCTCTGTTTCTTCTCTTTATCTCTCTCTTTCTCTCTCTCTCTGCTTTAATCTCTTCTCTGCGGCCTCTAAAGCTTGTTAATTGTCTTTAAAATGGGCTGTTATGATTAATGAGGCCTCAAGTACTATCTGCGCAACCATCATGTCCCACATAGACTCTACCCACACACTCAGAGAGAGGAGAGCAGGGACACTAGAGAAAGAGAGGCAGAAACACAAGGAGGAAGAGAAAGAGAAGTGGACAGGGATGGGGAGAGATATAAACTCAGGGAGAGGAAGAAAAACAACAAAAACAGAACGTCCACAAATAGTCCGAAAGAAAGAAAGAGATAGAGAAAGCATTTCCGTCCATCTCTGATGAGTGCTGCTAGATAAGACGTCCTCCATGGTACTTTCTGCAGAAGTAGAATCTAGCTCTGTCTGCATCATAGATCTCTATCAGCTGGAGTCTCACTGGGACAAACGTGCCCTGCGTCTGTCTGTCACTCCACCAGCCTTTCTGTGTTTGTGTGTGAATACTGGGCCGGTGGAGTCCGTTTCTGTCACTGAAACATGCTGATTCACTCCTTTACCTGTGAGGGCCGGTTTACGCAGTGTCCAGGTAAGTCTCTCAAATATGCATGTCTGTGTCTGCTGTGTATATGGATAGAGAGTATACAGTATATATATAATGATACACTATCCCACTAATACACGGTCAAATCACAAGCACAGAGTTGTCCAGCTGTCTCGTAACAGTCTTTCCCAGCATGTGGTTCTCTCCTCCTCACATCCATCAATGTTTCCCTTGCTCCTGTGTCACTGTTCACTGTCCTCCATCTCTCTCTCTCTCTCTCTCTCTCTCTCTCTCTCTCTCTCTCTCTCTCTCTCTCTCTCTCTCTCTCTCTCTCTCTCTCTCTCTCTCTCGTCATCCATGCTGTCGTTTCTCTGCACCTGGCCCTGTTTGCCCTCCCCTCTCCACCTCTCTGACAGCTACCCATTAATCATCCATCCATTCCATGGAAGACCAGGGTCCTCTTCTCTCTCCTCCTCACCCCCCTATTCCCCTCCTTCCCTTTCCCTGTGTGTACCTTTGTGGTGTTAGGCCTGTCTGTCGTACGAGTCGTTTGTTCCAATATTACTCTGTGTGTGTTTGTGTCTGTGTGTGCATGACTCTGTGTGTGTGTGTGTGTTTGTGTGTAAAAGAGAGAAATGTCTTTTGAATACCCGCAGACACAGAAAACCTGTTGGTGTGGACTACACCCCCCGCCCCCCCCCCCCCCCCCCTCTCTCTCTCTCTCTCTCTCTCTCTCTCTCTCTCTCTGGGCCTCATTAACTAAAAAAGGCGCAGTTTATGCTGCGTCTGTCTTTGCGAGTTTGGTAATAGGGCCCTCTATGCTTCCTCATTTTGCTTAGTATTTATCAAACTTGGCACCCATTGGGATATATCAATAGGTGTGTTTGACTTCATGCAGCACCGGCGGCGCCGACAGTCGGCTGCAGCCAGCTGCCTTGAAGCTGAGAATGCCATTGGCTGCTTCAAGTCAGCCGGGCAGCTGCAAGCGACGCTGGCGAAATCGAACACACCTAATATATCATGGATCTTCCTACGGGAAAAAGAGAGCACAAGGTTATATGTAGTGACGTGCATGAAGTAACAGCAAACCTGAACATATTACAGGGCAGAACATTTATATGTATTCATTTAGCAGACACTTTTATCCTAAGTAACTTCCAAGAGAGAGCTTTATAAAAGTGCATAGGTCAATGATCATAAACGCGACAGCCCCAAAAACATTGCGGGTAACCAAAACATGAAGCATACAAACATGAAGAACATCCACACCCTCACCAAAAATTGGCCTTTGTCTTCGCCTTGCTCGGATCACTGCTGCCATTGAATAAGGTACGTACATTTGCACACACAGGAAAATGCACTCCTGGTTAAGACCTGCTTTTAAGAGGCGGAGAATTTCCCCCGCAGAATAAAGGTGCACTCTTACTGGCAGTCTTTGTAAATACCGCGGAATATATAATTAGGCGCGCTTTACGCGTATCCTCCCACCTTTTTGGGTGGAACTCCCACTTCCCCCACGACCCTCCCACTTTCCCTATGACCCTCCCGCGAACGCATATTGAAAGCACAATTTGTCTGTTCTCGCTCATGTGGCAGGCAATCTGTGATTTTACCCAAGTGCGCCCTGTTTGTAAATAGCCCACATCGTTAAGTCAGTCTTTGCGGACAATTAACGCCTGGAAACAGGCGCAAACGGCTTGATAAATGAGGCCCCTGTCTCTACTTCTCTCTCTGTCTATTATCAGTCAATTGTTGACACCCCTTCTTCTCTTAAACACTGACTAATCCCTGATTAGAATGAGAGAGGTGTGTATAACTGCTCTGACCGCTCTGCTTTACTTTTTATTGAACACACACATGCACACACACACACACAATAACACTTTTGGATTATGAAAACCATTCGAAGTGGTTTGCCTGGGGACACTTTGAAATGCATCCCAAATCCACAAATAATACAATGAAACACATTAACAGAGAGGAACTTTTGAACACACTCATCTACACACACACACATACACACAAGGCAGCCACGTATTTTGTGTGCGTGTGTGTGTTGCAGTCCTGTTCCTTGTGTTTGAAGAAGACAAAACTTAGAAGTAATGAGTGACATGTGACTAGATAAACAGCTGTATTATCTCTTCTATTCGGCCACACCAAAGTAATTACAGTCTCAATCGAAGAAACACAGGAAAAATTAGGGAAGGAGAGGAAGAGAGAGATACAGTAAAGAGATGGAGACAGGGGCATGATAGTGGGAGGAAGGAGAGAGAGGAGGGGGAGAGAGACTCAGAGCTGATTAATCTCTGTTTGATAGAGACAAGTCAACATGCTTGCGCTATCTCGCCCATTTCCCCAGATACAGGAAATGCCATCTCCATTACCCCACAATGGGAAACGGATGCTCGACAGTTAATTGTGTTTGTGTGTGTGTGAGAGACAGCTAGAGAGAAACAGCGAGGAAGAGAGAGAGAAAGAGAGCAAGAGCGAGAGAAGAGGAGTTTTTGCAGGCTTCATTTGAAGCTTGTGGTCTGTTCATCTCCTTTCTCTACCCTGCTCTTCGAAAATACTCCACCTCTTCTGCCCTCACCCCCCCCCCCCCCCAAACCCTCCACCCCCCACCTCTCCACCCCCTGTCCCAAATCCACACCCTCCAACTCCACACACCCATCCCAATCCCCCCTCCCTATGTAATTCCCCTGCCTTCTCCAGTCCCTTCGTCACCATTATCGTCACCTGTGAGTGTTTGTATCCCACGATGCACTGCTCCCTTCTCTTCGGGCTCACGGAACAGCAGTGACACCTACAGGGAATCAAGGATGGGAGGAGCAGCATCCATCATATGAACTCTTAAGATAATCTTTAAAACAGCAAAAAACTGCTTTTGTTAAACATGTTAGAGATTTTTTTCATTACAGTTAAGATGTCTCTCCTTTCTCCTTCCACTGATTGCAGTATTGTGAGGAGATAATTGGCTCTGTTTAGCAGAACCAGTTTTAATATGATTGCCATTCTCATAGGTGCGCTTTGATACTGTCTGCTGCTGTATTTTGTAATTATTCTCTCAGCCATTCACAAGCAGACCCCATTACGTGAGGTCGATGCCAAATGACCGTCATGAGCTGATGGCAATAATTGGATAACACCCTCACTCACTCACTGTCATTTGCAAATAAACACACACACTTTGCAGTTGACACGTAAACCAATGTGTGAATTATTCATAAGCCAATTTACATAAACCATCAACTCTGGCCCATATGAAGAAGTTTTAATGCATCAAAATATGAAAGTGTAAAATGCTTGGCAGTTTCAACCAGATGTAAAGCAAGGTTTTATAGCTGGCATCGTCTCTAACTATCACTCTTAGAACACAATGTGTATAAAAGGTACATTTAAAGATATGAGAATATAATGCTCAGAATTGGGGTGTGCTTGCCTTCGGCGAGCACAAACCATTGTTATCTCACATATATATTGATTTATTATTGTTTATTTTCGCGCCCCTAAGGCTCAGTCAATATTTGGACTACATAGACAAAGTCGATGTCAAAAGGTCCGTCTTGGTCACGATTGCGTTGGTTCTATTGAGATTTATGTTCTGTTGCACGGTTTAGGTTTTAATTCAGTTTTTGTGGCAAAAGTGAAGCTAACGGTGGCTAACTTGCGAGCCACAGTCACTGACGCTACTGACGTCACTAACGTCACGAAATATCACGTGACTACCTGTAGCAGAACATTAGCAGAGAATGTCTAATATAGACTAACCCTAACCCTTAAACAGGCTCTGACATTAGTTTAGCAGTTCGTTAACTTCTGGGAGATAGCTAGGCTAACTGCTTTACTGCAAGGGAGCTGCAGAAACGCCACAAGCAAAGAGGCCAGGGTGATAACTATTTACTCATTTTACTTTGTGATATGAAACGCAATTGTGATGTGTAATGTACAATATAAGCTGATACAAGGAAGTAGTTACATCTACTTTCGGAAACAGTAGTCTACTATTTCACTGAAGCATTAGCATCATGACATTAGCCTCTGTTGCCCGGGCAACACATAACAGCGGTCTATGATGCATCGGTTTTCAATCGTTAAAATAAACATTCCTCACAAATACATTTTCGTTGTAGGATCTATTATGACATTAGATTACAAGTAAACGATTTGTTGGTGAAATTATCATTACCTGTGGTTTCAAACCAGTGTAGCTCACTGCAACGCTGTAGTAGCCTAGTCTAGTAGCTAAAAAAAACATCTTCACAGCTGTTTACAGTAGCCTATGTAGGAAGTCAAATGGCTGCACATGTTCAAATCGGCAATACCCTTACTTAAATCAAGTCCTTCAATAGGTGAAACTATCTGACTAGTGACTACTAACCTGAACTCCATTGCCACAGCCTAAACTTCAATCTGTTCATGAAAATAATTCATTTCAGCCTAGACCGTACAACGGAAGTAACGTTAAATCGAATTCAACCAACGCAGTCGCTACCAAGACAGTCTAGTAGTAGTTGTAGCCTACAATTTACCAGTGCAGCTTCTCCACACAGCAGGGCTATATCGCATTTTGCCTTGTTACTGACAATGATTGCTACCACTGACATTCTTATGAATGAGTGATTTTCCCCTAAATAAATGTCAAGCTTATTTACGTTTTGGGGGGGATATTTTCAGTTAGCAGATGATACTATTTGAATCGCGATTCCATCTGAGATAGCTAGGTACTGCTGGTAACGTTGTTGTTAAACTAAATTTCAAAGGGGGTTCTTTATTAATGAATTAATGCAATATGAGTAGGCTAAATGCCTGATAATATCACGAGAATGGAAAAACTTACAATGATTTACAATGACGTTTAAGAGATTAGGTCAATTTTTACACCGGTCTGCCAAATGTATTCGTTTTGATGCAACTATGAGGTTGCTGATCACCATTCCCTCTTGCAGGGGAAATGAGAAGACAACTATTTCATACTACTCTTCACTCTTAGTATTTTGAGTTGTAAATGAGCAGAAAAAAATATGCTTTTAAATCTATGTAATCTTTATAAATAATAAGTAGCCTATGAATTTTAATATAAAATATACAGAAATATCAGTTATAAAATGTAATTTAAATACGGACCCCTGCAACCAACGCAAGTGAGCAAGCACACCCTACAATTTCCCCAGAAATTGTACCCTCTCTAGTTTACAATACAATATTTCCCACCTCCACAGAAGTGCATGCTAGACTTTAGCATGGGGGTTACCACAAACTTCTTCTAATGCATTCTCTTTCAACACACATGTTGTGCAATGTTTTATGTTTGTTGCCAATGCTACAAGTGAGGGTATCCTCAAACAGCTTGTCTCTGATAGGCTGTGCCAATCACCACAGGCAATTTTATTGATTTTCATCTGATGTTTGCTCCATCCTGACTTCCCCTCATCTTATAGAGTGCACTGTGTGTGCGTGTGTGCGCGTGTGTGCGCGTGTTTGTGTGTGGCCATCTTTTTTATCTTATAAAAAGTTGACTTAGACCCAATGACATGGGGGCAGATGTCCAATAAAAAACATCACTTATTGCTGAGTGGATGAATTACGATGTGCAGTTGACGTGTGAATGTGTGTGCATTTGTGCAGAGGGACGGACATAAAAATACAGAAATAGAAACACACAGACCAGACAGAGCTAAGGGATGGACGGAGAAAAGGAGGGATAGGATATAAAGATGTGGCTCCTTTCTGCAATTACAGTGTGGTTCTGTGAGGGAACCCTTCTGATCTGCTCCACATGCCCGGTCCCCTCCCCAGTCTCATTAAAATAGGGCTGCATACACACACAACACACAGCATACACACCACACATAACACACATGCATACACACAACATGCACACACGCACACACAACACACACACATTTACAGACATATACACAGACACACATACACAACTCATACACAACACTCAGACACAGATGCACACAAACACACACACACAACCATGTTCACACACACTTACAGTGAAGCCCAACTACTTTGCCCCAACACACTAAACCACTTTTCAGGCTTACACTACAGAAGGTGGCGAAGAGTGGATCTAGAGAATGAGAGTGAGATTATGATTTCCAAAAGTCTGGTGGGCAGTCAAAACTGTCTAGGATGAAACTGCATACCAGTTTCATCACCCTAGACATTAGAAAATGTACTCAGGTCAAACTGATTTTATATAAATAAGAATGAGAGCCCCCCTCCCCATTACAATAACTAAGAGACAGAGAGAGAGAAAGAGAGAGCGAGTGCAAGAGAGAGTAAGATAGAGAAAGAAAGAAAGAGAGAGAGAGAGAGAGAGAGGGGGGGGTATAGAAAGAGAGAGAATATGTATCTAAGGCAGACCTGGTCATTTTACGGCCATGGGCCACACCCGGCCCTTTAGCTGTCCCAGTTCGGCGAGTGAGGTAAATCAAAAATTTAAAATAAATAAATGCGTTGAGCGGTAGGAAATCTGTAGTCCTGAAAGACTACAGTGAAACACCACAGTGATCAGGCAATTTACGCATGTGCGCTTAGGTAGTCTCCCCGACAGGAGACAAAGTTAGCTATTGGTTGTGGAGAACAGGTCGCTGTGTTGAAGGATTACAATTTAAATCGTCACTACAGGACTAAACACGCAAACAATACAATACAAGAACTTGACTGATGCAGCGTGGGCGCTTTTGTATAAAGTTAATCAATTGCTTTAACATACATCTTATATATTTTTGTGAAGGTTTAAAGGTATGTTAAAAAATTAAATTACACTTTTGACATATTTTCATAGCCTTATTGTAACCTGTATTACCAGTAGCAGCTCAAAACCATATCATGTATTGTCTTTTTTTTCCCTTTGGGAAAATGAATTGCCCACCCCTGATCTAAGGGGATAAATAACATTTAAATTCTTAATTATCATTTATTGTTTGTCTTAAAAAAATTACGTTATTCATAAAATCCTTTCAAGCCCTGAATGAAGATAAAACCAAACAGTCAAAATGCACAGATCCTCTCTTCTAGCTCATGAGTACTATTAGATCTCCAAGGCAATTCGTCCAGGTGACTGAGCTGTTTATCCTGGTGCGTATGTTTTATAAATCAGACCTGCTTAGTGTCCCATTCTTCCTTATTACCCTGGACAGAGTGATGGAGCACCTGCAATGCATCAGTGCTTTCCGCAACCCCCCCCCCACAACCCAAGCACACACATATACACACACATACAAGTACACACACATACAAGCATACACACAAACACACATGTGCACACACCTGCATGCATGGTTAGCATACAAGTACAAGCATACATGTGCACACACTGTGTAGCATTTAAGTCCCATATTTTCCAGGTTATGAAACAATTAGCATCACATTAGAGTTGCTTGGCCTGTCTCACCACCTTGGGCTCACTGTGACGAAGCAGTGGACTGGATGGATCATTCTCTCCATCAACTAAGCCACACACACCCACATACTGTACATCATGCCACACCTGCCCTTTACCTTGTGTGTGCATTTGTGTTTGTGTGTGTGTGTGTGTGTGTGTGTTTTGAGTGTCTTTTCCCCCAGTTAAGTGTAATAAAGTGTAGGGCTAAAATAATGTGATGAGCTTAATGACCCGCCCTTGAGGCTGCCAGTTCTCGCTCTCACTCCCTCTCTCCCCCTCTCTCTCTCTCTGTCTATTCTCCATCCCTCCATCTTTGCGTACATGTGGAATGAAGGTGGAGAATGGGGGTCGACTGGTACCATTTATCTTACTCAGGAGCCAGGGAGGAGAGAGCAGCGAGCAAATGAGAGAAGAGGGGAAGAGTAGAGAAGGGGAAAAGAGGGTGATTGGGAAAAGAGGATGTGTGTTTGTTTTCTCTTTCACGTACTTCGATCTTACTATTTTGTGTGCGTTTCACAGTCTGTGTTTCTACTGCATCTCTCTGGCTTTCTCTCCCTCTTTTTCCTCACTCTCCTGGTTGGTCCCTCCCTTCCCTCTTTCACCTTCCCTCCTCTCTCTCTCCTTCCATCTCCATCTGCTTCTTTTTCTATCCACTCTCTCTCTCTCTCTCGCTCCCTTTCTCTCTGTGTCTCCCCTTCTCTCTCTAGTGATAGGAAGACAGTGTGGAGTCTCTCCCTGTGCTTCCTGGACCAGTTGAAACTTTTCAGCCAAACTCATTTCACCCCTGACAGAACGGCCTTAGACACACACACACACACACACACACAGAAAGAGAGATAATCAAACAGAAATAAACCCCCATAGTATGAAAATGAATACAAAGAACACACACACTTTCAAGGTACAGTTATATTCAGACTGTGAACAAGATCAAAATGATCATTATTTTAATCTTCTTCATCTGAATCATCTACTCCTCACCCCTCCTCTTCTCCCCTCCCAGATGTTATATGTGCAGCGCTGACACTGTATTCGAAGCACATATAACACCTGCCTATACACACGCTTTATAAAATGTCATATGCACAAATGATGCCAGTTTATATGCAAACCTAATTATCTATCAAACTGTAAGGTGTAGTGTTCATTCCGCACTTGCTAAAACTCGCCAGGGTAGCCTACGTGTAATTCACCCCTATAAGATATGCGGTGAATGCTCTGTGTGCAGCTACGCTGACAATGACACTGTCCTGTCCTCTGCTCTGTTCTGTTCCCCTCCCTTCTCCTAAAGCCCTCCCATGCCCTCCTCTGATCTAGCAGTATGGCTGTGTTATTTCACCAGGTGAATGAAGTGACTGATCACAGTCTGACTTTGATTAAAAACATCATAGCAAATGAGTCAGCATATCTAAACTACGCATCAGTTGATGAAATATAAGATTGGAATTAGACAGAGATTTATGACTTCCCCTGCAGGCTGCTGGACTGCTTTGGCTCTGAGGTTGTTTGTTAATTCCATTCCTCTTCTTAAATAGAGCATGTAATTCCTTTAGGGGGACAGATTTTACCCAATTCACCCGGTGAGTCACTTGGCTGTGATTAGGATAAACTGAGGCCAGCACTGGGACCTACTGGCGTGGTACCTGTGATAGACAAGGATGGGGGAGACAGAAATAGAGATAGGGAATGGGGAGACAGAGAGAAGGAGAGGAGGAGAGGGGGAGGTACAGAGCGAAAAGAAGAGGGGGTAGACAGACAGAGAGAGTGGAGTAGAGACAGATAGAACGTGAGTGGGGCCAGCGTGTATTACAGTTTTTCAAGATTGCTAAAACACATTTTTTGAAACAGTCAACCATTTTCTCAAAACTGTAAACACAAAACCAAATATTCAAACTCAATTTCCAAAACCTCTGACTCTTCTGGCAAAATCTAACACTCGCCCCTAAACCATGTAACCTGTGTTCCAACAGCAAATCAATATATAAACACCATGGAGCAATCATTAGACACAACACATAAAAATGGAGAACACAACATCCAGGCCATGTAGTTCCATGAAAAGACAAATTTGTTTATGTATACACAGTAAATGCATTTGCGTAGCAATAAAGAAAATTTATTTTGGATTTTAAAACACTGGATTTTGGTGTTTCAACACCCATTGACACTTTACATTACCTTACATGCATTTAGTCTTTTAGCAGACACTCTTATCCAGAGCGACTTACAGTAAGTACAGGGACATTACCCCCGAGACAAGTAGGGTGAAGTGCCTTGCCCAATGACACAACGTAATTTGGCACGGCCAGAATCGAACCAGCAACCTTCTGATTACTAGCCCGATTCCCTAACCGCTCAGCATGACTCCCACTTTCTTGATATATGACTATGTTTAGCCTGCACCTCTGTTTTGCCAACCGTCTCTGGAGGAGGGGATCCCTCTCTGAATTGCTCCCCCCTCCTTTGTTCTCCTCCCGTTTTTCTGGGAGTTTTTCCCTGTCTTCCTTGAGGCTTGAGGTTGACTGAGGGGTAGTTCTATCAGCGTATGTGAAGCCCTCTGTGACATTGCTTGTAAAAAGGACTATACAAATACTGTGCATTTGATTTGGTTTGAAAATATTAAAGAAACCATCACAACTTAGTACTGTCAACAAAGAACAAAGACAAATGGGGTAAAAAGCCTCTGGTGTGCTGGATCCAGCCTTGAAAACCCTCCACACCTATATCACCACAGGCCAATTCCATTGCCTGTGGAGATTTACCCTGGTATATGGACATAGACCGCTACACAGAGAAATACTCTTCAATTGGGTTGAGAAAAGGGCTGTATGGTGGAAGGTAAACATTTACAGTAAAAAATGCTGGTTGATGTTGAACTATTCTTGTATATAGACACCACGGTGAAAGCTGACATTGTCCCAAACCACCATTAGAAAGAAGTGTGAACAATTTTGAGTCATTGTGTTTTACAGATGACAACTGTGTTGTAGTTGTGTTTACTGTTTGCCCCCTGTGTTTACCATTTTGCAGCACAAGTGCATCACAGTTCAAAATGTGTTTAGTGAATGAGAATGTGTTTAGAGTTTTGCCAAAAGAGTGTCTGATTTGACAAATTGGTTTAGTTCACTGAACATTTGATTCAGAGAATGGGGTTTAGTGTTTTAGCAATTGTGAAAAACTAACTAAGTGCAGGGGGGGGGGGGGTCATCTACAGAGAATAAGATGAGGGATCATGTGCAAACAATAACAGAGAGATATAGACAAACACACCCACACAACAGGGACTGGGGTGCCACCTGGGTGAATACGTTTACATGAGGGAAGCTTTTGAGCATGTGTGTGGAGTGTTGCATGAGTGTGTCGAGGTGTGTCAGGTTTGCTACATTCCATCTCTCTCAGCAGAGTTTCTGTAAGGTCCTAATTGGTCGCACTGCTGCGGTAAAAACAGACACACATACACACACACTGCAAAGAACTGTTGATGTTTCCCTTCAAGTGAGAATGGGTCCCAGGACAGGGAGTCCCTATTACACAGCTACTGAGTTGTACAACACACACACAAAAACACAACCACACCACACAAGATGTGTACGAAGGGATTGGTGGTAGAGGCCCAGACAGTGTGTGGTTAACAAGCTTGTTTCCCATCAGGAAGTATCACATCACTGTGCTCTCTTTCTCTCTATCTCTCTCTCTCTCTCTATTTCACTGTGTCTCTTTGTCTGTCTCCCTTTCTGTGAGTGTACAGGCAGACAAAGCCCTTCTCATCCTAGCTCTCCTGTGCTGCTGCTCTCAGCTCTATCTCTCTGGTGATGTACAGCACAAACCTCAGCCACCCCTCACTTTGCTTCTTGTTATTTGTCTGTCTTATCTTCCCCTCTCTCTCTTTTTTTGGTGAAAAAAGGTGTCTGAAGTTGCTGTACGTGTGTGTGTTTGTGCCTGTGCGAGCTCACACACACAGACACACATGCAGGCACACACGTTTACAAAGGCACACAGGTGCACACACACACCTAAAGTATAGCATGCTCTACATCTGTACCTGATGACAGGAAGTGTAGGTGGGATGAATGACACACCTCAGGTTGATTGACGCATAGCCTGAGGGCAGACAACAGCAGCGTCTTTCTCACCTCTCCACATTATTCCCTGCGCTGCACCTCCTCCTCTCTTCTCTCCTCTTCAATAGGGAATGAATTTTCCCTTTCCTCATCTGTTTTTCATTCAATTAGATTTTCGTCCGGATTTCTTTTCACACTTTCACACTCCCTTGCTCCCCCATCCTCATGTTCTCTTCATCTATTCACGTTTCCTATGAGTCCCTCCTCCACCTCCTCTGTCCTCCCTCCATCCCTCGCTCCCCCACACCAGTGTCTGATTGGGGTTCCCTTCATCAGGGGGATCAGAGGAAGACAGGGGCCATGGCCAAACCAGTCTCTAAGATAGGTTATTACACTCCTACACTACATACCTGCAAAACACTATTAGCTGATACATGAGCTGTATGAGGAGTCCAGAACAACATATTCAGCATTTAGTCAATGTGACTGAATAGAAAGCCTTTGGAACTTGTATTAACATGTGTTAATATGTGTTAACACTGCACTGTTAACACTTTGAGTGTGTTTGAGTGTCAGGGTCACCCACTCTGGCAGACTTGACAAGACACTTATGCTTCTGTGTCCGTCACACTGTCATTTTGCTCTTGCAGGTAGTGTGTTGTTTTAAGTGGGAACATAATTAATGCCCTGAAAACTAAAACATCCAGTTCAACTGGTATAAGCATAATAAGTTGTTTAGAGTCGCAGGTTAAAGACCATGGACATCTCTTTGGTCTCCCCGTGCAGCAACATGATCAGCACCATGGACAGTTACTTGTAATGAGTAGTAGTACACTTTTAGAGCTGCAAGTTCAGCACCATGGAGAGCACTTTGCCCGTGTATTCATACATTGGGGGGTTCAGAACCATGGACAGCTCAGTAAATATGCTGTAACTTTGGAGAGCATCTTCTATCACACCAGGACGGTCAGGAACAGACGCACTCCAAACAGCAGATGTGGAACATTGCCTAGGTATTTTCTGATCAACCAAGGAGCAGCCAATGATCTTTCTCCCAGCTCTGTTTGAAGTCTCTCCTTCCATTCCTGCCCTGCCTTTTTGGTGCTTGAGTGTTTCCCCTCTCTTGTCCCAGTATTGTGTTGCAGACTAATAATTACAGCTTTAATAGCAGAGTTCCGAAGAGAGCTTCTCAGCTGGGAACCACGTCGATGGCCAGAGCTAGAGGCAGGCTCAGGTAGCAAAGCTGTTGGAAATTGAGTGCTTGTAATTGCCCCATTAAGAAAGTCGAAAGTGCCAAAAGTGGTGTTTTCAGGATTGAATAAATCACATTTACATTGAGAGACAGTTTCTAAACTGAGTGTGTTGGGTTTGCTGTCTTAACCCATGCTAAGATCTAGAATCTCTGGAGTTATTTATATATATATATAGGGTGATTTCAGGTAATGTGGGACACTTTTTGGTAGAGGCTCCAGTAGACTTACAAAATAACTGTTAACTCGCCCCAGTGGTGTTTCTGTAAATCGTTTTAGGGCTTAGGAACATTTTCATGTTGGATTGAAATGGGAATACACAATATTATAGAAGCTACACACTTTCAAACATGACATGACCCCCTCTCTCACTCAGGAAGCATTTTCAGGTAATCTGGGACAGCTTGTCTGGTAAAGTGGGACAGTCATCTTCTGTCAGCCAAGTCTGCTAATATAATAATAATTAGTTTATATACAACAATGCTAGGTGCAAGGGTGTGGCAAGATTCATTTAGTTGTGGGGTTTGACAATAGGCATAAAGTGTAACTGATGTAAACCTTAGTGATGTGCAGTCTATGTGCTAGCTAGCTAGTCCCGCTGCGTTAGCATTTTGTTGGACTAGCGTTAGCAGTCACGTTTACAAGTCTGAAAGCTCTGGTTTGATGACAGTGTAAGTTGTTATTTAGTTGGGAACTTAAGTGCAGATGCATTGGTATTAAACATTTGAGAACTGTCGAATTAAATTACTTTTATAGCATAAACACGGCATTACTAGATGTCCCACTTTACCTGAAAAATGCTGTCCCACATTACCTGATCAGGTAATGTGGGACAGTCAAATAAAAGTTTAAATTTTTTCTAACAAAGTGTCACGGATCCTCCTCTTGCACCCCTCAGACGGTCTAGTTCCCCAGAGTACTGAGGACAGCGGAGGAACACGGACCGACTCACACCTCATTATTGCACACACCTGCACATCATCATCAATTAGTTCAAGTTCAAGTCTTTTATTTGTCAGGTACACAGAACAACACGAGGTTAGACTGGGCACTGAAATTCTTAAGACAAGACAACGCAAGCACCTGGCATAACATATAAGTACACGGAACATAATTTACATCTATGCTGAGCTTAAATAAGTGAAACTTCCTAATATACAGATAGCAATAAATAATCGACTATACTAACCCTAATACTAAAACTTCCTAAATTACAGATAACAATAAATAGTACACTATACTAACCCTAAATGCACATAAGACCTATTTCAATCCTATAACCTATTCTAATCTAAGTGGAGTACAGTACAATAGTGCAAATTTGCAGATCAGTGACTATGTCAATGACCATACAGGAGCCTGGTGGCGAGGTACAGTGAGGTACAGTAGTGCAATGTTACTGATAATGCAACCAGTAGCTGAAAGTGACAGTGTATAAGTGACTAGTGTGCAGTAAATCAATGTCCATATCAGTGTCCATTCAGAAGCCTAATGGCCCTTGGATAGAAACTGTTGTCCAGTCTGCATGTGCGCGACCGAATGCTGCGGTAACGCCTGCCAGAAGGCAACGGGGTAAAGAGACTGAAGGATGGGTGGTAACAGTCTCATAGAATCCTGCTAGCTTTCCTGAGGCAACATGTGTGGTAGGTGTCCTGTAGGGCTGGGAGCTTCCTGCCGATGATGAACTCAGCAGAACGGACCACACTTCGTAGGGCCTTGCGGTCCCTGTCTGTGCAGCTCCCATACCACACTGTAATACAACCAGTCAGAATGCTCTCTATAGTGCATCTGTCAAAGTTAGTGAAGATGACTGAGTCCATACCGAACTTCTTCAGTCTCCTCAGGAAGAAGAGGAGCTTACAGGCCGCTTTGACCACCTTGTCAGTGTGAACAGACCAGGGGTCTCATTTATAAAACTGTGCATAGGATTCTTACTAAAAGTCTACGTACGCCTAAAAGCCTAAAATGGCGTATGCACACAAAAATTCAGATTCATAAAACCGTGCGTACGCACACCTGTATGCAATGTTCCCTTTATAAATCACAAATTACCCACAAGTGTGCATACGTGAATCAGCATTGTACCCCGCCCTGAACACGCCCATTTTTACCTTAAATGGTTAATGCCAAGCACCTTATGAATGCTAATCTAGTATGTCATCATGACCCTGGCATGCGATTATTCTTTACGGTGAATCATGGCGCATGAGAACTTCTCAGATACTGTTAGCCTATTGGTGGAGCCCAAAACATTTGGTGGCCGGTAGATCACCAATTGAAAAAACTGTGCGAGTGGCGTCAACTGTGCCATTGATGCCGCGAGTCGAGATACCATTTGAAAACAAAAGCGTTTTGTTATGAACAGTAATCTATTAAAGTCCGGACTGATAACAAGGACGTGGAGTGTAGCGATTGCAGGGGAGCTTAACGACTGTATTTCAAGTTTTCGACATATGATGATATATGCACAGTATTAAATACATATATTTAGTTACACTGTGTTCAGCAGTGATTTAAAGGTAGGATATGTGATGTCATCTGCATTCCATGCAGTCGGGCATTTCCCCCTCCTGCACTCCGGTAGTGGACAATATGATGGTGAGACGGCGCTGAAATTAGATTTAAAATTTGAGTTGGATTGTACAAAAGGTTTATGAAACAATTATCACTCAGTACAAGCTCAAATACTACTGCTGGATTAAATTGTCATGGCGTATGCACATTTTCAGCCAAGTTTTGTGCGTACGCAAGCTTTATAAATGAGACCCCAGGTGAGGTCATTGCTGATGTTCACCCCGAGGAACTTGAAGCAGCTGACCTTTTCCACTTCCGATCCATTGATGAGTAGGGGTGCATGCTCCTCCTCCTGCCGCCTCTTATAGTCCACAATCATCTCCTTGGTCATCATCTCCAATTACACACAGTATATAAACCCTGTTCAGACCAGGCACTATTGTGGGTAATTGGGATGTGCTTCGGCGAGCACAAACCATTGTTATCTCACGTATATTTATCTCACTATTGCTTTTCAACTTCTCAGTTCTTCCGCCGTTTTTTGGCCTTTAACCAGTCCTGCATACTTTCACCGATTCCTACAATTTTGGTATCAAAACGTTCAGCTCCTTCAGGAGATGATGGCTATGACTTATGGTATTTCTCACTTTTATAATTTTTAAAGAATTAAGGTTTTTGTGCAAATTATTCTCCCATTGAAAGTAATGGTAAATCTTTTCAAATCATTAAAAAGCTTCCCCACTACTTCAGCATACTTTCAGCTAGAGACACCATTCAGCCTTTAAAATGTTCACAAGACATTCAGCTATTCCCAAATGATTCAGCTCTTTCAAATATATTCAGCCAATTTTGAATTGTGACAGTTTGAAATACATGAAAAATGTAGCTCCTTCTTGATTTTTATGATTGAGCAGCCAGCAGTGGCACACTCTTTTTCTGATATTCAACTAAATTGTCAAACAAATTCCTCTGACATCCATATAGTTTAACTTACAGAAACAAGTTTTACCTTAAAATATAGGAAAACTTGTCCTCTTTCAGCCAATTTAACTACTAAAGATTTTCAGCTTTGAGCCTTGAAGCGAGAGCAGCCTTTCAAATTCTCTCACTAACTTCAATGGAGAGGTGGGTAAAATTCGTCAGAGAATTTCGAAAGTAGACGTGTTTTTAAACTGCCGGTAGAGTCGTATTTATGACCGCACAGACATATAAAGGACACCTCTGGTTTCGGCAGAGTCTTGGGTCTCCGAAAATATCCTCATTTTTGGGATTGGATGTACAGTTTTGCGTCTGGGTTAACTTGTTTGAGGTGTGGCTGCTGGCGTTAATCCTACGAACAAACGCTAAGTAACTGGAAAACCTTTACTGTTATTTGATGATATTGAACACATATGTAAAGTAACTTGTCTTTACTCTAAATATCTTCTCCGTTTTCAATTTGAAGTTGTACATCTACCTTATGTTGGAAATCTTCCATTGCATCCTCTCTAGCTTCACGCCTTCGGTTATTATTCAAGCCTACGGTGTTAATACATAGCCTACCACTTTGACACACTTAAGAAATGATCCGCTGCTTAGATGTATCATGATCTTGTTATTTACGTATAAAAAACTCACCAGGGACAACGACAACATCGGCCACCCTGCACTATGAATTATTATTTTGATGTCATCTTAAAGTGTCTGAACAGGACTGGGTGTGCAGTTACGCATGATTCGTTTCTCCTCCGTCTTGAACCTGAAACCTAGATTCTAGGTTAGAAATGTTGCCAGTCTGTTGCCAATGATTAACGGTTGCTACCTTTTTCCAGCAAGTTCAAGTCATTCCAGTGTTGTCCTTTTACCTTCAAATTCGTTCAACCCAGACTTCAGCAACTGGAGCCGAGTGCACCAGCTGGGCGTACGCCTGGACGTACGCTACGTCCGACGTAGAATTGAAAGTTACGACTAACTTAAAGTTACGACTAGTGCACCAGTTAGACTTAAGCCCTTTATGTGCTGCACCTGGGTGTACATTTTACGCCTAGTGGGGAGCAGGCGTAAAGGCCGATATATGCTTCTGCGTTTTTCGAAAAACGGACACATGGGAACGCCCTCGTCTCCGTGGAACGCCCTTTATAATCTCTCCGTCAGCCCTCGTAGAGCCACGGAGAGCTTGACGTGCACCTCCTTAATTTTGTAACTGTCCGGGAGAGCTACGGAGACCCCCTTGGCTGTGATTGGTCAGTATTAAGTACCGCTTGCGTCAGGGGTAGGGGCGGGGTTGCCGTGATAGCAGGATGAACAGAATCCTTTGACCGCCATTGCTTGTAAAGTTTTTACAATTCATATTTCAGCTAAACAGTACATGTAAATCTGAATCTGAATTAAAATGTGATGAGAAATGGGCAGTGTAGTTGCTGAAAATTTGCGTATTTTATTGATGGAACGGCTAATTTGTAAATTTGCTCCGACTTTTCGGTAACTTAGGTAAATAAACACTCAACAACGTCTAAACAAAAAACCGTTGGGCCACCAACTCTGCTGGCGGTGAATTGTTTTCAGCACCCACAGCCTACGGAGAACCATAAACGCAGTCTATCCGTCCGTATCCGTGCGTATCCGTGCGTATCCGTGCGCCCGCCCATCCGTAAACGGAGACGCAGAAGCATATTTCGGCCTTAAGTTGGAAAATAGGACCAATATCCTATCCATGGTAGCCTAATTAGGGCTAACACTAGTTTGATCGCACATGCAGCGCGTCTTGTTAATAGGCAACATGGAAAGGGCATTAAGGCGAGAAAGTCGTCCGTGGTAGCAGAAATCCACTGTTAATTTAGTTGTTGATCGATTTCCAGCTGATTGTTTCTGTTTGTTTGTGTTGATATTATTATACATTTCCCCGTGAACACGCTTCTATTCTCAGTATACAAACTATATGTTTTCTAATTTCTCTATCAGTAAAATGTTTTTTTCTTTTGTTTTTCTTTATCCATGGCTTGTTTTGAACGGAGATAGGCTAGCTATAAAGTGCGCTTCGGATAGGCTCAGAGAATGTCTAATAAACCCGTGGACTGGCTCTGATAGGCTCTTAAATGTGTTGCTTGGCAACGATCGACGCTTTCGCATTTTCACAAGGACGCGCATCTTAAGACCAGACGTAGCTACGACCTTGGTCTGTCAAGCTTGGTGCACTTGGTGTAAATTTAAATCACAAAGTCGGACGTAGCTAAGACCGACGTAAGAGTTAAAGGGGCAATTGACTGCAAAACCGATTTTACCTTGTCATAGTTGAATAACGACAGTTCGGTGGGTAAACTGAACATACCCTGAATATCAAAGTCCATTGACACCTCTTTCCTATTCAAATCTCAAAAAGAAAAAATGTGGCTGTAAAACGCTAGCTTTTCAACAAAGCTACCGGTCCTACGTAGGACCGGTGATCGCCCTCTTATTGGCTCTGGTCTGTATCTTTGTCACGCCCCAGAATTTACATCCAGACCAGCCCGAGGTAGCGTCTATCTCCGTTACTAGTTTAGCTGCGCGCTGCTCTGTGTAGGCTACTTATAAGGAATTACAAAGAAGAATGTTTTGAATTATAACAAGGATATTGAAAATGGACCACGGTCGTAAATGCTGTGTTCCAGGCTGTACAGGGAAGGCTAACACTCACAGTCTTCCCAAGGAGCCAAACATTCAACAGGCATGGCTGCTGTTGTCTATGAGAAGATCCCGGCGAAGTTCGACACTCAATCATTCATTTGCTCTGAACATTTCACCCAAGACAGTTTTGACAACCTTGGACAATTTCAAGCAGGATTTGCTAGGAAGCTGAACCTGGAAAGAGGTGCTGTTCCGACCGTATGCTCATTGCAACCGCAAGCTATAAGGACAGTATGATTTTGTGCTAACAGTTATTAGCAATGCTAATGTTTCCTGTATATAGCATACCAGGTAGAATGCTAAATACGTTTCTACACACATCAAATGACTCTAGCTAGACTAGCTGTAGTCGGCATTAGAAGGGAAGCTTCCGAAAAATAGCCAGAAAACGAACAGCAGTCTGGCTTATTGCTAACGCCTGTCTAGATAATCTATTTGAAAGAACTGGAGAAAGGCAGGTTCTAGATACAGGATACGTTAGCATTGCTAGTAACTGTTACTAGTAACACCTAGACTAGGCATGTAAACAAGTTTAGCTTGCTATCGCAAGAGCATAGGTAGAATGTGTGATAATTTAGCCTAGTTTATTGGCAATGGGGCTAACGTTGATTCATGTTCCTGACTGTGTTTCATTCAAATAAATAACATGTGTAATGAAAATCTACAATTCACGATGCATGTTTGTCCAGATCTTTGTCATGTTATTTTACAGCAAGATATCTACAGCTAGCTAACTGAAGCCGAGTAGAATCAAGATATGGTTTGGTTGCTAAGCTGTAGCCTAACGTTCTACCCACCTAAGTCAATCCAGTTTGCTTCAACAACAGTGGAAACAAGTAATGTTATCATTTCAAATTATATATAGTCAATCTGTTGAAAACAGTGTTGTGTAGACACAATAGATTTATTAGCGCATTTTTTTTTTCAAGTCTCCAACTTCGGTGTTTCAGCGAGTGCTGCTGTTGGCCATGTTGCGTTTTTGCTCCCAGCTTCACTCGTTGATAACCAACCAATCAGCGCGCAGCTGATCTAAATAGTATTGAGCATACCATAAAAGGAGAAAAGCTAGTGTTTTTTCCCGGGAACATTTCAGAGGATCTGTCAGAGGGCATAGAATAGCACCCGGGCCATTTTCAACCCAACCAATGTTACATACCCTATTCGGAGACCTTAAGGAACAGTGTGAAATACCCAAAAAACCCAGTCAATTGCCCCTTTAAGACCAACTTTTTTACGCCCAGCTGGTGCACTCGCCTCCAGGTTTTCTGCTCAATTTTCACATTTTCCTGCAGCTCATCTTTCTGAAATTTTCCCCTTTTTGTTTTGCATTTTTCTTCTTCTTTTCTTTTGTTTTCTGCCTTCATCTTGCTCCAGGTCCTTTCAAAAATACCTTTCACAGCAGTACCTTCCAACTGCCAGTACTTTTGCATTTTTCTTCTCTTTTCTGTACTTTTCTGCCTTCATCTTGCTGCAGGTCCTTTATAACATACATTTCAGGCCTTTTGAAACTCCAGCAAATAATTTTCTGCTAAATGTTCAAATTTGTATGCATTGTTCCTCTTCTTTCAGATTTTTTTCACTTTTTGTTTTGCATTTTTCTTCTCTTTTCTGTAGTTTTAAGCCTTCGTCCAGCTCCAGCGCCTATTTAAAATACCTTTCGGGCGCTTTGAAGCTTCAGCTTCTAACTTTCTACAAAATGTTCAGCTTTTTTAGCATGGTCAGCTATCCCCATTCAGGGTTTCAGCATTCTCACTGCTGATTCACAGGAACAGCCTTTTTCTAGTTATTTTTATTATTGTTTATTTTCGCGCCCCTAACGCTCAGTCAATATTTGGACTACATAGACAACATCGGTGTCAAAATGTTCGTCTTAGTCACGATTGCGTTGCTTCTATTCGGATTTACGTTCCGTTGCACAGTTTAGGAGGTTACGTTTTTGTGGCAAAAAAGTGCATTCTGTCAACGAAGGGTACTCACTAACCTACGTCACTACGTCAGCACACATTAGCAACAACGCATAGATACAAGGTGATAGAGACGTTCCGGCACGCAAGTTGGAGCTTGGATTATGAATGAAAAATACCACCCCCAAAAATTCCCAACCATTGGACTTTTTTGAGGAAGTGATTTAGAGTGGAACTGCAACCTCAGATTTTTTATTTAGGTCGTGAAAATCTTTGTAATTTGAGCGAGTGCGGGTCGCCCGTGAGACCGCCTAGTCTTTTAGGCGGCAGCCATGCTAGAAAGCGTCATAGTAGTATTTTTGTCATTTTAAAGTTCAATTTTACATGAAAAAACAGAAAGAGGGAAATTTTATGACGATATGACTATTGTGAAGACAGCCAGGTGGTGAGATTTTAATGTAGGTTGCTGTAAAAACTTGTATTTGTTTGCTACGTGAGAGGCCCGTCAGCCTCCATGGACGATTGCGGCAGCTGTTGTCGATCTGCGTCTGATGAGTATTTTCTTAATTTCGTACCAGGGTCAATTCTACCTCAAAATGGAGAGCAGTGTTTTAAAGATATGGTGATCGCAAAGACAGCCAGCGGGTTTGCATATTTTTGTGATTTGTGTAAAACTTGTGGAATTTGAGTTAGACCGCGTCTTGTTTTGACTTTAGCCTCAGAGTCACAGACTCGGCTCGCCCACTGGCAGTGTGTAGTAGTAGGCTACAGTAGCCTACTGTCTTCAATGCCACAGCTATTATTATGTAAAAAGAAACGTTCTCATTTCCAGTGCTTTCAAACAATCAGTGAAGTGTGGCTAGCAACAGCTGCTAGCTTGCCTATGAATTAGCCATGTCCCCCTAAATTAATATCAAACTTATTTAAGTTTTGGGGGGCTTATTTTCAGTTAGCAGATGGTACTGTTCGAATCGCAATTCAATCTGAAATACTGGCAGTGACAACGTTGTTGCAGTAGCTTGTTTCAAAGGCTGTTCGCTTGTTTCAAAGGGTGTTCTTAATGAATTATGCAATATGAGTAGGTTAAATGCTTGAAAATATCACTAGAAGGGAAAACAGACCCACCTGCAACCGACGCAAAAAAGCACACCCTACAATTTCCCCAGAAATTGTACCCTCTCTAGTTGTCTTTGCACTATGCTATGCAATGCACATAATGTATGTTGTTGAAATCCTAAAGTAAAAGTGCTTCACCTGCCTTTGTCTCCTCGTACCTTACTGCCAAGGATCAAAGTGTCTCGTGACACAAAGCATTATTTTACACACTTTTGTGTGTGTTTCAATCAGTGGTTAAACCCCTTCAATATGCTGCAATAGTACTCATCGTAACTTGATTTAAATTCCTTTGCCAGCCTTGTCATTGAAAAATATAATGTCATATGCCGCTTTTGATGCGTTTTTTCTGTATAGACCTCTTGTCAAGCCAGATCACGCCTACTCTGATGATGTCAGACAAATAAAAACCACTGCATAGTGACTAGAAGTGTTGTATTTACGAGTCAAGATCAGCTCTGGTGATTGGATGTCGGTTTTGCACATATTAAATCATCAAAATGCATAACTGTCCCACTTTACCTGATGTCCCACATTACCTGAACTCACCCTATAGACTGTATATACTGTATGTATACTTTTAAGACCAACTGACAATACGGAGGACAGCTCTCTGGTTTATTATGATGTTCAAGATCCTTACTTCTTATCTAGGTTTCCAAGTTTCCATTCAAAGCCCTCTACGGACATAAACCAGAAGCGCTGGGATGGATGGAGGGATGGAGAAAAGAACAGAAAGAGGGAAAGAAATGAAACATGCCATGAAAAACAGGTGTTGAGCTGTTCAACATCACTTCCTATCTGCTTTTATGTCCAAAGACCTTGGAAATCCATGCCATCAAACACACAAACCCACCAGACTCTGTCTAATTTCACTCTCTGTCACTCTCTTACACACCCTAACTCACACATACATTCACAGAGTGGTGTAACAAGGATTCTTCCTGTATGAAGGCGTTGGCGACATCTGATTTATAATGATGGAGATGTGTGTGTCTGTGCGTGCGTGCGTGCGAGTGAGTGACTAAGCATTTTCACAAGGATTTACAGCTAAGGAGATATCACCAACTGATTTGTATATCATGTTCCTGGCTTGGCGAGCCAACACACACACAGAGACTAAGAGCCAGATTCGCTCCCGTCTTTCACACACACACAAACACACACTCATGCAAGCACAAAACACAGTACACACACAGATAACAAACAGTCTTAGGGCCCTATCTTGCACCCAGCGCAATTGACTTTGTCAACGATGCAAGTATCATTGCTAGTTTGCTGTCGACGCAAAGCGAACTTTTCCCTCCACAGACATACGTCGGTAAATTAGGGAATGACCTTGCGCTACCGGGGGCGGTTCAGCGAAAAAAGGAGGCGTGTTCCAGCACAAACGTTGCCTGGTGCTATTTTGCAGTTTCAGACAAACAATTCCGCCACTCACCAGGAAAAACATAGTCTAAAGTCAATGGCGCGTTATTCAGATGCTATTTTAAAGGCGCAAGCTTGTCCCGTGCGCACTGCTGGCGGGGCCAGGGTCTTCTTTCTGCGAAGCTACGTTACATTGTTTTGATTTATGGCGTGGTACATTTCTTCAATGATTATAAAAAGTTTTTCATGAGAAATCTCTGTATGTGAACTTGATTTGTAACAATTGTGTTAATTTCCTCTCAAGCCTTTTTAACGAAGCTAATTTGGGTGGGTAACTTCTCCTCCATCAGAATCAGAATTCAGTTTATTCGCCATGTAGCCTATGTTACACAAACACGGAATTTACTGTGGCAGGAAGGTGCAAACAATAAACATATACGGGTCTCAAATTAAGTAAAAAAGTACATTAGTTAAACTAATTCTAAGAACTAAACAATATAACAATAAAAAATATATATAAATACAAATAATAAGAAGAATTTGAATGTGCAATGAGAAAACTGCTCTGCCTTTCCCATACGATGTCACTTCTCTATCTTTTACGGCCCCAACGAGAACGTCGGTCTCCTCGGCTGTGAACGGCTCCTGTGTGCGCCTGGCAAATCCTTTTTTTAATAGAAATCCGCTATGTAACAACTGCACCTGCTCTTAAAGGGAATATGAGATGACGCTCTGAATGGTTTCTTGCACGTTACGCCCAAACCACACCCATTCTCTGTCTGTAGTTACTTCAGACCAACCCATTTTAGAAACCGGGCGTTGACGCTCGTGTAGGGCATTGTGAGAGCGTACGCGAGCGTCAACGCCCGGTTTCATTGAAAATGGATTGGAAGCCGACGCTCCGCGCCGCTCCGCTCCGCTGTAGTGGACACGCACCGTTAGTCTTTCTTTCCACTATTCTCCCCCTCTCTCTTTCGCTCTCTCTCACACACACACATTTACACACACTCTATAACACGGTGTGTTAACATCTGCTGTGATTGCCTTCGTCTGTCTTGCTTTGTGTCACGGACCACAAGGAATTCCAGCATGTATAGACCTTATTATTTCTAACATACATGTTCCAGGTACATACATGACCCACGCTTTACCCCGACTTCATGTGACTTCTGTCAAACTGGAGAACAGGAGGTACGCATGTTACACAGGTGGGGTGCTGAGAGAAGCACAGCAACCCTCTGGCTAAGACACAGCAAGGGCACACACACACGCTGTGTCATATGTGTTCACAAGGCACACACACACACAGCAACCCAGCGGGCTGACACACCAGTTACACGGTTGTCACAGCCACATCCACACACACAGCTGGAGAGCATGTTTAAAGCCATCTGTCAGTGACTGAAAGACGGAAGTACTGTGGCACATGCTCCAGGTTATCAAAGCCATGCTGTCAATTGGTGATGTGTTAAGCTTGATGTATGTGTTTCTTTGTGTGTGTGTGTGTGTGTGTGTGTGTGTGTGTCTGTGTGTGTGTGTGAGTAACCGTGACAATGAGCCATTCTTTGACTAGGCTGGAATAGCACATTTCTGACACCTGACAGCTTTCCTCAATGCCACACACAGTTTTCCCAGCGCTCAACAAGGATAATCCTAGATTCCAGGCCCTGTCTGATTACCTCACAGTCACCGAGGCCTCAAGCTGGATCACTGGCTGTTTATCAATCCGAAGAACGCGAAGAACGCAAGTACAATCTTTTGTAGAACGTTCTTGCAAGCGTCCTTGCGAGAATGGTCTTGCAAGTCCGCAAGGATGGAGAATGAATTGAGATGCGGGTTTTCTAAACTATTGCGCAATACCCTGGACTCGCAGCAGTATGATAACACTAGCATTATTAGCGCAACATTTTATAAACTTTTGCTGTATAGTGCTTGTGTATTACATTTGTGTTAAATATAGGCTCATACTTAATAAAGTTAAAAAACAAACTCAAAATGTGTATTTGTCATTTCACTCATTTGATAGGATTATGATGTTATGTTAATGTTAAAGGAGCTGAGTGACCCACCATCAGGGAAAGGGGTGGAGGCAGGGGGGTCAATGCTGCCACCTGGCAGTGGTATGCCACCATGGATACAGCACTCCGGGGGCAGCATTCGATTAATCTGCCCCTGGAAGTTGCTGCAAACTTGACGTCCACTGCAGGTGGTGTTGTGGCCTCCTCTTCCTCTGCCCCTGCTAGGGAGAGAGCCAGGACAGCAGCAAGGAATAGATCAGGTGAACTCCTGGACTTCTTGAAAATGCAGTCGGAGAAAGAAGAGGAGAGAGAGAGCCAGGCTCTTCAAAGGGAAGAGGAGAGGGCAGCAGCTGCCAGAAGCGAAAAATTCCACAACCTTTTTGAAAAATTGGTTGACAAAATATATAAGTTAAAACAAAATTCTGAAGTAAGGTTTATGATTACTAGACAAGCCCTAGAATAACCCCCTACATTCAGCACTGACATAATAAGGAACACCACAAAAATGCCAAGGGTCTCAAAATGAAATTGGCATAAAAAAATAAATTCATACAATACAGTGTAAATACACACATTTACAAACATTACATTTAATGTAAAGTAAAAAAAAATAATTGGAAGTGTTGTTATTCACTTTGTTAATTTATGTGTTTGTGTATGTGTTGGCAACTTTGAGTTTAGGGCCAGTAAATATCCCTACCAGCTATAGGCTGTCGAAACGGGGTGATGACAGCCACAGGAAGCTGTAGGCATGGATATCCACCATCTCCAAGGAGGAAATAACCAGCCGGGGGATAAAGGATCTCCGCAGGACAAGTACATCGTGGACAAAACCTGTGTTGCCAATGTACACGTCAATGAACTTTCCACAGCTGTCACAAATGCCCTGCAGGATAACTGAGGGAAAGAGCTTGCGGTTCAAGTAACTCTTTTTTTGTGGCATAGCAGGTGGACAGGTTCTGATGTGGCACCCTTCAATGGCTCCTGCAGCGAAGCAGAAAGCTTCATGGCCGGCCAGGTGAGCAAAACCTGCCCCCTCCATCTCATCGGCCTTGGGGAAATGGATGATGCGGTGGAGGATTGTCATCATTTCCTCTACCACGTGGTGTACAGCTCTGCACACTGTAGCCACTGGCATAGAAAAGGCATTGGATGTCACACGGTATGAAGAACCACATGCCAGTCAGTAAACAAACATGTACACTTCCGTCTCGTGGCTCCAACCATGCCTTTTCTTTCTCAGCAGGACCTGGACCAGCAGCTGGATGGTGGCCCTGGTGAGCCTGAAGGCTAGTTTGGTGTCTTCATCTGAGAAGACTATCTTCAGGATTGGCACTTGGTCATTTATTTGAGCATAGTTCTGTGGAGTTCCATCCTATTTATAAAATTAAATGAGAGATAAAATGTTACAATTATGTTCAATAAAAGGTTTTACACCATTATCCCACATTGTGTTGTTTCTAATTGTGTATGACTGACAATACTACTGATAATATTAACACCTTATTTGTCAGTGGTTGATGGTCATTGCTATTTCTATGTAATATTTAATCCAAGATCATTCAAACCTTTACAACTTTTTGAATTTGCCTGTGGAATTGGCCATTTGAAACTAGTAAGGCATTTACTTAGATTATTGGAGTTTCCATTAACGTTTTTAACTTGAGTAAATGGTTTTGTTACTATTTGACCACTTACATTGAGAAAGATAAGTGATGGTAATTGACAAAGCCTTGCCATCCTCCTCCATCTCATTCTGGCCCTCCTCCTCTGGATCAGGTGCCTCAGCTCAGCTGCCTCTTCCTCAGCTTCCAAGTAAAGTGACCCTTTAGCCACTGCTACCAGTGCCCATCTGTTTGTCTCCATAATTGTCTGACTCTAGTCATATATATAAATATATTTAGTTTGTCTATATTTTACCCATCAAATCGTTTGGGTTGAATATCTTTTACCTCAGCCTTTTCCCACTGGTAGCTTGTGAATGTCTTCGTGAAATTCACAAGGTACCAGCGGGAAAAAGCTGCGGAAAAAGATATGCAACAGATTAGAATTATAAGATAGATAGGAGGTACACACACACACACACATGTATATATATATACATATATATATATATATACATATAAATAGAGAGAGAGAGAAATATTATTATTATTATTTGTAACTAATAAAACCACTAAGCTTGTCACAAATTGCCTGACATGTGAAGGTGCTAAAACATCAACTGGTGTTGGAAATGGTACAACACTTTAATAAGAAACATCACATTTGACTTTACAATTGTTTTAAATTACCATGTATTTTTCTTTGAAGTTTTCAATTGTTTCTCAGCTTGTTTGTTTGTAATTTGAAACTGATTCACGAAGGCTCTGGAAAACAAAAAGTGGAAGTCACATCAACAGTTTAATTCACATGGAAATTATGAATGGAAACTGAAATAACTGAAAGGAATGCCATGACTAGCTAGTGACTCTGTTGTACCTGGCTTCCTTTGCAGTGGCTGACAGTCTCGCTAAACAGAAAATCAGTGACATGGCAGGCTCGTTGGCTTTGAACCTCTTACGTTGCCCTTGCCAGGACACCAAAATATCCTAGTGAGCTATTCTCAGTGCTGGAAATTACTGTGTTCAGTTACGGTGTAAAAAAATAAGCAGTATTTCAACTGGCAAGCGGTTGTCAGATTTGTTTAAACAGCTGTAACAGTCCTATTTTCACATGTCATGGTGATTGTGGTCTGAAGATAATCTGTGCCAAAGTTGGTGAATATTGGACACATTTTGTTGGAGGAATAGGGAAAAAACGTTTTATAAAACGTAAAATGGCGGCTGCATCAATTCATCTGGTATCACAAGTTAACATTTGTCAGACACGGGATCGCCCCCTAGCGGTTAGATGACACAACCTTTTGTGGACCTCTTTGGAACAGGGTCCCGAACACCTGTACCAAGGTTGATGTCAATTCAGCAAATATTTTCTGAGATATGATCTTACTTACTGTTTTGGCGGCTTCATGGCCGACTTTGATCAGCTACACCGGAAAAATAGTTTTGAAAATCAAAAACCATGTGAAAAAGTTTGTGAAGCTTTATCTGAAGATAATTGGTGCCAAATTGTTGCATATTGCAGCGCCACCTAGAGGGAAATTGCATGCCCTATTGGACCTTTTTAGAACAGGGTCCCTAGTCCTTATACCAAATTTGGTGTCAAAGCAATAAAGAGGTGCTGAGATATGACCTCACTTCTTTTATGGTGGCTTGGTTGATGATTTTGATTGACTGTTCCAGTCAAATGTTTAGAAAATCAAAAAAACTGGATGTATTTTGTGAGGCTTGGTCTGAAGAGGATCTGTGCCAATTTGGTGAAGATTGGACAACTTTATAGGAGAGGTAGCTAAAAAACGTTATATTCATTCAAAATGGCGACCACATCAATTCGGCTGGTATCACAAGTTAACATTTGTCAGACACGGGATCTACTAAGTTATCACAAGACAAAGCAACACTTAAATAAGACAAACATATCAACAGTTATTGGTCAACACACAATCCTACCTATTATAGTGCCCCTTAGAGGTCAAATGACACTACCTGTCTCAGACCTCTTAGTAAGAGGGTCCTTAGTCCAAACACCAAGTTTGGAGTCAAAGCATCAAAGATTGGCTAAGAATTGACCTCACTTCCCCTTTTCCGGATCAGTTGCTCAATTTGATTGGCTGTAACTAACAAACGATTTCGAAAATCAAAAATCCATCTGAAAATTTTTGTGAGGCTCGGTCTGAAGATCATCTGTAGCTATTCTGAAGAAGATTTAACAAGAAATGGAGGAGTCGCGAAAAAAACGTTTTTCCTTCAAATTTCAAAATGGCTGAAAATCTAAAAAACTGGGTATGACGTCATAGAGCGTTGGACTCGTCTTGATCCAGGGAATACAACAATACATCATTTTTGAAAATTAGGTATGTGGTTCAAAAGTAACGTGTGTAAACGCACCTTCAAATTTGACCCATTGGTGGCGCTACAGGGTTTGAAATGGAGACATGAAACTTGGTGAAATTGATGAGGGGACGGGCCCCCAAGAGTGTACCAAATTTCACAATTTCTGACACTACGTGCCGTTTCATTAATAAAATAAGCACCTTTTCAGCGAGTACACTGCCTATTTCTTGTCACATTTTAATTCAGATGCTGATTTACACATACCGTTTAGCTGAAATATGCAAAGTAAAAACTTACAGTTGTGAAGTTTGTCCGCCTCTCTTGACATCTTGCAATGACTTCTGGGAAATCAGAAGCGTTCTCGCTGGCCAAGCATAGACTTATAACCTGGGTGCCAGCCGAACTTTGCCCCACCCACAGCAAAATTTGGTCGGGAAGTTGGGTCTGGGGTCGCTCGGTTGGGGAAATCAAATTGTCAGGGGGGCTTCATACAATGATGGACAGATAATCAACAGTAACAAAATCAACCACATCACCAAAGACCCCTTGGGTTGAATTCGTTTTCAACAAACATGGCTGCCGCTGGAGAGCTGAGATGTGAAGATTCTGCCATCGAGTCTGTTTTAGAAGACATCGACAGTGCATTGATTTTGAAAGAGGAACAGAGAAACGAGATCAAGGCATTTGTTGATGGAAAATATGTTTTTGCCGTCCTTCCTACGGGATTCGATAAAAGTCAACATACTACGTTGCCCTGTGTAGCAGCCAAATGGGTTGCTACAGCCAAATGTGTTGTCACTCAATGTGTAATGTCCCTATTATACACTGGGTTTTGCTGGTCATTGCACATGTGTTTTTAGGTATATAGGTAGGAAAGCCTACAGTTGTGGATAGGTGTTGACCCCGGAAGGGCAAATGGTTTTAACCGCTATACCGCTAAGGTTTGAGCGAGTAACATGTCGTTGCTCTGCATTTTAATGGACAATCGTACAATAAAGGAGAACTGTTTAACGCAATCAAGACGTTTATGTAATGTATCTCGCTGATCTAAGCGTGTCAACCAGGTTATTCCT
Organism: Hypomesus transpacificus; assembly: GCF_021917145.1. Lineage (NCBI taxonomy): Eukaryota > Metazoa > Chordata > Actinopteri > Osmeriformes > Osmeridae > Hypomesus > Hypomesus transpacificus. The sequence continues at coordinate 2,883,031 of NC_061074.1, forward strand.
GGGGAACAACAACCCAGTAGCTCAGTAGTATACTGTGCTCCCACACAGTCAAAACCTGCCGCTAATTAGAAGTTTCTGCGGAATTCGACGGAAACCTCGAGCTGTTTGGAGATTATGAGAGCTGCTTGGAGACCGAGGAATTGAATGGTTGAAAATGGAGCTGAGGATGATTGTTGACCTACTCCTCGGTCTATGCTATTACTGCGCCCAACGTACAAGGTAACCCGGGTGTAGCATGACTTTGTTTCATGGCCATTTAATTTTGTGTGCACACATAACAGGGAAATCCAATGCATTGGTAATCGGGGGTTTGCGAAGACTCTGTATTGACTGCTCACATAGTTTGTTTGGAGGATTAGCGCTATCGTTCGATTAAACTGATTATCATTTAGCTGTGCTAGGCAACAAACTAGACTATTCACGTTGGAGGGACTGACAAACAAACTGCTAGTGGCTCCAAAACTGACGTGACTGCCGTTGTTGAAATTCAGACTCAGAAACAAGTTGTTAAACTCACTGCCAAGGCACTTGCTGAGAAATTGGATAAGTTACAAACTGATAGAAAGGCCAAATTGAACAAGGCAACCTTCATTAGAAAATCAATGCGAAATTACATGGTAAAAAATGAGAAAACGAAGGTAGAATTACCTGCGTCAATTAATGAATTAGTTGATTTATGCAATGAAATAAAATGTATACATGAATCTTTGTTGCAACTGCTGACTTTCTAATAAAAAAGAAAAAACATGTAATATGGTTTAAAGCAAATATTTTGTCTAATGATGAGTGTATTGCTAATGCAAATTTGTGGATGTCTTGTAGCAACAGTCAAGATGTGAATGTTATTTCAACTATTGCTGGTTCTAGTAACATCCATCAAAGTGTTATTGTGGAACAACTAAGTGTGTGTGACAATATGCAAAATAATGGGCTCAATGTTGATCCAATTGATATTCCCAGTCAAACCAGTTCTGTCTCAAAAATGCTTACACACAATATGTCTAGCGTTGTGCACAAAGGTGTTGAGGATGAGGTAAATCCAGAGGACAGTATTTCCAATGTTGCAAGCAACTGCTCAAGTCGAAAGAGTGGCATGAGTAAAGTAAGCACCACTTCCTCAGCAAGGATAAGGGCTGAGGCAGAAAGAGCTGCACTCATTGCTTGTGCCGCAGTCTTGAAGGAAAGACACACCTTGAAAGAGCTGGATCAACAGCTGAGAAGAAGAAGGGAGCAGCTTGACGCGGAAACTGATTTAGCTGCGTCCACTTCTAAGTTTGCTGTGTTGCAGGCCTCAGATGTGAAAAGTTGTTCTCGAGCACAAACAGATGGCATGAACTATCTGGGAAAGTAAAAACGTAAACGGCAACCTGTCAGTATCTTGAACCGTTTAGCAAAGGAATTTAGAACCCTGGAAATCAACACAACCAATCAACGTCACCAACCAATCATTACTACCCAATGACCCACTACCACTGGATGTGAGGAGGAAGGAGACCGAGAGATGGCATAAGGCAGCCTCAACCCAGTGGTATAAGTCCAGTGAGCAGCAACAAACCAACATTTCAGGAGACCAGTACCGTCATGTTGTTTAATTGTAACTTGTTTAACTCCATGCTCTTATGATTCTTCCCTTTGGCACTTATTTTTGGTTGTTCACAATATGTGCTTCATGTTTTGGCAACCTGTAATGTTTTGGGGCTATCTTGTTGTTATTATCAGTGACCTATGCACTTTGTAAAGCTCTCTCTTGGAAGTTGCTTAGGATAAAATCGTCTGCTAAATGAATTAATGTAATGTAAATGTAGTAGTATTGATTTTCGTAAAGTTCACGTGTTGAATTGATGTTGAATTGATGTTTATTTTTCATGAAAGTTTGCACAGACACGGAATTTACTTTGGCAGGAGAGCCTACCTGTATCTGCTTCTTGATCGGACTTGACTGTTTTTCTGACAGTTTTCTACAACGCCTTAACTCCAGCTCACAAGCTCATGACTGGTTGTCGCAATGTATGACGTGTACAGCTAGTTGCAAGCATGCACGAGTTTCGGAGCTAGGAACAAGCTTTTGTGCAAGACCGGACAAGTCAGTTTGGAAAGATGGCGCGGTCCATTTCTTGCTCTCACTTGCCTCACTGCGCCACAGAGTACTTTTCATAGAAATGAATGGGGACGCCACCTTGGAAGAACAATTTAGCTGTATCTATTAATATATAAGTCTATGGGTGGGGGTCTGTGGCCAAGTCACCATCCCCCTGCATCCTCGATAAAAGGGGCGGATCAGGAACATTTCCGGGTATTTTTGGTGTTCTTGGTGACTTATGTTCTTTGAATTGGAACTGTACTTAGGCAATGGAAGATGACGTCAAACAAGTTCGCAAGAACAGAAGAACGCAAAAAAAACTTGGATTGATAAACAGCCATTATCTGAGATGAAAAGGGGAGGGGAGTGTCAGTGTCATTGTCAGCGTAGCCGCACACAGAGCATTCACCGCATATCTGATAGGGGTGAATTACACGTAGGCTACCCTGGCGAGTTTTAGCAAGCGCGGAATGAACACTACACCTTACAGTTTGATAGATAATTAGGTGTGCGTATAAACAGGCGTAATTTGTGCATATGACATTTGATAAGGCATGTGTATGGGCAGTTGTTCTCTGAATACTGTGTCAGCACAATACATAAAAAACATTGTTGTTAACTGAAATAAAAATAAAAATGAGGCATTACAAAAAAACGATAACTAAAACTGTATTGTCTGGTCGCAAAACTAACAAAAATAAATGACAATTATAGAGTAAATGTCCTTAGTTTTCGTCTTAATCGATGTCTTTCATGGAGAAAATATGTTTACATTTCTGACTGGTAACCCCAGAAATTGCAACATTCCATGTTAAATTGAACACAGCATAGTCCATGCTCCTTGCCTGGCATCATGGTGGTACCGAAAGTCGGAAGAAAGCAGTAGGGTCCTATTTGGGATAACTTTGAATATGACTGTGTGTCAGACAAAAGCAAGTGCCTGGCAGTGGAAGGACAATTTAGACAATTTATTAAAGGGAAAAATCCAACAAATTTGAAAGTACATTTTAGAAGAGCGCACAAAGAGGCTAATCTATCTTACCTTAATAAGTTAAAGGACAACGCCAAGCCCCCCTCCCCGGATACAGAAGCTGACCCCGGTACAGGGCTAGGCAGCATGATGGAGACAACCATAGGACAGAGAACACTACCGCAGTGCTTTCACCGGCGAACCGATGGCTGCTGGTTAGTAAATTCTCAAAAACACCACAAACAGGAGGAAGCGTTGGTTAATATGTTAATACAAAAGACTAAAACTAACACTAAAACGAATAAAAACTTAAAGTGAACTGAAAAGTATTTAAAAAAATTGAAACTAAACTAGAAAAGACACTTAAAAAAATTAATTAAAACTAAACTGAATTTGTAAAGAAAAAGTCAAAACTAAATAAAAATAAAAACTAATGTAAAATGCTAAACTATAATAACCTTGACAGAGACAGGATAACCTTGCAACATATGAACCTATTTTACTTTTTAATGTTACTTTTGTCAAACTTCCTGTCGATCCAAAGTCTGCAAGAGCACAACAAACGCACACATACCCACACACACAGGCAGGACAGCTAACCCACAAACAACCAAACATAAACACACACATTGACAAACCCTCTCTTTCACACACACGCACACACATATACATTTACACGCACGTACACAGCAGGCCTAGCTCTTCGCAGAAGGGCCATAAAGCCCTCAGCACAGAGTGATGTACTACATGCTCATTGATCCAATTTCATCCCACCATTGAGCCGGTAAACACACATGCTTGAGATGCATGGGTCTGTAAATTCTCAGTGTGCTGAGTGGAGAAGCTGGGGGGGGGGGTGGGCTGCAGGGGGGTAGAGGGAAGAGAGGTGTGTCGAGGGGCGTGCGAGGGGGTGGGACAGGGGAGGAACAGGGGTTGGACTGGGGAGGGAGAAAGGTTTAGGTAGGTGGTGGTGGAGGGGGATGTTGTTGATTAACGGTATAATTCAACAGTTCCAATGTGTGTGTGCACCTGTGCGTGTGCGTGTGCGTGTGTCAGTGCGTGTGATGTTGTGTCTGCTGGAAGGGTTTTAATTTGTCACAGCCTGAGGGCTTGCCTGCCTGTAATGACCATCATTTTACAACTGTGTTTATGAGTCTGTAATAAACTCTAGTACACCATGGTACTGCTGTCTGAGCTTGTCTAGACCGGCCACACATACACACACACACATGCAAAAACATACACCTGCATGCACACTATGGGGTGTAACCAGTGTCAGCGTCGCTGCACACAGTGCGTTCACTACGTACCTGATATGGGTGAATTATGCGTAGGCTACTTTGTCTAGTTTTAGAAAGTCAGTGTCAATCCTAGCACACTTGGTGTTGTAGGCAAGGTTTACTTACACCCCAAACCGAGGCGAGCGTTATTACATTTGATAAGTCGTGCGCACAGGCAGGTGACGTGTGCTTCAAATACTTTGTCAACGCACAAACAGCTGCGCACACCTGCCAGCCTAGACACGTGAGCTCTTTCGGCATGGGATAGAATAGATTTCATCAAGAGATCGTTGTTTCCAAATTCATTCTGTGCCACCACGATGAACATCCTCATCGCTAGAAGCGCAGAAACAATTTCCATACTCGTTGTCCGAAAATTAACTTGCCTTGGGTCAATATGTCATTCATGTTCGTGTTGTTAGTCGGTGAATATTGCCTTCTACAATTTTAGCATGGTGGATGAGAGTCCAGCCATGAATTATTTGTTTAAGCCTGTAAACGACTGAAAACTAATTTCTACAAAAGCGGTCTAACCCATGCCATAAAATCTCAAGCGTCTAGGCGGGCAGGTGTGCACAGGTTTGTACACTGCGCTGACAAAGTATTTGAAGCACACATATCACCTGCCTGTGCGCATTCCTTATCTAATGTAATATGCACAAATTACGCACACCGCATTTTCTATCAAACGGTAAGGTGTAGTAGGCTATTTATTCCACGCTTTAAAACGCTCCAGAGTAGCCCACGCATAATTCACCCGCATAAGGTACGTGGGTATCTGGGTCGGGAGGAAAGGCTACAGCAGAGACAGCCCCCGGTGTTCTCAATAACTTTCATGGTTGGAAGTTTCTGTTGGAGTCGGACACAGGAATTGACAACCCCACCACCTTACATTATTATCCCTTGTCCTCCCTTGTGGATTCGGTCCTCCTAATAGGTAGCCGCCCCCCCCCCCCTCCACCCCCCCCCATTTTATTGTATAGCGGAGCAGTTGGGGTAGGTCGCCTTCCAAGTCTTGATTGGATTGATTCCCCCTTCTACTCACCAGTGTGCTGTTATAATTAATCCTCGCGGTTTGACCACCATTGTTGTAGTGCCGTTTATTAAGATTGCAGTGTTATATTATATTTCACTGGGTTGAAGTGCAGTTCTGTGGGTGGACCAAACGAGCAGGCTGTCAGTGAGGGGGGCTTACTTATGCTAGACTCCAGTTGTTAATACCGTGGGCGATTGGGGAGTACTGTCCCATTGGGGGGGCTGGAGATACTTGTTTTTACTAATAATAAAATATATCTTTGTACATCGGCCTACACTGGTCTTCTGTGTTGCCTTGTGCCAAGATCCCAAACCCTGCACACCCTTTTGGCGTAGTCAGCAGGATCTTAGTTGGCACAGGGTTAACACAGGAGGTCATTGAGGGGTCTAGGGGTGGAGCGTGAGGGACAGGTAGTTCAGGAGGGGGCTTCCTGTTTGTCAGGCGTTAGCACTAGATCCATCGCCCCTACCATGGCACTTCAAGCCATCCCAATGACAATGCCCTGGTTATGAGCTCTCCGTGGGTCCCCAACTTTATCGCTGAGGGCAGTGGAATTAACTTTGGGGGGTGGCGGGCACACATGGAGTCCATGATAAAAGCACAATAATTAACTGAGCAGCAGCAGATTGACTTGATCATGGGCGCACTAGATGGGAGGGCCAAACGGCAAGCCATGCTTTTTGAAGGGGAACTAAGGAGTCAACCTGTTATGCTATGGGCGGCCCTACAAGAGAAGTTTGACAGTGTCACCGCCACAGCTGAAATTTGTTTTGACTGTGATCAGCAACAGGACGACGGTGTGACGGACTACCGTGTGCGCAGCAAAGAACGTTTTGCTAGGTGGTCTAGGTCTGAACCAGATGGAATAGTTTGTGAAAGGACTCAGAGAAGGACCATTGATGGAGGAGCTGCACACCACATGAGACGACAGCTTGCAATGACGTTTGACCACGTCAGTAGGGAAGCTGAGGCTCTGGTGAAGGAAATGGGGGGAAATAACTGTAGAGTGTGCCTGGGTCTCAAGTAGTAAGCCAAGTTGGGGTTGCCACTGACCCTGGGAAAATTGCCGCTGTCCGTGACTGGCCACAACCCCAGAACACAACTCAGTAACGTGCCTTACTTGGCCTTGCTGGATATTACAGATGCTTTATTTCCTCTTTCTCCAAGATTGCAGCCCCACTCAAGCAAGAAGAGCTATCCTGTTACGTGGACAACGGAGTGCAGTCAAGCTTTTGACCAAGACTTTAACAAGCCCCTTGTTCTGTACACAAATGCCAGTTTCGAAGGCCTGGGGGCAGTGCTCTCCTAAGAACAAGAGGGTAAAGAAAGGGTTCTCACTTATGCAAGTCGAAGCTTGTCCCCGGCGGAAAGGAATTACCAGAATTACTATACTTTCAAACTAGAGATGCTGGCTCTTAAGTGGGCAGTGACTGATAGTTCAAGGACTACTTGTGGGGGGCCGAGTTCATAGTATTTACAGACAATAATCCTCTGGTCCACCTCAATACGGCTAAATCGGGGGCTGTTGAACAACGTTGGGTGGCTCAGCTGTCAAGTTTCCACTTTCAAGTGAAGTATCGCACGGGGCGTTCAAACCAAAATGCTGATCTTCTCTCCAGGTTGGACAAAACTGAAGGCCTGGTGTTTCTGAGTTAGGGGAAAGATAGACGTAGCAGCATAGAAGAGCCAGAAGGGGGAACTGGGGCACCAGACTGGAAAAGCCTGCAGGAGGATCCACACTTGCGGGCGCTTACCGAGATGGTCCGCCAAGGTAGGATGCCTGATGCCAGTGACCAAAGAGAGGCCCCTCTGGAAGAGAGTTGGTGGTGGAGAGAGTGGAAGCGACTAGCAATGTGGAGTGGGGTCCTCAGTCGTCGGGTCAGGCACCGATTCGAAGACACATGGAGATGGTAGACTCTGGTGCCGTACGGTACTACAAAGAAACTGTGGGAAACCTAACATGTCTCCCTGGGCCATATGGGAGCCAATCGGATTGAGGCAACGCTTCATCAGGGGTTCTTCTGGCCAGGGTTGGGTAATGATGTGCGCCGTTGGGTAGCTGAGTGTCCCAACTGCATACAGAAGAAGCCTGGATCAGCACGAAGGGCCCCCTTGAATCCAATTGTCTCTAGTTATCCTTTGGGAACCTTAGCAATCGATTATCTGTCCTTGGGTCAACCTGATGATACCTGCTCATATTTGCTTTTTATGACTGATTTGTTTTCTAGGAATGGGTGGGCAGTTCCCACAAAGGGTCAGACTGCAGAGACAACAGTAAAGGCCCTTTGGACAGCCATGGTCTAACAGTGGGGTTTCCCAGAACGACTCCTGAAAGATCAGGGGGCTGCTTTTGAGTCAGCGTTGGTGTGCAGTTCTGCCACCTATGAGGGTGTTCTAAGATCCTGACTACCCCCTACTACCCGCAGGGGAATGGGGCCAGTGAACATTTTAACCAAACCATTTTATCTACTGGGGTCCCTTGGGGAGAAAAAAAGAAGGCGTGGCCTGAACACCTACCCATGCTTTTGCAGGCCTATAATAATACTGAACACAGCACAACTGGCCAAACCCCATTTTTTGTGATGTGTGGCTGGCATGCCCGGCTTCCTGTCTTTTTGATTTCAGGTGCAGAGCCCCAAAAAGAGCAAATGAACCTACATGGATGGGTGCGACACCACCATAACCAACTTGGACAAGTCTATGGTTGGGTGGAGGCCAAGGCTTAGTGGCAACAGGCCCAGGACAAGGGGCGGTATGACCAGAGAGCCCAGGATGTACCTCTGCTATCAGGGGAACAAGTGCTCACCAGGAACTTCAGGAGATGAGACCAGGTAAACTGGCCCCTCGGTGGCAACCCCAACCCTTTGTTGTTATGGGGAGTCTACGGCCCGGATTGCCAGTACTGCGGGTCAGGCCCGACGGAGGTGGTGAGTCACCAACAATACATAGAAATCATGTACGACCTTGTCCCTAGACTAACGTCAGCCCAGAGTTGGAGTCCCATGTTTGGTATCCCGTCCACCTTTCAGCTGCTCCTCGAGCCAAGGACACCCATACCGTTCTCCTTGCAGGCGAAAACACGGGTCAGCTATGTAGGTCTGAGCGGGAGAATAGGGGGCCCCCTCTTAGGTATAAATAGATGTTAGTAGTCGGGACGACTAGGGGTACAGCGCGGGGTGGAATGGGAGAAAGAGGGTTTGACACACCGGTTACCAATCAGGCTGATTACTGAAGGTAAAAAGAGGGAAGGTGGGATTGGTGCGGGGAGACAAGAGAAACAGGGGACAAGACAAGGAGGGAGAGAAGAGTTTAGTATGGAGTCTGCGGTTTAGCTTCTATTTGTTGCTACATTCACCTTCTCTGCGCGATTCAATCGATGCTCACGGGAACATGGACTAACCAACGGGACTCTCCGCAAGGGTTCCATGACCACAACGCGCGTTCGACCCATTGGTGAAAGACTCAGGACGGCTGACAGGAGTGACACGTCTCTGCTGCGCTTCTAGGGGCTGTGTCCCTTCACGTAAGGAACGTGTCTTAGCTGTAAATGTGTGTGATTGTGCCGTGACCAATCAAGTAGCCTTAAAGAAGGTTTTTGTTTTTCGTTTCCACGTCGCCGCCACCACCGGAGAGGGACAGACTCAAGCCAGCCCCTGGCTGTGCAGCGTCAGCCCTGGGCTCCCTCTGTTTGGATCAGGATGGAAGGCTACAGCAGAGACAGCCCCCAGTGTTCTCGATAACCTTCGTGGTGGGAATCGAGTTCCTGTTAGGGTCAGATGCAGGAATTGACAACCCCACATCCTTACATTATTATCCCTTGTCCTCCCTTGTGAATACGGTCCTCCTAATAGGTAGCCGCCCCCCCATAATATTGTGTAGCGGACTGGTGTTGGGGTAGGTTGCCTTCCAAGTCTTAATTGGATTGATTCCCCCTTCTACTCCCCAGCGTGTTGTTGTAATTAATCCTCCCGGTTTGACCACCATTGTTGTAGTGCCACCTCTCGTATAATAAGATTGCAGTGTCATGTTGGCGGGGAATAAAACCACACGAGTCCAACTAAATAAAGAGCAGGATTCTTTATCTGATATATTTTTAACAGGTACACATGCTAGCGCTAAGCCTATCCAAAACTGTAGCCCAAATAGCCGTGTAAGAAAATAAAATAAATAATAAGTTGTAGCAGTACAAAACGGTAGTGGTGATAATGCTGTTAACACGCACACATTCCGATCCTCAACACGTGTGCTGATACCAGTATGGCTAATACGTAATATTATGTAAAAAACCACCAACTTTCCCTCAAGTCAGCCACCTTCTTTGATGCACCACGCTCTCTCCTGTCCACTTACCCAGGATTCAATACGACACCAATCAAGAAACTACATATATATGTTGTCTTAGATTTCTGGCATTTAAAGGAGACATGTCCCATTAGAACTAAAAAACGGAACAACTTCTAAATATGACCCGGTTACAGTCATATCATATTTCACTGGGTTGTAGTGCAGTTCTGTGGGTGGACCAGGTGAGCAGGCTGTCAGTGGGGGGGTGGGGGGGGGGCGGGGCTTCCTATGCTTGACTCCAGTTGTTAATACCGCGGGCAATTGGGGAGGACTGTCCTATTGGGGGAGCTGGAGATACTTGTTTCTACTAATAATAAAATATATTTTTGCACGTCGGCCTCCACTGGTCTTCTGTGTTGCCTTGTACCGAGATCCCAAACCCTGCACGGTTGGAGCCGGGTTCACTGTATCTGGGACATATAGATGAACTGTGCAAATAAACTCACAATCATGAAACTGTTTCATTATTAAAAAAATGGCACCCATTTGAAATGGAAATCAATTTAAGCATTTCAAGGAAGCTTATTCCAGAGTGGTTTTGACATATTAACCAGTTATGATGGTCTTTAAGGTCTCTATACTGGCAGTGAACCTCAAAGGGCCAAAGTCAAGGGAATCTGGTCATCAAAAATTACAAGAATGAGATTTTGCAGCAGGACAATGACAGGGACAAAGGAGGTTAATTAACACCAGATGTGAAATTCATCAATCCTGTCCTTTTAAGTAAATCAAATGTCTTTTCACACATACACTCTTTCTTCTTGCTCTCTCTTTCTTAGAACTTTTTTTTCTTTTTTAGTAATTTCTTTCTTTTTTAGTATTTTTTTTCTCTTTTAGTAATTTTTTTCTCATGTACCCTTTCGAATAAAAACCCTAGTCAGTTTGACACCAGCAGGATTAGTTCAATGGATGTCATTCCATCTCCTTTGTTCTCTCCCCGTCGACAGTCCAAATTAAAATTCTAAAGGAGGAGCGGCAAGCTTTTTGATTGGTGAACTGTTCACTGTTTAAACCAGTAAAATGCTTCATACATACTAATCATTCCAAGTTGACTGCACTTACATCAGAAGTGATTGTTTACGAACATACACACATACATTCAGTGCACATACACACAAACCTACTAATCATTACATAAATACATGCAAGCAAGAGCATTTTCTTCTTTTAAGGTTTCAGTCATGCGTGACAACCTCATTATGAAACCATTTGTGTGTGTGTGTGTGTGTGTGTGTGTGTTTGTGTGCGTGTATGTCTGCATGTTTGTGTGTGTGTGTCAAAGCCAGGAATCATGCTCGTTTATATCCTTTATTGCAGACAATTAGTCTTTGATTTACACCTGGGGATCATAAAATGGTTTGTGACTTCAGATTGTCATAAAGAACACACACACATACATTGTCTCCTGAACGCACACACCCACCTCACACACACATGCACACAAACACATATTGTAACACCTTGGATGTCCTTTGAAGGGATCAAAAGAGTTTGAACCCTTTTGACATGCCTCATGAGGACTTGGCTGAGGTTGGATTTGTATTCAATGCCTGTCCAAAATACTGGTGGGTATAGCACACTGACACATATTATTATTTCATTAGTAAGCAAAATAATGCTTGCAGGACGACAGTATATATTACGAGATACAGTATAACAAATACCACGTGTTGTTGTGTGAACAGTCATTTCATGTAGGTGGTTGAGGGGTTGTATAAATAGTTATTGCATGCTTGTCCCTTTGCTTTTGAATATGTAATGTCCACATACACACATGCCATACCCACACGCGTACACAGCCACAAGGTGACCTTGGCAGTAGCTGTGACCATCAAAACCCTGGGCAGGCAGTTGTCAGGGGGTAAAGTAAAAAATCATGGGATGCCTACGGGCTGGCACAAGTGTGGGCATGTTTGTATGGGGATGGACAAATCAAGAGAGAAAGAGAGAGAGAAATAAAGAGAGATAGAGAGAAAGAGAGGTTGAGAGAGAGAGAAAGAGGTAATGAGAGAAAGATAGAGAGGGAGAGAGAAGAGAGAGGACAGAGGGAGCTCCACGCAAGTGCACTCACCAGTAAAGGCTGAATGACACTGGGGACAGCTGTGAAGGGATAGATATGAAAAGACAGAGAGAGAGACAGAGAGAGAGAGAGACAGAGAAAGTGGAAGACAATTGATGGAAGAAGCAGCAAATTGATGGAGTGTGATACAGAGGGTGTCATGGACAGAAAGAGAGAGATGAATGATGAAGGATGAAACGATACTGGCATTATGGACAAAAAGAGGTGTGTGTCCGTTTGTGTGAGTGTGTGTCTATGTGCGCATAATGTCCACTTCACCATCTAATTCCACTAAAGAACAACGGCCTTCAAGTTACTAATCTGTAACACCATGCCTGGAGCCAACACTACACCCCGTGACTAACTCCACAGGCTCTCTGTTCATGACAAACAACATGAGGAAAAAACAGTTCTGCACAGGATTGATGATGTGGCACGAACATGAGAATAGTTCATGATGATTCAATATAACTCTCCAAACAGAGACATTGGAAATGTACAATGTACAAGGAAAGGCTTTTGAAACAGTGCTGGGTGTGTTAATCTTAGAATAATACACAAAATCAAGGATTAGGAAATACAATGCATGGTTTTTTTTTCTCTGAAGCAGCTGAACAAACATGAGGATTGAGAAGAGGTGGAGAGGAGGAGTGGAGGAGAAGAGGAGGACATGAGGAGAGGAGGAGAGGAAGAAATAAAGAGAGGAGAAGAATAGGTGGAGAGGAAAAGGAGAGGAGGAGAGAAAGATGAAGAGGAGGAGAGGTACAAGAACTAGTCAGAGGTCATCCCTCCAAGTCATTTCATGGTTTAAGATTTCAATCTGTCAGTCTGAGCTTGACTAAAGAAGAGGACTTCTTCTTTCTGTTCGTCCAGCTCTTTTCATGAAATGTGAAGTTTAGCTCTTCGGGGGAAGAGGAAAAAAGGGAGAGATGGAGGGGAAAGAAAAAAAGAGAGGAGCAATTGAAAGAGAAGAGAAAAAAAAGAAACATTGACTATGAGAGATATGTATTCAAAGCATTTCTAATAAAGCATACTCTGGACAAGCCTCAACAGTCCAAAATCACAAAAGCAATATATTCCCTATGATGACACACACACACAGTCATGAACTTTATCTTAGGGGATTCAAAAGCAGAGTGAAGTGTAGACCTGCAGGGTTTGAATCATCTTTGGACCTCTATCCAGTCAGCTCCATACACACTTGCACACACACACACACACACTGTCCGTTTGGACCAACCAAAAAGGAACTAAATAATTTTTTAGTTCACATTGTCAATTCATTTGAAAGAGGACTCAGTTCTCTTTAGGTCCACTTTAACTCTGATGCGGCCTCAGTCCTCCTTCTGTTCACACTATCTGGAGCTCTGACCTTTACTGATTTGGATTACAGGTAGTTTTCAATTGGAACAAGATGGCTGCTGCTACATTCTTGTGGTATTTAGTTAAAATGGCAGGGGCTTGCGTCGAACTAGGATAACAAGGGGGGCTGGAAGCCTAGAAAACATTCAAACACATTGGCGTTAAGCCAGTGGCGGAATGTCGGAGGGAATTCTGGGCGTACTCAGCCCATGGAAGAATGTGAGCCTACTCCCCAGGGTGGTCGTGGCAGTAACTTCGCAGGAACCTTCCCAGCTCTTGGTTTACCCTCTCCACCTGACTGTTGGACTGTGGGCGATGACTAGATGAAAGAATAACAGACACACCCATGTAGGAACAGAGAACACCCCATGGGGAGAGTTAGAAGGAGACGGTTCGCTTACTAGTCCTTGGCATATGACCTCATCCACCTCCCAAGTGAATGGTGCAATGATGTGTACTGGTGGAATAATGGGACACTCCCCCACACAGTCCTCCTTGCTCTCATGCATCCGCGATCTCATACATCACCCTTGGGGCCCTATTTTAACGATCTGAATTGTTATGTTACGTTAAGTATCAAACGCGAAACGCAAGTAGCTTTGTGGGCGGGACTACGGCGCTGTTGCTATTATACCGGCGGGATAAATGAGTCTTGCATCCAACGCAAATCTAAAATGGGTTGGCCTGAAGTAGCTACATTACTCATAGGTGTGGTTTGGGCGTAACGTGCAATACACCAATCAGAGCGTCATCTCACATTCCCTTTAAAAGGGTGATTGACTGGGTTTTGGGGGTATTTCACACTGTTCCTTAAGGTCTCCAAATAGGGTATGTAACATTGGTTGGGCTGAAAATGGCCCAGGTGCTGTTCTATGAGCCCTGATGCATCCTGTGAAATAGCCCCAGAATGAAACGCTAGGTTTTCTCATTTTACATTTACATTTAAGCGTTTAGCAGATGCTTTTATCCAAAGCGACTTCCAAGACAGAGCTTTACAAAAGAGCATAGGTCACTGATCATAACAACGAGGTAGTCCCAAACATTGCAATCAGCCAAAACATGAAGCATACATTGTGAAAAACTAAACAAGTGCCAAAGGGAAGACCCATAAGAGCATGCAGTTATACAAGTTACAAATCAAAACAACATGAACCCCAAAAAGTGCAAGACTGTACCTGTAGAAGAACAATCAACAGTAAAATATTTCACAGTGAGTACAAGAATTCAAGAGTTAACTTCGTCATAACTAACCTACAAGAGCAACAAGTCTCTCAATAAGAGTCATCGTGATCCTGGAGGAAACTAACATCAGGTCCAGCTAAGCATTCTAAAGTGCCGTTGTACTTCCGGAACAAGTGCGTCTTTAGCCTTTTCTTGAAGGTGGGGAGACAGACAGTGTCCCTGATGGATGTGGGGAGCTGGTTCCACCATTGGGGGGCCAGGCAGGAAGAGATTGTGTTGGGACTTGAGCGGTGGGACCACCAGGCGGTTGTCTGAAGAAGACCGTAGGTGACGGGTGGGGGTGTAAGGCTGCAGGAAAGAGTTGATGTAGTTGGGTGCAGTCCCGTTCACTGCTCGGAAGGTCAGTACCAGGGTCTTGAATCTGAATCTTTTATGGTATGCTCATGAATATATAGATGAGCTGCACACTGATTGGTGGTTTACAACGAGTGAAGCTACGGAGCAAGGGCAACACGACCAACGGCACTCACTGAAACATCGAAGGTGGACACTTGAAATAAAACGTACAAATAAATCTATTGTGTCTACAAAACACTGTTTTCAACAGATTGACTAGATATAATTTGAAATGATTACGTTAGTTGTTGCCACTTCTGTTGTCAAAGCAAACAGGATCGACTGAGGTGGGTAACGTTAGCACTACAGCTTAGCAAATAAACTATTGTGATTCAACTCAGTTTCTTCAAACTTCAGCAAACTTCAGCTCTAGCTGTCTTGCTGAAAAATAGATATGGACAAACATGCATCTTGAATTGTATATTTACATGACAACACAGGTTATTTATTTGAATGAAACACAGTCAGGAACAAGAACAGTTCGGTGTCTTTTTCAAAACCTACAGTTTTACAGCTACATTTTTTGGGGGTGAGATTTGCATAGGAAAGAGGTGTCAATGTACTTTGGGGTTCACTGTATGTCCATTTTACCCACTGAACTGTCGTTATTCAACTGTGACAAGGTCAATTCGGTTCTGCAATCAATGGCCCCTTTAAGAGCAGGCGCGCTTATTCCATGGCGGATTGCCATTATAATGGCGGATTTGCCAGGCGCACGCCAGGACCGGTTCACAGCCGAGGAGACCGACGTTCTCCTCAGGGCTGTAAAAGATAGAGAAGTGACATTATATGGGGATGGGAGAAGAAACCCACCCAAATTAGCTTCGGTTAAACAGGCGTGGGCGTAAATTACATTTACATGTATTCATTTAGCAGACACTTTTATCCAAAGCGACTTCCAAGAGAGAGCTTTACAAAAAGTGCATAGGTCAATGATCATAAACACTGAGATGGCCACAAAAAACATTGCGACAACCAAGTAACCGAAAAACCCAGGTCATATACTCCACTAACGAGAATTAGATACAGGTGAACAAAAACACAGGTGCGCGCAATAGCACGTAATCAGCACTGGACAGCGGTGCCACTAGTACTCTAGCGCATCTGAGCGTGGACGTGGATTCGCTGGCCTAGACGTAACAAGTGGTGTGAACGAGTGAAAAAGAGGGAGAGCGACGGTAAGTTTGCGTGTTGCTAGATTGTATTTGCAGCAAAGACGAGAGATTATCTGGAACTGGTGAAGAGCTGTGAGATGCAATGAGGAACTCTCGGATGTTGATTCTGGTGTGCATGACAGAGAAGATGTTAAGGTTCCACTCACCATCTTCTCTCTATTTTTGTCTTTTTCATTTCTCTTTTTTTTCTCTCTTTCCCTCACCCTCTATTTCTCACTCTTCATTTCTTTATTTCTGAGTAGCAAAAGGAGAAGAAGGAGGAGGTATGGGGTTGTCAGAGGGGTGTAGGGGAGGAGAGTGAGGGGGTGGGGGGTGCGATGGTCTATCAGAGTGTTGGCACCAGAGCTAACCCGGCACTACAAAGCTCCCTTATATGAGCGCCTATCAATAATTCAGAACTCCGCAGCCGATCCTAATCAGAGATATCCTAACTGAGACAGGCCAGCCCTGCTTTACCAGGCAGGACCAGCCTGCAGTGGAGCTGACACCCTGCAGCAGGACACAGCTTTAACAATCCTATGGCCCGCCGGCGGTAATAAGAGGTAAGAAGAGTTAATAAGAGGCAGCACAGGACAGGACAGAAGAGGACTATGGGGAGCAGGGATGCTGCTATACATGCTTTACACAGAATGCAGTGGAATAATGTGACCAAAATAACGTTTTTGGTTGATTCACATGCTACACATACTTGTTTGCTCCAACACACATGTAGGCACGCATGCAAACACACACAACCATATGCTACAGTTGTTCAAGCATTTAGTGCAGCTCGATATACATAAACAAGGGTCCATACATACACACACACATGCCCAAATTGGCCACCAGAAGGAGGCTTCTTTTTTCCTGCAAATCTACCAAAATGGGCAGACTAGAGTGAACAGAACAGGAAGCTAGTGTGGATTATTGATTAGTTTTGACTAAGCCATTTTTAGCATATACCTAATTCCCACAACAGGTAGGGGATAGAACTTCATCTGACCAATACATAGTAATAAGTTTTGAACAATTGAGAACGCACAAGGTTACACAAACGTACTTGCAAACTGTAAGAACATTGAAAGGCAAGGAAACACACACACACACCAGGAATGCTCATTAGCTCCCTTCACTATGCACACAAACCTCTGATACAATCAACGCTGTGTGTTTGACATCCTCATCACGAGAACATGGAAACACACACGCTCGGGAGTCCCCTCACAGCCGGACCCTGTGGAGTGTGTCAGGGATTCCATTATGGAGCAGGCCGGGGAGGGGAACTTAAACACAAGGAGTTGAGAGAAGGAACGCCAGCATGCGTTCAGAGTGTCTTGTCCAATGAATGAACTTGAGGAAGCTGTGTCCTCCTTCCTCCCTTAAGCCGCTCGCTTGCTCGTTCCCTTCCTTCCTTCCTTCTTTCCTTCCTCTCTCTCTTTTTGTGTCTTTGTCTTTCTCTTACTCCCTCTCTCTGTCTCTTAGTATCTCTACTGAATCGCTCCCTTTCTCTCCCCGTCCTTGTGTCTCTCTCTCCCCCTCCACCCTTTCCTCTCTCTCTCTTATGCTCCATCCAGAGCTGATTCCCATGTTCTCCGTATTTGAGTGGGCCACTGAGTTCCCCTTGGATGGAAGATTTTCCTCCCTGAAGTTTTTCTTGTTGGGCCCCATGTCTTCTAGATGTAAAAGCCAGCTTGCTTAACAACAGTTAAGTTACAGTAGTAGCAGTGTGTGTGTGTGTGTGTGTGTGTGTGTGTGTGTGTGTGTGTGTGTGTGTGTGTGTGTGTGTGTGTGTGCTGGAAGAATCTGCCATTTAGCAGGCACTGACCCGTGGAATGAGCAGCCTGTATGATAAAGTGTGTGAGCCACAGCCTATTCAATCACAGGTCAGAGGTCAAAACACACATCAGTATGCTGGATTCATCACCACCCTGATAGATTACCCTGTTGAATTTGTGTGTGTACTGTATGTGTGTGTGTGTGTCAGGACTGGTGTTAAGTACTTTTAACTAAAAAATCTGATTCAATCTGATTACAAAACGAGCCTGATGGATGTTGTACACAGTAAGGGAGCAGGCTAGGTAGTAAGGAGAAAAGTCCAAACTGACAGATACTGCTGACCACATGACCTCTTACTGTTCCAGTGTCTGTCTCACAAGTTAGATTAAATGGCTTGTCAGTACTAATATGGATCTGTCTTTTGAGAAATTGTGTGTGCGTGTTTGTGTGTGTGTATTGAATGTAGCAATGACTTTGACTTTGTGAGTGACATCAAGCAGTGCTCTCTCACTAACCTGAGAGAGCACCACAGACAGACAACAAGGTGCTGAAACAGCAGAAGGGAGTTATGGGACCTCATTCTACCAGCACACATTTACACAAACTCACATGTATGTGCACACACACATACTGTACACATACACACACACACACTCTCGTCCTCGTGCATACTCTGGTTAGACAACAATTAGATTACAGTTGATTCCTGGAATACACACAGACACCGCTGTTTTGAACCAAGCACACAACACACATACATGCTTTCTCTCTCACAAACACACACTTTCTCACACACACGCACACACACACACACATAAACACACAATCACACAAACACACATACACATTTGGCATGGGACACTGATACAGATGAATCAGACTAATGTCCAATTAGGCAGGGTTTACCGGTAATGGGCGGGCTGATGTAACTGTTGGGAAATGGCTCTCCAAGGAGCCAATGGGCATGCAGGATCTGGCTCAAGACTAACAGCAGCATCATTACTGGGAAACACCAAGAGCTGACCGGACATACATTGAACGCTGGAGCTGGCGTGCTGGCTCTGTCCAGCATGAGGATGATGAAAAACAGACGAAAAGACAATGGAGGAAGATTTGAAGAGGAAAGAGTGATGATGAGAAAAAGAGGCTGAAAGGAGACGGAAATTAAGGGGAGAGAGACACAGAAAGGTAGAAAGGGAGAAGAGAGCCAGAGAGATTGAGAGGAAGTGAGAGGAGGAGAGAAAAATAGATAAAGAAAGAGAGAGAGAGAGAGAGAGAGAGAGAGAGAGAGGAAGTGAGAGGGAGAGGGAGAGGGAGAGGGAGAGAGAGAGAGAGAGAGAGAGAGAGAGAATACATATGGATTTTTCCACATGAGTCCTGGAGCTGTCAGCATTCCAAGTGTGCATTTTTTTTCAAGCGAGGAAGCTTCTCAATGGACCACTGCACCTCGAGCACAGAAGACTCCCAAACTCATCAGCCCCATCAACAAACACACTATTCCTATTCACTTTACTGGTTCGATACATACGCCTCCCATAGCCTATAACCTTTATTTCCAAAACAATGGCTGAGAAATGGCACATGAAAACAGATGTCTTCCAGGGAGAGAGGAAAGTCAATACAGTTCCTCTCTAATGAAAAAACAAGCAGCTCTAAACGAGAGATGGAGATAGAGAACGAAAGAGACAAAGAATGACAATGAAAAGAGAGAGAAAGAGAGAAGGTAGGTATGTGTGGGAGGGAGGGAAAAGTTGAAGAAAAAAAAGTGAAAAGAGTAGAATGAGGAAATGGAAAAGAGAGGGATGGAAATGGAGGGAGATTGGTGGGGACAGAGAAAAAAAGGAGGAGGAAGAGACAGAGAAGAGAGAGAAAAGAGACAGGAGAGGTGAGAGAAAGAGTGTGTGCTGTGGTATAGGAGCCGAGTGGGGTCCTTCAGTAGCAGTACGCTAGCACATGTAGCCTGATCAATAGCACTTTACCATGGAGAGCAAATCAATGGAGTGAAGACTGTAATAGAATGCATGGTGCAGAGAAGGAGAGAGGGAGGGGGGAGAAGGTGAAGACAATGAGCAAAAAAGCAAAAAAGGAGAAAAAGGTGGGTATGTATCAACATGTTGTCAAAAATATAGAGAGCCGGTTTGTCATTATACTGTGTTTGTACATGTGGGCAAGTCGTTAAATGTTGTTGTTTTTTGGGGGGGGGGTTGTGTATATGTGTGTGGGTTGTGCAGTTTACAAACAGGACACCACACTTTCTGATTACGTATAAACATTCAACTATGATACAAAGCCCAGACATACAGTACTACTTAATCTTGACCATACAATGTGCCATATTAGAGAGTACCAAACAGCTGAAAGTATTTTCTAAATAGTTTTGTATGCATTGCTCCACTAGGAAGATGTCTAATGCTAACAAAAGCTTTCACAGATTGTCTGGGGAACAAATGAAAATGTCCAATCTTTGAACCACTTTAATATAATGCTATTGCGAGCGTGTTTGAGTGTGTGTTGGAATACAAGTGTGTCATATGCGTTGCAGATTTGGCGGTTTAAAGTAAGGATGATGACTGGTATATGAGTGGCTTTGAAGAGTGAAGAGATATGAGGGCATGTTCTTCTTCAGCATACATATTCATAACAGGAGGAAACCTAAATGTGCTTTATTAGCATTCACAAGTGTGCGCGCACACACACACAAGCAAACACGCCTTCTCTTGGCCTGGTAAACTTGCTTATGACAGCTAATAACTCCCCAATCCCTTTGGTCTTAATTAAGGCTAGTTATTGCAGAACGTGTTTGATGCCCTCCTCTCTCTCCAACTCTTTCTCTCCATCCATCTCTCTTTCTCTGTCCCTCTCTTTTACACAGCTTGATTCCTGCGTTTTGTTGAGCGAGAATGGAGGAGCCAGGAAAACTTCACAAGCTCCTCACCGCTCAGTCGGGGGTCTGTGGAACCACTCTGTCACACACACACACACACTTATGAGCAGGCGATCCCTGCGTGTGTGTATGTGTGTGTGTGGGGGGGGGGGGGGTCAGTGTTGTCTGGTTCCCACAGTGTGTTTGCTGTGCTCTCCAGCAGACTACTAATGATATTCTATTTCACCCCTAACACACAGTTTCATCCCATGTCCCTTGTGTTGGCATCCTACACTATTTTGGTGGGATCATCCATCTCTTTCTTTTCCTCCTTAAATCCTGCATGTCCTCTGGAAGTAACTTGCGCCTGTATTTTGATCATCTCCGTCATTTCCACCATCTCTGACTTCTTATCCTTTACCTCCATATCTATATCCTACACTATCTCAATCTTCTAATCTATTTCTATCTCCTACTACTCTCCTGCTGTTCCTCAAACACTTAGTTATGAATCTCTCTGGCTAGGTCATCCCCCTACAACATTCAGAGTATTCAGAATGCTGTAATTCATTGTATACAAATATCAAAACACAAAAGAGAGCAAGTGAGAGAAACAGAAGGAAGGTGAGAAGATGGGAGGTTGGCCAAATAAAGTTAGATTTATGTGTGACCTATTCCATTATTCAATAGAAGCTGATCTCCCTGTTGATGTGATAATCTGAGAAAGAGAGAGGAAAAAGAAAGAAAGAAAGACAGAAAGAGAGCTACACTCACATACAGAGGCACTCAGCATTCAACATTTATCACTGACACAGTTAATTAATGACTAACTATCCCATATAGCCTTTGAAAGCGATACCTTTGACATTGCCAGACCTGCGTCTGCCAAGACTGCTGCAGTCTTCAGGGTCCAGGTCCCGCTACATCTGGCCATGGTGTGGAACCCCCCCCGCACGCCTTACGGTGGGTTGGTAGCTGGGTGGAGCCTCTCTATGAAGGGATTTTGAGCAAAGACGCAAGTGCTTACATAAGCTGTTGTAATTTGTTGACAACCCTGCAAAACATAAACCTACCTTGTTAATGAAGTGAAACTTGGTTGGATGGTAGGATTTCATACTAGTTATAGTGCCATTCAACATCATACCAGCAAACCAAGTGTCCACCGAGTGTGGTGTTCAGGGCCCTGCTGGTCTATAGCTCACAGTGACAGGCGGGTTTGCTGCCTCATTGGGCTCTCATTAAAACAAAGAGGCATCATTATATAGCAGAGCTGGATTTCCATGGATCCTCATACCCCTACTGTGTGTGTCTTTACATAAACCTGGTCTCCCCATTCACACACACACACACCAGTGTGAGGTGCAGGCGTTTGGCGACGTTCTGAGTGCAGCATTAAGGAAGGCTCCAGAGCATTGCAGCAAGGCCGGCTACGTAAAAATAAAAACAGATTGGTGGAGAATCGAGGGAATGAATGAAAGAACGGAAGCAGAACATTAAATAGCCTTCCAGAACAGAGAGTTAGATGCAGACAATGAGAATCGTCCCAGGAAAAGTGAGGCAAAAGGGGTTGAAGGAATTGCAGCGGGTGGGGGGAGGGGTATATCCAGGATTCACTGCAGTAGTTTAAGAGCGAAAAGCAGGAACAATGAAGAGAATTATCCTACACCTTAGTCATGACATGATGCCAACTATCTCAGCTACTGCTCTTTCTCAATCTTTTTTTCCTCTTTTTTTTTCTCTCTCTCTCTCTCTCTCTCTCTCTCTCTCTCTCTCTCTCTCTCTCTCTCTCTCGCTCTCTCTCTCTCTCTCTCTCTCTCTCTCTCTCTCTCTCTCTCCACTTTCTCTCCCTCTGTCTCATCCTGTCAACCATTGCTTTTTGTGAAGTTTCCCTCTCTCACTCCTTCTCTCTCCCTCTGTCTACAACCCATAGCGCCAAGCCAGCAGTTTTTCCTCAGTCCTGTATTAATCACTACCAGGGCCAGTCCTTCCTATAGGCGACATAGGCAGCCACCTAAGGCGGCATCCGATGTGCATCCATTAATTAACCCTCCCGCACTACCAGCAAAGGGCGCCAACCGCGCCACGTCATATGTCCGTGTTGTGGTTGGGGGATGCGGCACCAAAATCTTGCCTAGGGCGCCAAATGTGCTAGGACCGGTAATGGTAATGATCACTACCAATTTCTCCACCTCTCCCCACACTGTCATTGTCTTTTCTCCCTCTCTCTATCATTTACCGTATTTTACACAAAATAGGCCGCATTTTCTATAAGCCGCATTCCACCAGAATGGGAACTTTGCGTTTGTAAATCGGCGTCTAGGCCGCACTGGACTATAGGCCTAGGTTTATTTACCCAGAACTCTTTCACAATGGACAGCTTGGATAGCCATTTGACTGGACAACATTCACAATCAGGGTGAAAACTCAAATTGTATAAACTACTGACCATAGCATTACGCATATCAAAACAGAACAAACACAACAATAGAACTCCGAAAAATGCTTATCTAACCAAGTTAATGCCCTTAACTTTGTAGCTTGCCGCGGGGCATTCTTGGTACCAAGAGCATTGTCGATACAATACCAAGCAATGCACGAAGCGATCTTAAAGCATTGTGTAACACACTTCAGTTATGGATAGTATGTCCAGAATTAAAGCCAAGTCACCCATTTAGTGGCAAAATCCGTCAGCTAGCTAACTTCAACTTTGCTGTCGAAATCATTTCACGCCACTGGAGTCCGTCCGTCCGTCATCTGCCGCTTGTCCGGGGATCGGGTCGCAGCGACCTAAGCAGGGAGGCCCAGACTTCCCTCTCCCCGGCCACTTCCACCAGCTCTTCCTGGGGGACCCCGAGGCGTTCCCAGGCCAGCCGAGAGACATAGTCCCTCCAGTGTGTCCTGGGTCTTCCCCGGGGCCTCTTCCCAGTGGGACGTGCCCGGAACACCTCACCGGAGAGGCGTCCAGGAGGCATCCTAATCAGATGCCCGAGCCACCTCAGCTGGCTCCTCTCGACTGGAGTGGTTTTATACAGTGCCCTCCAAAAGTATTGGAACAGTGAGGCCAATTCCTTTATTTTTGCTGTAGACTGAAAACATTTGGGCTTGACATCAAACGATGAATGTGAAACCAGAGATCAACGTTTCAGCTTTTATTTCCAGGTATTTACATCAGGATCTGATGCACAAATTAGAAAATATCACCTTTTTGTTCGAACCCACCCATTTGTCACGTGAGCAAAAGTATTGGAACATGTGACTGACAGGTGTGTTTTGTTGCCCAGGTGTGTCCTATTACATACATTATTCAATCAATAAATACCACTGAATGTCTACACTCAGGTTCAGATTGGGTAAGATAGGTTTTGTCTATGCAGACTGTATTCAGAGGTGAAAACAACATGAAAACCAGAGCGCTGTCTTTGGGTGAAAAACAAGCAATTGTGAGTCTTAGAGAAGATGGAAAATCAATCAGAGCCATTGCAGAAACATTGGCCATAGCCAGTACAACCATTTGGAATGTCCTGAAGAAGAAGAAAACTACTGGTGTACTAAGTAACAGACGTCGAACAGGTAGACCAAGGAAAACATCAGCAGTTGATGACAGAAACATTGTGAGAGCTGTAAAGAAAGACCCTAAAACAACTGTTAGTGAGATCAGCAACAACCTCCAGATGGCAGGAGTGAAGGTATCACTATCTACTGTTCGCAGAAGACTTCATGAACAAAAGTACAAGGGCTACACCAGAAGATGCAAACCACTCATTAGCAAGAAGAATAGGAAGGCCAGGCTGGAATTTGCCAAAAAGTACAGAGATGAACCTCAAAAATTCTGGGACAAAGTTTTATGGACTGATGAGACAAAGATTAACTTTTACCAAAGTGATGGAAAGGCTAAAGTTTGGAGAAAGAAAGGAACTGCTCATGATCCCAAACACACAAGCTCATCTGTGAAACACGGTGGAGGTAATGTCATGGCTTGGGCTTGCATGGCTTCTTCTGGGACGGGCTCATTAATCTTCATTGAGGATGTAACACATGATGGCAGCAGCAAAATGAACTCGGAAGTCTACAGAAACATTTTGTCTGCCAATTTAAGGAAAGATGCAACCAAACTGATTGGCAGAGCCTTCATCATGCAGCAAGATAACGACCCAAAACACACTGCCAAAACAACAAAGGAGTTCATCAGGGGCAAGAAATGAAAGGTATTAGACTGGCCAAGTCAATCTCCAGACTTAAACCCTATAGAGCATGCATTTTACCTGCTTAAGAGGAGACTGAAGGGAGGAACCCCACAAAACAAACAACAACTGAAAGAGGCTGCAGTGAAAGCCTGGGAAAGCATCAAAAAGGAAGAATGCAAAAGTTTGGTGACGTCAATGGGTCACAGACTTGCTGCAGTTATTGAAAGCAAAGGATTTGCAACTAAATATTAAGTCTTATTCACTTAAATATGTTTTAAGTATATCTGTTCCAATACTTTTGATCACATGACAAATGGGTGGATTCAAACAAAATGTGATATTTTCTTAGTTGTGCATCAGATCCTGATGTAAATACCTGGAAATAAAAGCTGAAACGTTGATCTCTGGTCTCACGTTCATTATTTGATGTCAAGCCCAAATGTTTTCAGTCTACAGCAAAAATAAAGGAATTCGCCTCACTGTTCCAATACTTTTGGAGGGCACTGTATATAACCTTACGTAATTCGCGTTAGCTACTTTTATCTATGAGCCACACTGATTGCCAAATATAACAACAAAGTTGAAAACAGAAAGTACTGTTTGTGGGGAATGCTGCTTCGGTCACACTCTTTTTGGTCTTTTGGTGGTGGTGAAAATCTAGAAATCCTTCAAAATGTTGCTCTCAAGAGTGGTTGATGGGGTGGAGTGAATGATGAAGAGTTGGATGGAGCGATGCAGGTGTATTTGGTGGAGGGGTGGGTGGATGTGATACTGCGATTGTTATTGTTTATTATTGTGTATATATATTAAATGTATCCATTTCTGAATGATCAAACTCCCTAGTTTTCCTTGTTTCTTGCCTCTCCCAAACCATTGAAATAGCCTATCTAGCTGCGATCTAGTGACACGTACGCTAGTGACACGTCATAACGAGGGTCCTAGAACTGCGGTCTTGAAACTGCAGCTCTCCGGGTCTCCGGCTCTGCAGGTTCATACTATTGGTTCGAATGGTGATGTCAAGACCAGAAGTGGGAAAATACAAGTTGTGAAAAGTGACCACGTTCGGGTCTTATTGTCCACAAGACCATATAAAATTATATCTAAAACAAACCTAAAAAGAGCTCGGTTACACTACCGAAGTTGAATTAGGCCACGTTTACAAATATTTCTGCTCCTCCGTTTTCAAAAATGTTTCTGTTTACATGAACCCGCATAAATATGTATGCGGGTTCCCATCATAACTATGCCAAACCTGAAGGTGGCAGTGTAATGTGAAGGATAAAGTACGGTGGCCCTGAAGTGCAAAACACACCCCCTAATACGAGTACATCCCCCAAATGAAAACACTCCCCCTGAATACGAGTCAACTCCCCCCAAATCGGATGACTTGTTCACCTCCCCCCAATACAAAAACACGCTCCCCCAAATGGAAAACGACATTACGTTAACTCAAAAACACATTACATTAACTCTGAACGGAAAGGGTAGGTACTACACTTCAGCGCTGATTGGATGCAGTAGGCTAGTTAACAAGATAAGAAATTGATCGACAGAAGTACAAAATGCAGAGAACAGAGTTACGTGCACCAGGACATTTATTTGGGTATTAAAGCATGTAGCATAGGCTACTAATGAACTAAATTGCGTGTGAAAGGTAAACATCGATAGCCAAACAACTATCCTGGTCCACGTTACTCTGTCATTGTGGCATTTCGTTCTAGTAGTGGACTATTATTTTTTTCTTCTGAAAAGTCCTGCTTCCTTCAACTGCGTTTTTAGCCTGCGCATAGTACTTATTTTAATATTGTGAAATGTTAACAGCATATCTAAGATTATGTCATAGGAATGACCCTGATTAAAATAAAGAGTAGTGTCATGACTCTGAATTGTTTCCTCTTTCCTTCCAACCAAAACGATCAAGTTCATGATAATGACAGAGTTAATTGGACTAGTTGTTTGGCTATCGATGTTTACGTTTAACACGCAATTTATGATCATGCTTCGATACCCAAATAAATGTCCTGGTGCACGTAACTCTGTCAGGCTATGGCATTTTGTACTTCTGTCGATCAATTTCTTATCTTGTTAGTTAGCCTACTGCATCCAATCTGCGCTGAAGTGTAGTACCTACCCTTTCCGTTCAGAGTTAATGTAATGTGTTTTTGTGTTTTCCATTTGAGGGAGCGTGTTTTTGTATTGGGGGGAGGTGAACAAGTCATCCGATTTGGGGGGAGTTGACTCGTATTCGGGGGGAGTGTTTTCATTTGGGGGATGCACTTATATTAGGGGGGGTGTTTTGCACTTCAGGGCCACCGTAATAAAGCCATGCAAACCAATAAGAATAGGCTATATCCCAAAGGCTGTTGTGATGTACTTCCGCTGAAATCTCAGCCACCGTAAAAACTTCCGTTACTAGGCTACCACTTGTTATGGCAAGTCCAACAGCTGCTACACTAGTTGACATGAACAAGTCAAAGTTTAAATACCAGAGAGTATCTGGTACAACTTACGAACACTGCTGTGTGCCACAGTGCCAGGCATCTGGAAAGTACAATACTGTCCTCAGTTTGTTTTACTTTTCCTGTCGATGAGGAGTTGAGGCGTAAGTGGATCGTCGCCATCCGCAGCAGGGACGAATTCACGGTAACGCCTCATACCCGGGTGTGTAGCCGACACTTCAAAACAGAAGACATCCGTGAACCAGCATCAGAAACAGGTCGACGGCTGTTAAAAAAGGGTGCTGTTCCTCAAAATCAACAACAACTACGAATAACACACTGGATTTCCTTTACCTTTCAGGCGCAAAGTTCATTTATTTGAATGATTCACAAATAAATCTAACGCGATGCATAAATGTATTTTGTGATTCACAAATGTAACGCAATTCACAAATAAATGACCCCATTACAGTACATTACTACAAACAGGACGCTCACATGACGTGATGCATTTTTTGTCACATACTGTGACGTTTGTGAAGTTTAGAAATGATCGTTTTCTGTGATAAAACTTCAGTTTTCGTGTAAATGAAAGAACAAACAGCAGGCAAATATATGCGTTTTTCCTCTGTGTAAACGGGGCCTTAGCCAATGTCGTGAGCGATGCTAGCTAATGTTAGTTTGCCACAGTAGCTGTTTAACATTTCACTGGGTCTAGCAGCTGTTAGATTTACTGAAATGATTATGAAATGTTATGTTCTAGCCATTTGCCTACTTTAGCAAGTCACAGTATTTCCAAGCCCAGATAGTGTAACTGAGACACAAAAATGATTCCTCTTTCAAGTAATAAGCCCGCGTTCTAGTGTTGAGCATTAAATTAGCTGCACGGCCTGTAGAGATCTTGGGAGGAAGCCACTTTTTTGTTCTAAAACCGGGCTATAAGCTGCTTCGAATAAGCCGTGCAACCACAAAAAACTAAAATCGGGGTAAAGGCCATGGCTTTATTTCCCAAAAATACGGTACCTTCTGTCTGGCAAATCTACTCGCGACACCCGCAAAACCTGCCAAAATGAACAAGCTTCTCCACTCAAGTTGAAAAAAGCTGCCGAAAGGGCTCCTCCTTTTTCGCTACGTAGCCAAGATGGCGCCTGTTTAGGGCGAGTAGTGTCCATCGTTGTACACTGTTTTTTTGGACCGTTTGCAGTTGGCCATCTGGGTACTTTCAGTGCACTGAATTCTGCCGGTTTTGTGAGTTAAGCACCCTAAGCACTGAAAGTCGGTGTTCGAAGTGCACAAGTGCGCGGTAGTAGACACAGCTCCAGTAATCTGCCTCATTACTATTTGGGTATAACTCCATTCTGTGTTCAAATGCTCTTAGAGAATGTATAACACTCATTACATTAATGTTAAACCACTTTCTTGTTCTCTCTCTCACACAATCTCTCTCTCCTCCATGGTCTGTTACCTCTGTATAATGTCATGGCATGTCACAAAAAGTTCTGAAATGGGGGTTTAATTGCATTGTGTTGAACATGTGTATGTGTGTGTGGCGCAGGATCACGACAGACGCGTACATTGAACAGCAGGCCAACTTTGATCTGGGTAATTGGAGCAGGGAAGTAGGGATGAAGGGATGAATAATTGAAAGAGTGCAGGTCAGAGAGATGTGACATTGTCCATCAATCGTGTGGTCAGACATGATCAATCCCAGAACCTCTCTCACCCACACACACACCATCACACACACGCCTCCCCACAGCTCAAATGAAAATCACATTATCTCCCTCAGTGATAACCCACATCGATTCCTCTCTTTGCCACGTTCCCTCTCTTTCTCTCCTCGTTTTTGTTTTATCTGTCTGTCTCCGTCCAGACATCACTCCACTGGCACATTCTGTAGTTCTCCTCCATTGTCTCTCTGTTTTAATTTCTATCTCTCCTCCTGCTGTCCCTCTTTCAAATCCTATCCATATCTCACCATAACCTTCCTGTCTGTTGTTACCAGCTGGGAGTGTATTAGACCCTGTGTTTTACATTGCGCAGTGATTGATCAGATGGATTCAATTGTATGTCTCTCTCTCAGGTTGTTGGGAATATGGTCACTGAATGCAAAGGTTGGGGCCCTTGTTGCTTGGGCTCATCACAGCAAGATTGCAAATTGACTTTTTGCAGTGAATGCTGGATGGAAAGATTGAAGTTAATTGTTGTGTGGGGGGAGAGGGATGCCATGTACACAGTTAATCATTTACATTTAGTCATTAAGCAGACGCTTTTATCCAGAGCGACTTACAGTAAGTACAGGGACATTCTCCCCGGCAAGTAGGGTGAAGTGCCTTGCCCAAGGACACAATGTCATTTGGCACGGCCCGGAATCCAACCAACAACCTTCTGATTAATAGCCCGACTCCCTAACCGCTCAGCCAACTGACCCCCTCAAAAGTTAATGTGGAGGGGGCTCTACTACTAGCTTCACTTGTTGGGGTTAATAGATTTATTTCCGTTTATTTAGCCTGAGACATAATCAATGTGATTAAGTAGCTTTTCTAATGTCCAGGGTGATGTAACTGATGGGTACCTGGCATTTTTGACTGGCCAATGAAGACTTTAACATAAAACAATCTCTGCCTCTATTTATCGCTCCCCCCCCCACCCCCCCACATGTCTATCTCTCTTCTCACCCTTAGATTCTGTCTAGGGAGAAAAAAAAACAGTTTAGTTAGTTATAGCGCACTATATATGAACTTCCTGTTTCCCTCCCCCTGCCTCCACCACCCCCTCACCAAGCCACACAGCACACCAGCCCACCATAGGGGTGAGGAAATATTAAGAAAAGAACAAACAAAAAAAGAAGACAATTTCGGGTAGTAATTGTGGTGTTGGTGGAGGGGGGTGGTTACAGTTCTTGCCAGCATGACATCATATCCTACCCCATTGCCGTGGTTACAGAGTTGTCCCGTTTCGACGGCATCTCGGGGGGGTTGGGTTTCAAAAGCTGATTTGATTGGCCGCTGGGTCTGTTTCTCTGTGTGTCTAATTAGCAGTCTCATCTTCTCCCCTTAGGGCGGAGAGGGGTAGAGGGGGGCAGGACATGCTTTTATCACACAAGCTCAACTTAACAGTGAACTGAAAACACTGTCACATTAAGCAGCTTCCTTTATCTCCTTTATCTTCCTCCCCCGTCTCCCCCTCTCCGCCTCTAATCCTCTGCCCACCGTCCCATGTGCGAAACTGTGAACACACACTCTTGGTCTGTTTTTTAAGAGCGCACAGAATGGCCATAACAAGTTATAGTCCCAGTCTTAGCGTTCATTGAAGCTTGCCAGGGTTGGATTCATATGGATGATCTGTGTTGATTTGAGCGACTATACTAGTCAAGCCTTTTGATCTTGAGTAAGCAGCCAGAAGGTAGGAACTCAAGGCCCTAACATTGGATTTTATAGGTAGAGGCAGAGAGGGGCAGGAGGTCTCCATAGCACAGAACTGTACAAGCTTTTCAGTCAAGGGCTCGCTATTGATGCTGTTTACAAGTTACACATGGCAAAGATATAGATAGATAAATAAATAGAGAGAGAGAGAGAGAGAGAGAGAGAGAGAGAGAGAGAGAGAGAGAGAGAGAGAGAGAGAGAGAGAGAGAGAGAGAGAGTGAGAGAGAGAGAGAGAGAGAGAGAGAGAGAGAGAGAGAGAGAGAGAGAGAGAGAGAGAGAGAGAGTGAGAGAGAGAGAGAGAGAGAGAGAGAGAGAGAGAGAGAGAGAGAGAGGGGAAGCTTTATTTTGCCCTAAGTCCTGATCAAGCCTTCTCTTTAAATACGAGGGGACCACTGTAATTCCTCTCTTTCATCTAATTTAATTACATGCTGACAGCCTCCCTTTCTTCTTTACAGGGATAAAGGCAGCTTAATCTCTGGCTTAATGACAGCACAGTAAAAAGTTTACTGGCTGATTGCTCAGCCTTAAGTGTGTTTAGCCCCAATGTTCTACACAGGCATAGCACTGGTGTGCAGAAACTAAGAGAGCACCTTCACACGACACATGCACACGCTCACACACCCTATGAAGAGAATACATGCACAGATGCATGCGTACACACTCCAAATAATGGTAGAGCATGTGCACCCGCCCAGACACACCCACTCACACACATCCTCAAACACAAAAGCCCTTACAATGAAACATTTTGTGCTTACTATGTTAATAGAGGTTGGGTTTTGATTGTGTGGTCACTAATTATCATAGAGTACAGGGATTTTCCTCAAGCTCTTACCTTGAACTCCAACATCAAATCGAATTAAATTATTTGTACTTTGAACTTTTTACAAACAGTAACACAGGGCTTCACAAATGCCCATTAGAACTGCACCTAAACCAAGAAAAACTCCCATGAAAACTAATTGAGACCAAATGGAATAGTGAAGGGAGAGGTCCCCTCTGGCAGGGATGGTCAGTGACAGTGACCCAACATGCA
The DNA here is from genome assembly GCF_021917145.1 of Hypomesus transpacificus. Lineage (NCBI taxonomy): Eukaryota > Metazoa > Chordata > Actinopteri > Osmeriformes > Osmeridae > Hypomesus > Hypomesus transpacificus. The sequence continues at coordinate 2,914,616 of NC_061074.1, forward strand.
CATGAGTTAAGACTCAATGTGTGTCTGTAGACAAAAGATGGTCTGTCCTCTCTTCACATTTAGCCATTTAGCAGATGCTCTTATCCAGAGCGACTTACAGTAAGTACAGGGACATTCCCCCCGAGGAAAGTAGAGTGAAGTGCCTTGCCCAAGGACACAACGTCATATGGCACGGCCGAGAATCAAACTGGCGACCTTGAGATTACTAGCCCGATTCCCTAACCGCTCAGCCACCTGACTCCCTGACTTTCAATGTTTCTATTGTAAAATGACACACTGATTTGGATACAAACACACACAAAACTACTGGGTAGATATATTTTCAGTATTTTTTCAAGGTTGGCAATAAATTGAATAAATGACCCCTTCTGCCACTGATCAACAAAAGCTCACACTGTGTGTGTTTGTGTGGGTGTGTGTGTGTACACTACAGTGTGTTTGCTTCATATATTTTTGTCTCCAGCTGGAACTACAGCACCCTGCCATGACTTGAAAATCCATGAAAACAATCCACATAAAGGGTGGCCTTGAGATAGAAAGACAATGTGCAACATTTGTCATAAGAATGACTAGTTTTATAAAATACCCACACTGGGAGAAGAGAGCAAAAATGTTGTGTGTGTGTAAGTAATTGATGAGAACAACAGCAACCGTTTGATTCCATGGTTGCCAGGTTGGAGGCTGATGTACTGTGGACAAAGTAACCTAATCACTATCCATGTATGGGGATCAGACCCCTGCAAGACCATTATTGGAAAAAGGAGATTCTCTGTGAGACATGGATGAAAATATAAATGTATGTTTTCTTTTCAAAGCTGCCCCCAGGCCATATCCCTCTGTCCCTCACTTAACTTACAATAACATGGAACCTTCCAGACCATCCAGGGTCTCTGACATACAAGCACACACACAAGCAGACACACACACATCTGTTCCCAAGCCTCACCATATCAAACTCAGGACAAATGTATGGTAATAGGAATCAGGGGGCTAGAAAAAATATAAAGCAAGGACAGGAGGAATGGGTGGAAAACTTACCGCAACCTTCCCCCACATACACCTCCCCCGACCACATTCCCCACCCCTCCCCTCACATACACCACCCCCACCACTACCACATACCCTCCTCCCACCCCTACATACACCCCCCACCACTATATCCTAAGCCCTCTGTGACATGCTTGCGTGTAAAAAGGGCTATATAAATACATTTGATATCCCCCCCACCACCACCCCACCATCACAACCCCTCCCAAACATCACCCCCACCAAATACACCCCTCCAAACCCCCCCCACCATCACATCCCCCCTCAAATACACCACTACACCACACCATCAGATTTGCCTCAACATCCCCCCCTCCACCCCACCACCACATTCCCTTTACCCTCCCCACAGACACCCCCCACCTCCTCCGCTTACATACACCCCTAACCCTAGAGGTTATCCCAATCCCAGGAACCCTTTGACGGATCAATACTTCACAGTGATGGATTCAGTTGGGGCTCAAAGTGTTTAATGAGGATGCCCCACCTCCCCATTTCCTGTGGGCTTTGGCACAGTCCTTTTCAATGGTTAATGGAGCGGATGCATCCATGTGCAAAGTGAGAGGGGAAGAGAGGGTTAATAACCCGGTCCCTCGGTGACAGATAGGTCCAGCTGGCTAATTAGAACGGGTAGAGGCAGAATGTAAATGTCTGGCCTTGCGAGAGGAGGACCATCCCTCAAGGTGCGTAAGTGTGTGTGTCTGTTTGTGTGTGTGTGTGTAGGCGCGTGCACGCACTGGTACTGCACTTGCGTGTATGTGCTTCTTTGAATCTGTTGGTTAGAATTTGATCAATTACTGTTGGTGCTACTACAGGCCGACACCTGGAGTGGAGGATCAGACAGATACAAAGGAGAGGAAGAGTAATGAGAAAGGGAGAAAGAGAGAGGGATAGGGAGAGACATAAGAACAGGGAGAGGAGAGGGGAGGATTGTGGGGGGAAAGGGGGGTTCTTGGATATCAGCAGCATAGCAGGCACTAATGAAGAACACGGGGATATCAGCACATCATTTGCTCCTCTCCTCATCCTTGTTTTTCTTCTTTTTTTCCCCCTCACTCACTCTCTTTTCTTTTCTTCTGCCCTTAATGAGAAGCACCTGTTAGCGTTTCTTCTTGTTAAGCATCCCTTGTTCAGGCCCCATTAGACTCATGTCAGTCTGCGTATGCGTGTGTGTGTTTCTGTGTGCGCTCTAGGGAGAATGAGAATACCTACACAGGTTTGGCATGCAATCATAAAGAGCTTGAAGTTTAAAAAACGTTATTTCTTCGGTTTTTTTGTCCTCCAATCCTCCCCCTCTCGTCTTTTGAACCATTTCTTATCCTCACTCTTTTTCTCTCAGTTTCTTCTACAATTGCTTTTTCCTGTTAACTGTCTCACACTCACACACACACCCTACAGGAGCATATGCACGCAATCCCTCCATCCCTCCCTCCTCCTCCCTACTGCAGTCAGAGCGGTAGTATGGGGTGATTAATGGAGTGTGTGTTTGTTTGTGAGACTACAGCGTTCCTTCATGTCGTCCTAATTAAAGATACTGTCTTTGTGTGATGTTCGCGCCCCCCTGGTGGTCGCTGAAGATTCTGCAGTTTCAAGCCAGGCCATCATTGCTGCTTAGTCGTTGTAAAAGTTTTTGATGATGTGGACAGCACACAATATCTCAGAACTCTATAAACTGCTGGCTCGATGTGTGTGTGTGCATGCACAGCTGCAGGTGGATATGTGTGTGTCTTGGTTTTCCCCTCCCCTACAACACTCTCTCCTTCTACACCCCGCCCCTTTCTCTCTCTCTTTCTCTATCTTTTTACACTTTATTCCATGCTTTCAATCAGGCCGGTGGCAACTGCAGTAGGATTACAGGGCTTTCGAGCTCAGCTCACAGCCATTAACTTTCACACAAATAAAACACTCCTACATCCCACACTAAGTATGGCCTAATACCTGCTGTATAACTACTCACAGGGGCACACACACAGACACCTCGTTTACCCAGCTTTTGAACAGTGGAATAGGCTGAAAAGCAATATGCAGGTATTGCACACACACACACAAAGATCCAAACACCTGGGGGGTATTCCAGAAAGCGAGATCAACAAACTGTAAACTTAACCCTGAACTCTGAATTGATTTACCCTAAAATTAGCCTGACGTTGTCATACTCTTGTCAGAATATGAGTCTGATAACTCTCCGTTGGGCTGTGACTATGGGGCGTGTTTCAACCGAACTCATAAAACAAATGCCTCTTCGCTCAATTGGATAGACCTACAACCAATCAGAGCAACATAATATGTTGTTTGTTGAAAACGAATTTAACCCTAGCGCTCTTTCTTGACGTGGGTGATTACGTTACTGTTGATCATCTGTCCATCATCGTACAAAGCCCACCCTGACTATTTCATTGGTCCGCCCAGATCCTGGTTTTATATAGTTTGTCCCCAATACGAGCCCCTCCAGACCCAACATCCCGACCACATTTTTGGGGGGGCGGGGCTACGTTGGGCTGGAAGCCAGGCTACCCTAAAATGGGAAACTCCGTCTTTTCGGTTCCAGAAAAGCTGATTTGAATTTGTTCAATCAACTTGGAGTAGGTCCACCCTAAGTTAAGCGCGGTCATGAGAACTGTTGAAAGCCAACATCAATGGAGCTCCGATACTATGATTCACCATGGCACTTTGCACAAAAAAACTTTGTCTTACTTCACCACACTTCAGATAGAAGTGTTAATATGTGTTTATGGTAAATCTGAGCACATATTCCGGAAAAGAGCAATACGGCTTGAGCAGCGTAGCCTGGCTTTACCCTCCTACAAACTTCCGCTCAATTTTCATTTAGCTTCTGTACTGCGTCCGGGCTTGAGGTGTATTGGTCAGATGTCTCCGGTAAACTTTTTACCGGTCCAATCAAGCGAACAGAGGGAGTGGCTGAGAATGATGACGTTGATGTCGTGAGCTAGTTTGAGTTGTAGTTCCGTAATGGCGGCGGAGAAAGATGTGAGCGAAGCTCTGTTTTGGCAACGCTGCCGAATATCAAGATGTTAAAACTGGAGCAAGAGCAATCTTTGATCCCCACAGGGTTTGTTTGATTTTCCAGCTAGCTCCGATAGAAGGTGAAGGATCCGGTGAAGGAGTTGGCTAAGGCAAAGGCTAACGATTGGTTATGTCAGATCCAGAGTGGATCTGGGCAGACCCAATAGTTTTATAGTTCAACAGAGTACCCGCCTTCAAAGAAGTTAACGCTTGTCAATGGAGCGAGCCCAGACTCTCTTACAAATGAAAAGTACAAGAGTCCAGTTAAGACCAGGCTAGTAGCAGCGTATGGCGTGGGAAACAATTGATGCCTGAGTCAATGCATACATTTGAATGCAGTAGCCAGTCCATACATTGAACATTTAACCACCCTGTCCGTTAATGTTACTGGTGAAAAAGTGGTGGACTTAATAAAATAGCATGGTCAGTGTTATAGCAGGTAAAGCATATTTTACTTTGGCCTATAAGACTGTGATTGTAGCCTATACGTCACATTGGTTTTAATCATATTCGACATGATACAAAGTAAATATCAGTCGGTGCCTATTTCAACTTGTAGTCGCAGTAAACCCCCAACAGAATGCTTTTCATCACAGGATGATGATGATTAAGGTGATGAAGAGATGTTGACTGCTGCCGCAGTCGCTACTGGTAGTTATCTCCCCACGCAGTGAGATGTTTATTTAATGGCAGGTGAGTTCTGCATGTGGAACTGTGGAATTTAATGTCATCTCATGTATTCCCAGTTACCAGTAAATGAGTTGTACAAACTGCATCTCATGAAGAAAGTGCCAAAAACTGACCAAGAGATTGTGCTACCCTAGGCAGAAGAATAAAGGCTAATCTTGACATAGATTTGCTATAACACCATTTACAGGAGGGTGCATGGTCACAGGTGAATACTGTTAATTGTAGGAACAATAGACTATATAAATACTCTGTTGATTTTGTATTTGTAGACAACGAAGACCAAATTACATTTCAATGATTTGTCATTATTTCAGTGCCAAAAAGCATTTGGTGGGTGTACGTCCACGGTGTGTAAAGCAATGTAAGTGCTGAGAATGTTGCTAAAACAAATTAAGCCAACGGGAGTGTGACGGGAAACGGTAACGTTAACTTTGGTATTCATCAGGGAATTAAAGCACATCGAAACCCGGTTTTATAATTCTCTCAGTCCCTACGTATAACTAAGCGAATTACATTTTGTTTGAGATCGGTCGGCTGAACCAGGAACGGACACCCCATCTGTCGACTGTAGGCCATCAGGCTCAGAAAGTGGGAGGGGATATGTATAAATGCAGAGTTTGTTATGGAAAACCTGCTAGCTAGCAGGTTAGGTTCACAGAGTAAGTTACCATGCTAGCTGGAGAGGTGCTTTTCTTTTGTCTAGGAATATTGAAGCTATTCTAAAGCAGACCTGACACTCACTAGAACAAGCCGGGCTACAGTCTCTTAGAGAGTCTGATAGGTATGTTGATAGGCATGCTGTGAGCTGTTGGGGCCCCGATAGCTCAGCTTGTAGTGTAGCCAGGGTGGTTGCTGATGTTGTTTTTCCCATTGAGACGGTGTCGGCCCCCCGCCTTTTTTCCAAATTCCGGCCCTCAATTATTAGGAATTATACCAATTTAATATATATTCAGCCTTGCTCACCCGTTGCTCTTCCAACTCAGTTTCCTGATAACAGTGCCACCTTTTCAGAAGTATTATCTACGTCTAAAGCTGCCAAAAACCCATACTGGAATGTTGGGCTCCTAAACATCAGATCTCTATCCACAAAGGCCGTTTTGATTAATGATCTGATGTCTGACTGCAGCCTGGACCTGATTGGTCTCACCGAAACCTGGCTAAAACCTGATGAATATTTCCCCCTGAATGAAGCTTCGCCTCCTGATTTTGCGTATTCACACATCCCTCGTGTTTCAAAGAAAGGTGGTGGTGTTGCTATGTTATATAAAGCTAGCTTCAACCTCAGCCTAAAATCTGTCAATACCTTTAAATCATTTGAGATAATTTGTATGAAACCACCAACTACTTTAAAAAGGACTAATTCTACTACTGTTGCCCCCCCTCCTTCGTTTTGTATAGTTACTCTATACCGGCCCCCTGGCCCATACTCCCTCTTCCTTGAGGAATTTGCTGATTTTAGTGCTGATCTTGTGACATACACTGACAATATCTTAATTATGGGTGATTTTAACATTCATGTCGATGACCCAAAAGATCCTCTAAGTAAGGCCTTTACTGCTCTTATGGATTCCACAGGTCTCACTCAGGTGGTTTCTAAACCTACCCATCTTCACTCGCATACATTGGATTTAGTTCTCACGCGGGGAATCAAGATTAGTGATGTCATTGTTCATACCCACAATCCTATATTATCAGACCACTGCCTGGTAACCTTTAAAATGGATCTCTGCCAGAGCCTTGGAGGCACCCAGAATATTTCTATTAGCCGCTGCTTAACCCCAAATACAGCTCTGGAACTGGCTAGTATTCTACCCGCTGCACTAGAAGCACTTGATGTCCCGAATAAATCATTAAATGCTAAAACAAGGGATCTGAATTTGGTTCTTCAGCAATCCCTAGATTCTGTTGCTCCACTCAAACCAAGGAAAAGAATAGACAAGAAACTGGCTCCATGGTATTCAGAGGAAACCCGCACTCTCAAGAGGTCCACTAGAAAATTAGAGCGTAAGTGGCGTACCACTAAATTGGAGGTTTTCCGCCTGGCCTGGAAGGACAGCCAAATAGAGTACAATCAAGTCCTCATCAGGTCCAGATCAGAATATTTCTCTAAGTTGATTAGTAAGAACAAACACAACACTAAGTTCCTATTTGATACTGTTGCAAAACTCACTAAGAAAAGTACACTCTGTGTTAGTTCAGATCTCTCTCCCAATGATTTCTTAGATTTCTTTGACCAAAAAATCTATGCAATAAGGGACAAACTACAGACTAGTCCTGGAGGAGTGGCCATCAACACTGATTTTCCCTCTGTACCCAGCATTCTGCATGTTGAGACTCTCACTCACTTTAACCCTATTTCTATGGAAGCATTCATCAAGCTGATAGATTCCTCGAAACCCACTAGCTGCCTTCTCGATCCCCTCCCTGCCAAACTTTGTAGGGAACTTCTCCATATTATTGGACCGCCCATGCTTAGTATTATTAATGAATCTCTTGTAACTGGACAAGTCCCTGACGATTTCAAACAAGCTATTATCAAGCCCCTTCTTAAAAAACCAAACCTGGATCCAGGTTGTCTTAGCAATTACAGGCCCATTTCAAATTTGCCATCTCTCTCCAAAATTTTGGAAAAAGCTGTGGCAAAACAGCTCACTGAGCACCTCTCCTCAAATCAGCTCTATGAACCTCTCCAGTCTGGATTTCGTCTTCACCACAGCACTGAAACTGCATTAGCCAAGGTAGTCAATGATCTATTATTAGCCTCTGACGCGGGCTTTAGCTCTGTCCTTGTTCTTCTAGACCTAAGTGCAGCTTTTGACACTGTAGATCATGAGATTCTCCTGGAACGTATGGAGAACTATGTTGGGATTTCTGGTACTTCACTTCAGTGGTTCAGATCGTATCTATCTGATAGATCACAATATGTCCACTATGATGGTTGCTCATCCAGCAGCTCCATTGTAAAATACGGAGTACCACAGGGTTCAGTTTTAGGCCCTCTGTTATTTTCACTCTATATGTTGCCTTTAGGAAACATAATTAGAAGTTTTGGGGTAGATTTTCACTGCTATGCAGATGATACTCAGCTATACATGTCTATAAAGCCGGGAGAGTTTCCATATGCTATGGAAACCTGTGTTTCCGGGTTGAAAACTTGGATGACTGCAAATTTCCTTCTTCTTAATTCGGATAAAACCGAGGTTCAAATTTTTGGTCCGAAAAAACACCGAAATAATTTATCCCATCTAACCTTAGACTTAGACGGCGTCAAAGTATCTCAAAGCCAGCTGGTAAAAAATCTGGGAGTCACAATGGACCCAGACCTTTCGTTTGAGTACCATATTAAGCAAATCACCAGAACAGCATTTTTCCATCTACGTAATATTGCCAAAATACGAAAATTCCTCTCAAAGGATGATGCTGAAAAACTAATACATGCTTTTGTTACGTCCCGATTGGACTACTGCAATGTGTTGTTCTCTGGCCTCCCAATTACCTACCTAAAAAACTTACAGCGGGTGCAAAATGCTGCTGCTAGACTATTGACTAAAACTAGAAAGTTTGATCATATAACATCGACTCTTATCTCTTTACACTGGCTCCCTATCCAAACCAGAGCTGATTTCAAAGTTCTACTACTAACTTACAAATCTCTGCATGGATTGGCACCACTGTACCTCTCCGGTCTCCTTGCACCCTATTGCCCCGCAAGGTCTCTAAGATCTCAAAATGCCGGCTATCTGGTAATACCCAAAGTTAAGAAAAAAACTGCTGGAGGTAGGGCGTTCTCATATAGAGCACCTCTTCTTTGGAACAAATTACCCATCTCAATTAAGGAAGCTGATACTGTCTCGACATTTAAAACTAGATTAAAAACGTTCTTGTTTAGTCAATTCTATGATTGTTAAAGGGAAGTATGTGTGTACTTTCTATGTAAACCTGGGATGTGTGCTTGCCTATGTGTGTATCACATGTAACTTTTAAATTTTAATTATAGCTTATGTTCACATTGCCCAGCTAGATGTTACAAATAAAGTAAACCTGTTACTGTATATTGTTAGTATTATTATTATTATAGTTCCGTTGCTGTATATTGTTACTGTTATAGTTTTTATTACTAGTTGGAGACAACGGGGGACTGGCTGTTTTCATCCTTATTCGTATAAGTATAACCTACTTTAGAGTTCTTTCCCCTGGAACAGATTTCATGTTCCAACTGAGGGGGGCTGTCGTTGTTTTGGTGTGTGGGGCTGCATCAAATACCCTTTTTGCTCTGTTAAATTGCTGCACTAGTCCACACTTGACCGGTGGGGATCTCATTCTATTTTGACTGTAACTGTTAGCTGCTCCTGGCATTCTCTAATCCCTGCTCTCCTCTCTGTCCCCCCCCCACACATTCCCTGTGGTGTGGGGGGTTTGAGCTGTCAGGACCTGCTTGGTCGTCGGTCTGCCAACGCTGAACCAGGTCGTCACCCGGAATCCAGTCTCCATGACGGCCAACAGCGAGTTTCCCGGTCCCATCCAACGTCTATAAAGCCGAACAATGGATTTTGGTGTTTCAAAACCCATTGACACTGTATGACTATGTTTAGCTTGTGTTCTGCTCCTCTCTCTTACCAACCGTCTCTGGAGGAGGGGATCCCTCTCTGAATTGCTCCTCCCAAGGTTTCTTCCATTTTTTCTCCCGGTGGGAGTTTTTCTGGGAGTTTTTCCTTGTCTTCCTTGAGGGTTTAGGTTGGTTGAGGGGCAGTTCTATGGGCGCATGTGAAGCCCTCTGTGACATGCTTGCGTGTAAAAAGGGCTATACAAATAAATTTGATTTGATTTGATTTGAGTTACCATGGACACTAACCAAAAGTTTCCGTTACCTCTCTTTCTGGAAAAACCCAGAGTTTGCCTCATTTTAGGGTAACCCAACTCAGGGTTTTCAGTAAACCCGCTTTCTGGACTACTCCCCTGGTCCCTGGTGTGTGTGTGTTTTGTTGGACTGTTGTGTCTGGGCTGTGTGGAATCAGCTGAGGATGGAGGCAGCAGTGATAGATTGGCTCTGGCTGTGGAGAGTAAAGCAAAACAGAAGAGCACCGAGGGAAGAAACACACACACCGGGTGTTTATCATTCCCACCCCAACTGTGGCAACAGAAGCAGTAACAACAGTGGCCATGGTGTACACAACACACCCACACACATCAAACACACACACACACTCAGATAGCAGCAGTGGCCATTGGAGCACTCTCTCAGTCCCTCTCCCATAAACATAATTTATCACCAGCAGAAACCTCCTTCCTCTCCAACATTTGTGTGTGTGTGTTTATGTGTTTGTGTGCCTGTCATGAGGCCCATGCCACCCAAATCTAATTAAGAAACAAATTGTGATGACAACAGAAAAATGTGTCCAGCATTCAACTCCTGTAGGTTAGACTGGCACAGATCAGCCCCTCAATGTTCCTTCTCTCTCCCTTATTCTCACAGACACACACAAATAGACACAAACATACTCAGGTTGGGGTAAGCATAGAAATCCACAGGCGTCAAAACAGAATGCAGACAGTTTACACTTTATCCTTTTCCAACACTCCCCTCATCCAACTCTTATGCTCTCATCCCCTCCATCATTCATCATCATCATCTTTCTCTGCCACACTCCATTTTAAGAGTTTATTTCCCTAACGCATACACGCACACGCACGCACACACACATAAATAAGCAAAAGTACTGTACAGCAACACAAACACAGGTGAATATAAAACGTGAAAATGAACGTGGCCTTGTCAGAAGACCTCAAAACTTAGAGAGAAGAAACAGACACCAATACCCCCAAGTCATGTTTTTATTCACAGCACAACAAATTAGCACGGCCGGCATTGCATTCCAAAATAATGAATCACATTCATATTCACTCAGTGCAGTTGTATTGACATCAAATCTGTGTTTTAGAGTATAAACAATTTATCGTCAGAAACACACTTTATAAAACAGGAATGCTGCTGCGTTCTATAGTGTGTGTGTTAGGGTAATGACAGGACACTCTGCTGGTCTCTCAACTGGTCCCTAATCTCTGCTTCTTCGTCTGATTGATATTCACTGACCACAGCCCTGGAACATCAAAATAACCAATCAAAACAGGCACAGTTTAAAAGAGCTCCAATCAATTGATTGTTGGCTGAACAGGGGGCGCAATATCAACATCAAAGTAACCAATCAGACAGCACAGATCCATGCTCAATCATGTCAAACTATAAAAAGATCAGAATCAGAGTTAACATTAGATCAAAGTAAACCAATGGGATGAGGGGATTTTTTCATTTAGTTCACATTATAATTGAAATATGATGGGGTCACAATATTCATAAATTCTCCACTGCATTTTTGCACCATAGGCAATATATGTACATGCATCTCCTTGAGTGTGTGTTTGTGTCAGTAAGCAAGACTGTGTTGAGGTGGGTGTATGAGCTGTATTGCAGTGCATGTATTTTTTCTCCCCTCAAAGACTGGTACTTGTAGTGGGATAGCATGTGTGTGTGTGCGCACGCGTGTGTGTCTGTGTGTGAGGGATGTATGGTGCTGTTTTAAGGGCACACAGTATAAAGTGTGGTAATCCTGCTATTACACGTCTCAATGTGATCCACAGCACTATGCTTAGCACAGGGCCTCCAGCAAAGCTTACACCCTCTATTGAAACACACTCACACCCTCACACACTCCCTTTCCGACAAAGGTAAGTAGACCGTAGAACATGTTTAAAACACACACAGAAACACACACATAAATACACAGAAACACATACACACACATCCCAGCAGTTAGTGTGTTTGTGTTTGGGCCAGGGAGAGGCACACTGCAGCTGGTGTTGAACAAGGCAGCGATGCTAGGGCCTGATCTACATGCCGGTGCTTTATTACACAGAATGCAGGGCCAGCAGCACAGGCACAGACAGAGGACAAGGAGACAGAGATTACACACTCTCCTGCAGTGGAAGGGGGGGGGGGGGGGGGAGTAAAGGATTACATGCTGGTCACGGCTAAAAAAGAAGAGAGGGGGAGCAGAATCTGAAAGGACGTGGGCGTGTGCCACCTGCAAGGTAGATGTTCCCACTGTGTTGCCATTGAATGTCAGATCTGAATGCACATACATGCGCACACACGCACACACACCCATATTTATCTGTGTGTGGTCTTAGTGATAACAAGCCTGCATACTGGTCCTTTGAAAGAACAGCTGTTGATGTAAGTCTGATATTGGCCATGAACATGCTCAGGGGTAAGGTGCAAAGCAGATTATTGTGTCTTTATGTGTGTGTAAATATGTGTGTATGTGAGAGTGTTTGGGGACACTAACAAGCAGCTGCTAATGAGAAGTTAGTTTCCATGGGAACGTGACCAAACCATAATCAAACAAGGTGTGTCTCTGTGTGTGTATCTGTCATACATCTTAGCATAAGCTACACTCACCTGTCAGGACCCCCTTTCTTGTGCCGCCCCTCAAATGTAAATCCTCCCCCAGGAAGTGATGCGTCCTTGATCTCCTGGACCCATGTTGGCTGACCTGGTTCTGGAGAAGAGAGGAGATCAGACCTCCACTGATCTGACCAGCAGGACCAAGAAGTTCTCCTACTAGGAAACTACTGCTGGAGCTAGCCGTCTAACTTGATAAGTCATACACACTCTGTTGACAGTATTTAGGTGCAAACCCCTGGTTGTGTGCGAGTAAAGCTCTGCCATTTTGCCAACTGTGTGTGTGCGTGCATGTGCATGCTCGCAAATAGCCAGTAGCACCTGGAGCCATGCGTCTGAACTCGTCCTCCAGGCGGCTGAGAGCCAGCGAGTCAGCATCCTCATCCAGCAGCTTGGGGTCTCCCCAGTCCTCCTCATCCACACCACTGATCTCCTGGATCTCCCGCGCCGCCCGGGACAGGGGGCGAAGGGGGGGGCGAAGGGGGGGGGCAGACCCCGAGCGAGAGAAGGAGCTGGCTGGCCTGGGCGTGGCTCCACCAATCCCACCTGTGGGTGAACAGGAGATAGTTAAGGGGAGATAACTGTGGGCTTTTGGGATGACAGATGAGGTTGGTAAAGGTGGTGGGAGAATGGGGCGGGGGGGTGGGGTGCATACAAATTATTAACGCGGGTGAGAGAGACTTAGTGTAGGAAAGAGAAGGCAGGAATAAGGCATAGCAGAGAAAGGGATTGAATGTCGGGAATTAGAGAAAGAGAGGAATGGGGGACACAGAAAGAGAGAGAAAAAATGAAAAGGAGAGAAAGAACTGAGGAAAGGGCATAGAAAGAGTGAGAGAGAAAGAAGTACAGTGAGAGGGTGGTAAAAAATTAAGGAGGGATGAGAGGAGGGACGTGTTTTATCCCTCTTGAGCCACATCAAATTGAATCGGATTGAACATCCATCCCCACCTGCTCACTGTAAATTACATCGAGGCCCCCATTGAGAGAGAGTGATAGAAAGAGTGTGTGTGCAGTGTGTCACACTGTGTCATACTGCTGCCCATTGCTATGTGCGCCCCCCCCCACACACACACACACCAATCTTTCAGTCTGCTTTTGTTACGCCGCTACGCCCCTCCTCTCCCCCCTCTTTTCTCTGGCACTGTGACCCTGCTTCAAAGCACAGACGTGTGGTTAGCAGATGGACACGCTGATAACAAAACACCCCAAAAGTGTACCTGTGAAAATAGAGAGGGAGAAAAGAGGAGGGGAGTGGGGGGCAAAGTGTCGGTGTGTGAGCAAGGAAAGATGAGGAGGAGGAGAACAATAGGAGTGTGTGGGGGGGGGTAATTTATGAAGAAAAGGGGAGGACATAAGGGAGGTGAAGAAGGATGGAGAGAGAGAGAGGAAGAACGTTTGAGCTGACAGACTCCTTGATTTGATTAGCAGGGGGAGGTATTAGGACTGTCACAGCATAAACAGATTAACTTACTGTCTTTCCAAGGGGTGTGTGTGTGTGTGTGGGTGTGTGTGTGTGTGTGTGTGTGTGTGTGTGTGTGTGTGTGTGTGTGTGTGTGTGTGTGAGAGAGAGAGAGAGAGAGAGAGAGAGAGAGAGAGAGAGAGAGAGAGAGAGAGAGAGAGAGAGAGAGAGAGAGAGAGAGAATGAGAGAATGAGAGAAAGAACAAGAGAAAGAGATAGAGGGAGAGAGAGAGAGATAGAGAGAGAGAGAGAGAGAGAGAGAGAGAGAGAGAGAGAGAGAGAGAGAGAGAGAGAGAGATAGAGAGGGGGAGGGAAAGGGAGAGAGAGGGAAAGCGTAAACAGATTACCTCAGTGTTTCTGGACAGGCAGAGGTAGTGATGAGAAAAAGGACAGGACGCACTCCTGGACTGACTCCCAAGCTTGCGTGTTTGTGTGTGTGTAAGGAGCAAGTGTGTGTGACTGATACAGTATAATCTCTTTATGAAGCCCTATCCCAAGTGCCAGAAAAGTGTATCCGCATGCAGGATAGAGACGCATTAATTGCAGGTGAAATTGAGTTCTGCGTGTGTGTGTGCGCGTGAGTGCAAGTAAATAAAAGAACGTGGAAAAGCAAGAGCTCTGAGTGCGATGCACTTGTGTGTGTGTCTGAAAGTATATTAAAGACACACACATAAACACGAAAAGTGGATCTTACCACGGTGTCCACGTGCTGACACAGCTTGTCTCCTGGTGGGTGTGGCTACGCAATATTGGATTGGCTGGCTGGGCCTGTCGGTCATTACCATGCCGAACAGGTGATCCTCAGTGTAGCCTCTTAAACTGCTACTGGGCCTCCAGCTATCTGACCCTGAAAGACAGATAGAGAGACTGTGGATTTCCTGTGTGTCTGTGTGATCGTGAGTGTGTGTGTTACCAGCTTTGTGTTTCTACAAACGCTGCTGTCTAACTCAGACTAACATGGCCACATTGATCGATAGAAAAATAGAGTGAAAGTGAGAGAGACAGAGAAAGAGAGGGAAAAATTTTGTGTGCAGGTTTGGGGATGGATCTACAGTAGTAGCAAATTTCAAAATGGACCACTGTGTTGACTTATACATGTCTGCACAAAGTGTGTCATAGTTTTGTTCATTCATTCAATCCTGTTTTTCTTTGTTTATTTATTTATCTTTGTTTTGCTCCCTCTCCCACTGGGCCAAAGCACTCTAACAACCTCATTTTCTGACTGACTGAGCACCTCACCACTGTGCAGCCACGAAAAGAAGGGAAAAAAGGGAGGAGAGAAAAAGAGGGAGAGAGTGAGAGACTGGCCAAACCAGGAGACACATAAAACCTGTTGGATCGTAGCCCCGGAAGACAGAAAAAAAGGAAAGAGGAGACAGATGGAGCAATGGGGCTGCATTAAACAAGTGCTGCGCATTGTCAAGGTGATCTTCTCCCTCTAACCTTTCTCTCTCATTAACTGCAGAGCTTAACCATCATGGCAGACGCCATGGCGGGTCGGCCGACTCCATGTCTGGAGCCGGCCTCCTGCGTCCTTCGAGACAAGCTGCTACCCGCTTCTACATCCACACTACACAACCCTACACACACTCACACACCTCAAGCAAAGGGCGTGCTAAATGCCGGTACTGCAACAAATGGAGAAAAAACGATACCGTAGACAAGGACTACACAGGTTATCATTAGGGCTGTCAAAGTTAACGTGTTAATAACGCGTTAACGCAATCTCACTTTAACGCGACAAAAAAAAATTGTGCCGTTAACGCAGGTTTCTTTTTGACCCTGGGAATCACCTGTCGTCACATGACTTAGACTGCCGACGGTAGCTGAATGATGGAGAGTATGGAACGCCGAGTAAGTCAAAAATAAATAGGTAAATAAATAGATAAATACATACGTAAATAAATATGGCTATGAAATAAACTCTGAAATAAAAAAAAGATGGCAATAAAAATATAAAAATAGCATTATATAATTACAGAGCTGAATCCATTTACCGACATCAATAAATAAATACATTTATTTATTTCAAAATGACGTTTTTGTAAAGACAACATTTATTTATTTCATGGGACTTTTATTTCCCAATGCCATATTTATTTATTTTTTGAGGCTTTTACGCACCACATTTATTTCCACATATATTTCCACACCACATTTATTTCCACACCACATTGATTTCTGTGCTGTATTTATTTCCGACTTCACATGCAAACGAGAGTGGCGTGGTTATCTTCAGACCAACGCAGCTGCACACCTAGATTCCTAGATAGCTATGCTACCTGTATGGGGGTGACAGTGGCATATCGCACTGCCGAAAAGCGTACAATGTAGACAAGCTTTGCCCATAATGTCTGTGTCCTCTATGCCTTTTTGCCTCATTGGTTCCCAATGGGATTGATAGCGGTGACCTAGTAGCCTACATGTGGGGACTTGGTCCTTGATAGCTACGAGGTAGCGCTGATGTTACCTTTGTAAACATTGCTTTCGCTCGTGTGACTTGTAAAGGCCGATTTATACTTTTGCGTCTACGTTGACGGACAGACGCACGCACGGAGTCAGACGGAGTCGGACGGACTGGTTGAATTTATACTACTCCGACGGCTCTGCGTGCTGAAAGCAATTCACCGCCAGAACAGTAGATGGCGCTGCACTGCAATGCTAGCTAGGTTATCGAAAAGTCGGAGCAAATTTACAAATGAGCCGTTTCATCAATAAAATAAGCACATTTTCAGCAACTACACTGCCCATTTCTCGTCACATTTTAATTCAGATGCTGATTTACATGTACTGTTTAGCTGAAATAAGAGTTGTAAAAACTTACAACAATGGCGGTCAAAGGATTCTGTTCTCTTGTTGGTCACGGCAACCCCGCCCCCACCCCTGACGCAAGCGGTTCTTAATATGGACCAATCACAGCCAAAGGGTATCCATAAAATGACGGACGGACAGACGGATAGTCAGGAAAATCAGGAGGTGCACGCAGAGCTCTGCGAGGGGCTCGGAGAGGACACGCAGAGGGCGTTTCTTGACGGAGAGGGCGTTCCCTGACGGAGAGGGCGTTCCCCGTGTGCGTGTAGTAGAAGTATATAAGTATAAATCGGCCTTAACTCGTCTGCAAAGCTAACAATTACTGCCACTACTTCGTCTTCCTAGGTGGTATGTTGGCTATCACCGGTCTCAAAGTCGGCAATTGTAGGCCAAGTGGCTGGCTAGCCGGCTAGCTGGCTGGCAAAATACTAAAAAGGACGACATCAGTGTGGCCATTTCAGCTAGAGCTAGCTACTGTAGAGCTAGTAGTGTTGTGCTGTATTGGCACAGACTTGAACAGCCAAACCCGTTTTGTCACTGAATGGTCATTAAAATGTGTCTAGTGGTAGTGGTTTGATTAAATATTGAATGATTCCATAAATTATAATATCTGGGTTTGGGTATTGTGTACCGTGTTGAATGGGTCTTGGTCTGGACACGTTTAGTTGCAACTTTATATTGACAATAATAACAAAGCGTTAAGAAACTTGACTTCAATTTGAAGCAGGTCAAGAAATCCAAAGGTATGGGTAATGTCTGAAATGGTCTGGCTTCACTTCAGGTCTCGTCTCACTAAATGGTAATACCGACATGGCATAATGGTGAGGCTAGATAGTTATAGCTAGGTGCCTTATCGACCTAGCTATCCACATAATAGCAGAGCGATGCAGCGGTGGCAGTCTTCTTTGTTAGGCGTAGCGACGATTGCTACAGTAGCTGTGTTAGCTAACATTACCTGGCACTAATCACCCCCCACTACGTGTTCATCTTGCACACAAACAGTGCTCGATAAGTCTCAAACTATTTAAGACTTCTATGTTCTGTAGACCACTTTTCCGCCCAAGTACCTCTACAGAATCTACTATGTGTGCCAAAATAATATATCCTGACAAGCCATGCTGATCAATTTGATCTATAAGGCCAGCACGCGATCTCTGACACGGCTAATGTCTACCACAATCTAGGTTTCCCTATCTGCCTTCGATCTTGTGTGCAGCTGCGTTGGTCTGAAGATAACCACGCCCCTCCCGTTTGCATGTGAGATCGGAAATAAATACAGCACGGAAATAAATGTGGTGTGGAAATATATGTGGAAATAAATGTGGTGTGTAAAAGTAAAAATAAATTAATTTGGCATTAGGAAATAAAAGTCCCATGAAATAAATAAATGTTGTCTTTACAAACATTTTGAAATAAATAAATGTATTTAAATATTGATGTTGGTAAATGGATTCAGCTATATAATTATATAATGCTATATTTATATATTTATTGCCATCTTTGTTTTATTTCAGAGCTTATTTCATAGCCATTTTTATTTATGTATGCATTTATATATTTATTTACCTATTTATTTAATTTTGACTAACTCTGCGTTCCATAGGAGAGAGGGCTTTTAGATGGGAAGTTCCATTTCAGTTGCGAGACGGCTTGGTTGACAAAACTAAAGCTGTGTGTACTGATTGTCAGGCAGAGTTTAGTTATCACCTAAGTACTTCCATACTAAACTATCACATCAAGCAAGCAAAGCACACAGCTAGCAACAGCAGCGTTAGCAGCGTTAGCAGCGTTCGCTCTGGTAATACATGGCAGACAACACTCGCAAAAGAAGCGAGCAGCTGACTGGGTTCAACAAAATAGAAACTGTATTGTTCAATATTAAGGTAAATCTGTGGTTGCTTAAGTATCTGAAGTATGAGATTTGAATATTATGGAGCAGGATATCGTAGTAGGCTATGAGACAATATGTCTTAAATGCATTTTATAGGCTATTCCAGGTGGATTATACAGCAGTATAATTTGGGAGTGAATAAATAATTCTCACAATTTAAATTGTGTTCCATCTGAACTTGTTATGTGGACATAATCATCCAGTTAGGCCTATCTGAAATTAAGTACACACTTTTAATGTTATTTCAACAAAAAAAATCATTTATTGGGGTAAGATTTTAACAGATTAAATAGATTAAATAATTTTGCGATTAATTGCAATTAATCGCGATTAATCATATAAAATAATGCGATTAATCGCGATTAAATATTTTAATCGGTTGACAGCCCTAGTTATCATGTGTTCTCTTCCTACAGTGTAGGGCATAAATAAGATCTGCATTTTGACCTAGAATGACAACAAAGAGCTAATGTGATGGCCAAGAACCCTGAACCGTGGAATCAACCCATTCATCATATTGACAAGGTTATTGTCAAGTTTTCAACACCTTATTGAATTCCCTCAGGATTCTGTCTACTCACAAAGGAAGGACAACCACAAAAGAGACGGGGCCCTCAACATTCCTGGCTCTCGTTTCCAGGCTTTTCTATGAAATTTGACAAGACAAAATTTGCAGAATTTCTCCAAACTATACATCTGTGAAAAATATCCGCGGCCTCGAGGACAAATCCAACGACGTCTGAAGAAAAGAGTCTGGGACAGGCGCATCTTGTTACAAAAGTTTTTCTGGTTTTCAAAAGAGAGGGTCGCCCCAGAATGGAGTTTTTGTTTTGGAGTATTTGTTTTTATCCTGCGGGAGCCTGCAGACCTTGACGTGGACGTGGGTGCTTTTCTTGTCTGATATTTGAATCACAGGTAAAAGACCACAGGGAACACTGAAAGGATTGAGACGACACAGGGATTTTTGTTCCAACAACAGCATGGTATATATGTGACCTTGTTAATCTGGATTGTGAAAGTGTGTACATTGAGTTTTCTGAAGGCAGCTTTCATAACACTCTTTTAGCTTTGGAGAAGGATTGGTGCAAGGCTGGTGAAATGGGTTGGTGACTAAGAAACATAGACAGCATTGTGTGTGTGTGTGGGCCTCCGCTGTTTATCCTTCTGAGCACAAACTCACAAGCACACAGAGGTCATCTTCAGCCCCTTTTGTTCAAAACAACACTTGCAGGTGACACACACAAAAACACCCACACACTCAGACTTGAATGCTTGCTATCAACGCAGCACCACACACAACATAATGTACACATACATAAACCCATACACGCACACACACACACGTACACACACACACTGGTTCTAAAAGAGCTCCCATTGGACTTTGAGTTCTAAATGATCAGCAGTCCCCCTCTCTAAGATCCAAGGTGCCAACATGACTCCGCTGGGCTTTAAACTCATTTTCATCTCTCTCGTAAGCTGTGGGTTTTTACATATTTGTTTTAAATCCCATTATGGAGCCTTTGTGATATGAATAACGCTTTGGAAATTGGAAAGTATCTCTAGGCAAAGTTGGACACAGAGGTAATCTTCACAATCCAATCTCTTACAACAAAAGAGATACAACACTTTCTGCTGTTCTTCTGAGGAAAACATGAGTCAGGGTAAAAAAGAGACACACAAAGGGGCATGCACATACATACATTTATGTACACACGCACACACACACACACACACACACAAATGCACTTAGAAGTGTAGTCACAAACATACAAAAACACACATCCCTGTTTCAAGTCTACCTGTGCTGAGTGGGTCCAACGGGCTGTGTGCATTGTGGTGTGTGTCCTGGTCAGTGTGTGTAGGTACTAGGCTTGGGCTTGGTTGGGCAGAACCAAAGTCCAGACCCAGAGTCAAGAACCCTTCCAGACCACAGAACCGTTCTGATCCGGTCCCCACACTCTGAGCCAGAACACGCAAAGCCTGTAAAAAGAAAAGAGAAATAAATTGGAATATGAAAATAATGAATACTGCTACTGTAGGTTATACTTTGTAGTTTTGAGGTCAATTCCATTTCAACCATGCTGATTCAAGAGATTAAATTGAAATCCAATATCTATTTAACCTTTATTAGGCTAGGTAAGTCACTGAAAAGATTTTTCCTTTCCTTTTCTACCAGGTAAACAAATACAAATTTGGCAAGCTCTTTTCTTTTTTTTCTGTCCCTTTTTTGCTCCATTCTATTTGTCGAATGGATTTTTAATTACACCCCAGCCTGGGTGAGTGGAGAGGTGCACCGTGGGATAGCAGGTCCTCCAGGAGACATTGAGAAAGCCCAATCTGTTATTAACTCAGGATATTAGCATGCTAGTCCTAGCATCACAACACACACAGTGGAGAAGAGAAGTGGAAAAAGAGAGGGAGGGGTGGGAGGAGGAAATAAGATCAGCAGCATGATCTATGCAGGATGGAAAGGAAGAAAGGAAAAGAGAAGAGAAGGAGGGAGAAGAAATGATGAAAGAGAAGCAGGAGCAATCAAAAAACATGAGTGCTGCCACCACTAGTATTGCAGCCGAAGCTTTGATTTGAGTTCTCAGGGAAATTCAGAAATAACATATTTGGATGGTTTGCAATGTGTTTGTGTGGGGGGAGGTGGGGGAGGGGGGGGGGGGCTTTTAGACAGATAGAGACAGAGTGTCACTGAGAGGGACAGAGAGCATGAGTCAGAGAGAGAGTTAGAGAGAGAGAGAGAGAGAGAGAGAGAGAGAGAGAGAGAGAGAGAGAGAAACTGCTGGAGGTAATTACTGTGTGACAGTGAGAGGTACAGCCTGGTGTGATTCAAGCACAAAGGCCAGAGATAACCACCATCTCTGATCAAACACTTCATTTTCAGCTCTTTAATAAACGCCTTCTTGTCCTCTTTTTTTTCATCCCGTCCCTGTGAAACAGGGATCCACACCATTAAATTACAGATAGGACATTTGGGACTGCACAAATGACTCCATGCCCCCCCCCCCTCGCTCTTTCTCCCTCTCTCTCTACTTCTCTCGCTATCCCTCTCTTTTTTTCTCATCATCTGGTGTGTGGATCTAACAATGGCCTTTAATTGTGGAGCGAGTTTGAATTATGCAATGTAATTAGGGTGATATGAATGCTATCTAATTGATCCAGTCAGCTGTAAAAAGAATCACATTTAGTGAAGTCGGAGGTGCAGTTGTTCTATGGAGCATGGATGGGCACACTCTGCCTCTCTTTTTCCCTCCCATTTTCCCACTATTCACCCATCATTTGGTCCTCCCTTAATCTTTCTTCTTTCTGTATCCTTCCACTGTCATCTCTTTGTTAACCATCTACTCTTTCACTCTCTCTCAATTGGCAACATGTTTCAGAACAAACTAGTGTACCGTGTGTGGGTGTACGTGTGTGGGTATGCATGTGTGTGTGTGTGTGTGTCATCATCACCATAGATAGTTCTGAAACCAGACTCAGTCCAGTGTGAGGCATAGGTTCCACTGGGTCAGTCTGTGTGTGTGTGCATGTGTGCGTGTGCCCTCTCCTCTCCTCCACTCCTCCACCTTAATCTCCTCCTCGTAAGAGGAGTCTTCCTCACTGGGGGTCATCCCCAGGGTGTGGCTGGATGTTTCATCCTCCGAGTCTAAAGAAAGAAAACACACAACATGTACACTAGCAGATGTAAACACGCAACTTGTATCCCTGTGGACTGAGGAAGTAAGGTGCTTTGAAAGTTATAGTCTTCTCCTATCTTCATCATCCTTAAGAAAGACATATTCTGTCTGTGCCAACAATCCCAAACAGTGTTTGCAGACATGCTGAGGTATAGATATTGCAGGCCTTTCCACTTCTTTCTAAGTGTTATGGGTGTTTGGGAGGCATTCTCCAAAACCTGGACCAAAACAGTATGTGGAATGCCTTCTAATGCTTTCACAGAGCATTCATAGTGCTTTCATCACCTTATTCTAGCAGTCTTATCTGAGGGTGATTCACATAGGCTCCATTGATACACGCCTGCAATATATATGATTATTAGGACTATATTACTTGACCTTCATGCCTAAGAGAGTGGGAGAATAGTGAAAGAGAAGTGGAGATAGAGAGAGAAGCTATCAATCTCTCATGAACCCCACATGCTATGAAAACACCAACGGGCAGCCTGACGCAGTAGTAGGAGAGGATGGAGGGAGGATGGTTTTTGTGTATGTGTTTGTGTGCGTGTACATGCGCGTGTGAGCACTTGAGTGTGTGTGTGTGTGTGTGTGCATGTAATTGTGTAGGTGCATGTATGAGTGTGTGTGCGATTGTGTATGTGAGTGTGTGTTTGTGTGTGTACGTGTGTGTGCGTGTGGTTGTGTATGTGTGTGCATGTGCTTATGTATGTGTGTGTGTGTGTCTGATTGTGTATGTGAGTGTGTATGTGTGTGTGCTTGTGTATGTGTATGTTTGAGGGGCTGTGGGACCAGCTGTGTACTGTCCATGGGCTGATCCTCACTAACCCTCACAGTTTCTACCCCATCAAAGCCTAATGCATTAGTAATGGCTTCACAGTAAAGCACAACTCTCCACACACACACACACACATTTCTGCAAGTCAGCACATAACTCTACAAACAAGCTCCGTGTGTGCATGCATGTGTGTTTACATAAGTGCACACAGTACAGATTAGGTGTGTGTTTGAGGACTGTGAGTGAGTGATCGAGTGTGTGTTATTGTGTGAGTGTCCTTAGGGATTTGAGCGTTCTATTGGGGAATTGGGGCCATTCCTCAAGGTGCCCACTAGTCTACCTGTTATGTCAGGTATTTACTTAATACCTAATCAATATTATAAAATAAAGAACAATTTTTTATGGGCGCCTTTAAACTCTCCTTGACAGGAGAGCAGAGTTACAGGCAGACAGTACTGCTGCAGTCTCTAACAAAGGATTCCAGGCTAATAAACTGCCTTAAAATTGCACACCCACATGCATATACACACACATGCATATACACACACAATTACCTGACATCAGCATGAGTGTTGACCCTATTCTTGTGGAGGTCTCAGGGACTTTCTCCTGCTTGACCTCTGACCCTGACAGGGAGGGTGATGGTGACTGTAGCCTGAAGGACAACTGGTTGGGTGAGGAAAGGTTGAGACTGGGGGAAGGTGGAGGAGACACTATACACCGTGTGTCCTGAGGTGAAGGGGTGCACTCAGGAAGACTACAGGAAGAGAGGGAAGGGCTGGGAGAAAGAAGGAGGTGCCTAAATGGAGTGGACATGGCCCTCAATGATGACAAACTATCTGGAGGTGACGGTGGAGGTGACTGTGGAGTGTTTGCATTCAGCCTGGTCAGCTTGGAAGGCGTGAAGGGTGGAGGTGCGCGATCCGGGAGGGAACGAAGCTCCGAGGGAGGGGGGTGTATGATCCGGGAGGAGCGGGAGCCTTTGGGTAGCGGAGACGAGCGTTTGGGGGCCGGGGAGCTGGGAGGGGCGAAGGTGAAGGTTGACCTCAGGGAGGAGGCCAGGGCGGGGGAGGGGGGAGATGAGGAGGAGACAGCGAACGGGGGGAGGTTGTTAGAGGAGGAGGGAGAGATGGATGGTGAGTCGGAATGGCGTGAGGAGACGGAGGAGTGGAGTCCTGGAGATGTGAGGAGCAGGCTCGTCTGGTGGGCGCCGGAGGGGATCTCAGGGGGTGGAGTCTCGGTGGATGTCTTCGGTTTCCTTGGAGAGCCGCCCAGTAGTGGTAACAGCTGAACTGCTGACGCTCTCGCTTTGGGTTTTAACCGTGCTGTAGGCTGGCTGGGTGCTTGGGGTGACCATGGTGTTGAGTGGATGTTTTGGGGAGACCGTGGGGTTGAGTGGATGGCTTGGGGTGACTGTGGGGTTGAGTGGATGGGTTGGAGTGACTGTGTTGCATTGAGTTCAAGTTGTGGGGGATGAGTGGTACCTTCCTTCAAGACCAGTGGAGGAAGAGTAAACCTAAGAGGTTAGAGAGAAAGAGAGAGCAAGGAGGGAGAAAGAGAGAGAAAGAGAGAGAGACAGATAGGACATCAGTCACTTTCCAAACATTGTCCTCCCTACTTAAAAAAACCCCATCTCAGTCTTCTAAAAGACAGCACTTCAACACTGTTCTTTGTACTTATAATCACGTCAAGCTGTCACATCAGTCACCTCTCCAGAGTTGAGCTCATACAATTAAACCTGTGATGTTCCCAATTCTGTGTGTGTATCTGTTTAGATTGCATGTGCTTGTCTCTGTGTGTCTGCATAGTAAGTATGTGTGTGTGTGTGTGTGTGCGTAGGTAGATATGTGTAATAGTTGTTGCTGTTGCTTCAGAACAAGTCTTTCTAGAGAGTTTTAATGAAGTCTTACTGTGTGTGCTTGTCTTCCTCCTCTTCAGCAACAAAGACCTCCTTACCCACACCGTCTCCAAGAGTCTGCAAAGAGACACCAAGATGAAATAAAAACAATATGTCTGTGTGTGTGTATGAATGGGGTGTGAGAGAGCAGCATGGTTATGTGTGTGCCCCAAATCAGCTGTGGGTGTGTTATATTCATGAAGCGTGTGTGGAGACCAAAGCCTATTAATCGCACCTCATCCAGTTCCTGAATGCTCAGACACGCTCCAGGTGGGTCTACCTCGGGCTGCGGACTGGACACCACAGAGAACAGCGATGCATAGTAGCGCCTCAACTCCACCTCCTCAGCTGTGTCACACACACACAGTGATAGAACAAGTGTATCTTGTGTGCAGCTCTGTGGAATGTGGCACTTTCGTGAAAAGCCTTGTCCGGGGATCCTGTGTAAAAATGTACTGTATTGTATGCCTCCTTCTACTACTACTAAACAAATCAGGTACTGTACTGTACTGTACCTGCCCATTATAGACCACAATCCAGCTGCAAGGCCACAAATCTTCCTCCCTCCCTCTCTTTTTCAGACTCAACCTTGGTTCATCCCTTGTTTTTTCTCCCCTGTAGACCCCCCCCCCCCCCCCCTCCCCACCAAGACACACACACACACAATCCTTCCTTCCTCCTCGCTCGCTTGCTCTCACCATCCGTCCATCCCATCTCCATGTGAGGTGGACAGCTCGGGAAAATGAGTTTTTCAGAGAAAGGAGAGCTCCCGACAGGATGCCAGAAAACACTTTTATTATTCATAAGCATGCACGCACACACAGATGCAAATACTGTACACACACATACACAGATGCACATACACTCACACACCAACATATACAAACACACATTTTCAAGCCAAAAAAAGTTACAGGATCTGAAGGGAAGAGGACTTCTCAAAAATATATCCTATTATATCCGGTATCCAGCATATTTTCTGGCTATTCTGGCTCACAATCATTTGTGCAGTGGAAGAGGCGTCAAACGCAATCCAACGCAAGACAACGGTGCAGTAGGAGACCTAAATCAATATCTCCACTAGGTGTGCCAGCTTGGCTCTGGTGGCTCCTCCTGGTGTAGACAAGGAGAATGGATGGCGGGGTGCCCCTCCTGGCCTCTCCTGACAGAAGTAATGACTGTGCATGTCTGCATGGTCTACAGTAAGTGTCTGGATGTGGTGGTGGTGGGGAGGTAGGGGCCATGGCTGAGAATAGGGGTTGGAGTGGGAGTTTGACTGATGTGACGGGAAGTATTGACAGCTCCATGCTTCCAGGGCTAGTGAGTGTGTGTGTGTGTGTCTTAGGGGTTGGGGGCGGGGCAAAGATAGCCCCTTGAACCCATGTCCTGACAGCCTCAGCTGAGCCGGACAGCCAGACACTCCCCTGACTGATGAACTTCAGGCTCTAGGCCTACCTCCCTCCCCCTGATCCTGCCCAGGAACACTGCACGCTGTCAGGCTTCTGCCTCTCCTAACGGCCCCCTGCCCACACAATAACAGCCAGTGATTACCTGTCACACTGCCACGGACGGATGGGCAGGCACAGATACAGCTGACCCACTGAGAAAAATAGGATTTTTACTGGTTCTGCGTGTGTGTGTGTGCGCTCATCTGTCAGACTCCTCTCGTCCATTTTCCTATTTAGTCTGCACTGTGTGTGTGTGTGAGAGAGAGTGAGAGAGAGAAAGAGAGAGAAAGAGTGAGAGAGAGAGAGAGAGAGAGAGAGAGAGAGAGAGAGAGAGAGAGAGAGAGAGAGAGAGAAAGAGAGAGTAACCTTTTGTGTGCCTACATGTAACATTAGAGCACGTAACTGTCAGTCTTTTTGCCATCTTGTCCATCTCAGTGCGCAAGAGTGCCTATACACACACGTGACTGTGTGCGTGTGTGTGTGGGGGGGGTGTTTTACCTGTCAGGCTGTGTGTCATCTCCCCCTCGCTGTGCGTGTCAGTTGAGGAAAGGGCTGGAGGGTAAAGCGGCTCATAGGCTTCGATTGGTGTTCTGGAGAAAGAAAACACACACACTCAACCAAGGCGAGCACACTGATAGATTAGATGAATAGATAGATAAATAGATGGATGGATAGACGGACGGACAGATAGATCGCCCTCTCCCACTGCCCTGCTCAGACCCCACCAAGAGGAGACAGCTAGATTAAACAGATGAATAGCTGATCTCTCTCCTTCCCCTCCACCCTCTTCTCCCCTCCACATCTCGTCTACACACGCAGACAGATAGGCAGATCTTGGAGCAGACAAACACATGAGACAGAGAAATGGAGAGATTGCTAACCCTCACCCCGTTTTTTCTGCCTGTTTCTCTCTCCCAGCCCCTTCACCCCTCAACCCTCTCTCTTTCTCGCCATCTTTTTCTCTCTCCTCCCTCTATCCGTTTTACTCACTCTATGCACTCTCTCCCTCTCTTTTTATTCTGTCTCCCTCTCGCTACCCCCTCACCCCTGCCCTCTCTGCCCCCTCACCCCTCCTTCTCTCTCTGCCCCCTCACCCCCCACTCCGCTTCCCGTCTTATCCCAGTCCAGACCAATGGGCAGAGGAGAAAGTTGCGGTCTGTAGGGCGTGATGTTTTTTCCAGAACTCCCCGTGGTTTCTAACCAGCACAGCATATGTGGTCTATCTTTGGTCAACAGCCTTTTGACTGCTCTGCTCTGCCTTTTTACACACAGTCTGTCCGACTTGGCTCACTTTCTATCTCTAAACACCTTTGCCCTCTTTTTCTCTCTATTTCTCCCTCTCACTCCTTTCTCTCTCTCCATCCCTCTCTCCCTTTCTCCAAAGTACCTCAGTCAGCCTATCCAACCTCTTCAAACCTCACCCCCCCAGGGCTAGCATATAGCAGAGGAATGACCCCTTTCTCCCCTCCCCTACTCCTACTCTCCACTCCTCTCATCTCTTCTCCTCTGTGCTCAATACAGGGCCTCTAGTAGGGAACATAGCCTGGCCACACACACACATACACACACATAGCTCTAGACTTTGAAATCAAGGTGTTTAATAATGGTCTCACAAAGAAGGCTGCTGGGACTTTCAACAAAAGGACCCCAGCACCATGGCAACCCTGGGATTACATAACCTCTGAAGCCGAACTGGGGACTTTGGTGTGTGTGCACATGTGTGTGTCTACTGTGTCTATGTGTGTGTGTTTGCGTGTGTATGTGTGTGTGCAGATCATTTGTGGACGCCTATTGTGTGTGTGTGTGTGTGTGTGTGTGTGTGTGTGTGTGTGTGCGTGCATGCATGCATGCGTGAGAAAGACAGCAGGTGGCTAGTGAGGTGTTGACCTGACACATTGACACCAAGTCCTGGTTGGAGGTTCCAGACACGCATATTAAAGACAATAACAAGATCATCAAAGGTCTGTACCTCCGTGTGTGTGTGTTGGTGTCCTCCTGTGTGTGCTAATGACATGTTAAAGATGGCTAACGGCCAGTGTTCGGGGTAACGCGTTACAAAGTAACGCTTTACTGTAATCAGATTACATTTGTCTGTAATGCAGTAATGTAACGCATTACTGTTGATAACTTCAATAATCGCATCACAGTTACTAATAACAAAATGTCTTGCGTTAGGCCTACTTGCATTACTGTGATCTGCATATCGGGAGGAAACAAAAAAAAAATCAAACCTCCCTTTACAGTACGCGTGTTTGCATAACACTCGTCACTTGACTCATCCCCAAAGTTCAGGAGGCAAAACCAGAATGGCAGAGTTTGAGTTAGGATGTAGTTTGAGGGACGGAGGTATGCAAATTACTTCGTATTAGTTGTGCGAAAGGACAAAAACGTAATTGTACAGTGTACATTGTGCACTGGCCAAAAACACCTGTCCACCGCTGCAAACACAACTGCCAGTACTGTAGCCTATTTATGCTTGACAACTTTTAGGTTGATGTTCACAACTTTTTTGTCAGCTTTGTGGTATTAAAAAGCAAAAAAGACAGATATTGTGTATGTCCTCATTATAATAAGAATTTTTGTTGATTTGGGCATATATATGGTACATACATAGTTATTTGGCAGTGCATCTCAGGTGATGTTATGGAGCAATCCAAAAGTAATGTAACAAGTAGTGTAACTGAGTAATCTAGTAAAGTAGTAATCTAGTAAAGTAAAGCATAACTTTAAAAAAAGTGACAAGGAATGTGTAATGTATTACTTTTTTGGAGTAACTACCCCAACACTGCTAACAGCTCAGTGTGTGGTCTGGTGACACCAGAGAGATGAGAGGGTGTGATAAACCTGACCACAGTGTGAAGACATGGGTCCAGCTCTCATGTTCTCCTCAAACCCTAACCCCCCCCATCTCCCTCTCCCTCTCCCTCTCCCTCTCCCTCTCCCTCTCCCTCTCCCTCTCCCTCTCCCTCTCCCCCCTTCCCTCCCTCCCTCCCTCTCTCTCTCCCTCTCTCTCTCTCTCTCCTTTAGTTCATCTCTCGCTTGTTGCATTTGCAGAGGCGTAAAACGCGTGTGCATGTGTGTGCATGTCTGTGTGTGTGTGTGTAAGTGTATGTGTGGGCGGGTCTGTGTGTGTGAGTATTTGTGTGTGTGTATGTGTGTGTGTGTACCTGCGGTGTTTCTTGAGCAGCAGTCTGTCCAGGTAGCTGAGGCTGTGCTGCTGGAACTCCACCCTTATAGGAGCCACCCCAGTCAGGCCCACTTTGTCTGGCCCCCCCAGCTCAGCCTGGGTCGCGCGCACCACTGAGCCTGGGGAGATTGAAAGTGGAAGTGAGTCAACAAGTGTGTGTGTGCGTGTGTGTGGGTGGAGAGATTAAGGTACAACGGAGAGAGACACATGACCCATAGAGCCCAACAAGAAATCAAAAACAGACAACACAAAACAAAACCAAAGACACAACAAAACCCAAGACAGTAAAATGCTAAAAGTACTAAAGTAAAAGAGAGAAAGATGGAAAGAGCGAGATGGAGAGAGAGAGGCGAGAGGGAGGAGAGACATAGGAGAAGCACACACGTTCTGGTGAAAGGTGTGGACCCAGTCAGCCCACAAAGGCAGGCCGGTCTAAGTTGGGTCTCCCTGCCATCAGTCTGACAGAAATAATTAGGACTCCGGGCAACGAGCAAATTGCCGATAGAGGGAGAGAGCCGTACACAGTCGGGACGAGGAGTAAAGCAGAAAAAATACGAGCGCCAATAAAAAATAAAAAGACAGACACTCACTATAGAAACTACTACAAGTATACAACCACACAGTCTGCACTGCAAAAAAGTGTACAGAGCAGACTCAGTGTAGTGGACACAGACATGCACATGCACACACGGCCATACACACGTGCGCCGCTCGTGCTCTAGTGCGGTGGAAACCCTTCTCACATTGCTCTCATTATCTCAATATGCAACAGTCATGGATTACCCTCCTACTGCAGTGGTAAGTATTTTGTACAAGGCCTTGAGAGATCAGAGAGTGAGGGAGAAAGAGAGAGAGACAGAGAGATAGATAGATAGGAAGGAGAGGGAGAGAAGGAGAGAGATCACAGAGAGGAGAGGTCCAGAGAGAGATCAGAGAGGGAGAGAGCAGGAGGGAAAGAGAGGGAGAGACAGAGAGAGCAAGAGCAAGAGAAAGGGGGAGAGAGATGCTAGGTGGCGCATGTTCAACATTCTCACCTCCCTCCATCACCCAAACAAACTGGCTCCTATCTGTTTCAAGCAATTTTTCGCCTCACCCACCTCTAACCGGTGCTGTCAGTATGTGTGTGTGTGTGCATGTGTGTATATGCATGTGTTTGTGTGTGCATGCTCTCTGTACTCCACAGGGATATACACATAATTCTACAGCAAAACCCACTGATCAGTACTGCTAGGTGACATAGCCTAGACTGGAACTGAGAAACAGGGAGTGAGAGATGGAGAGAGCAAAAGAGGTTATGTTGAATGACAATGTTTTTCAATATGTAAGTATCAGTTGTGCCAAAGCAATAGGAAAAAATAGGAGAGGAAGGGAGGAGGAGGAAAAGGAAGGTTTGTGAGTGAGTGTGTGTGTGTGTGTTACCTGGCTGGGCCTTCGCAGGTCTCCAAACAGCTTCACCTCCCTGTCTCCTCTCTCCTCCCTCTCTCCTCCTTCCCCTCCACTCTCTTAGGGCCTCCTGGAAGGAGTGTGATGACTCCTCCTCGTCGTACTCCCCTCCCAGCAGGAATGATCCGCCCCTCTCCTCCTCCTCCTCTTCTTCCTCATCATCATAGTCCTCCTCTCCTTCCTCCCTTTCCGCATTTAAAAACAGGACCTTCTGATAGAGACACACGAGAGATGGTGGTATTGCGATCATGACATCAATAAAGAGATTTGTGAATACAGTTACACTGCACCCTACAGAACAACAACACTGTCAATCTAGTAGAGAATCCTTTCAAATATGATGACTGTGTGCCTGAGGCTGGTTTTAAAGTGGCTTTGACATAACAAGGTCTAGTTAATCGTCTCCATTGTGCTAGGTGACACCAATAAAGCACAGATGTTTTTGATCTGAGGTACTGTATTCTGACCCAGAGCTGCCACTGTCAACATGGATGAGGCCTGTGTTCCCCGTGTCACCTTTGTGTGCTGGCCTTGAGACGTGGTGGGTGCAGCCTGACTTTTGATGTCCAGACTGTGCTCCCCTCCTCTCACAGCATTCTGGGATCCAGGGCCTGGGATCTTGGAGTTGGGTTTAGGATTGGGGTTGGGATGGACCTGTCTCTGAAAGCGGTTAACCACATCCAACGTGCTGACGGAGGTGTGGATCTCTGTCTGCAGAGGGGAGGAGAGAAACACCCAACAGGGGTTGATGATGAGTTCCACCACCTCAACATCCAGCTGTTCAAGGAAACTAAGAAGTTGAAACACAAAATGGTGAGGAGGCTCCATGAAGGCTATTGAAACGGGCCTCAAACTTAAAGGTCACAATCATTAACTGTTTTCCTACAATGTCATGTTCAGCCCTCTATCTCTCCTTGTCCGATAATGTTTTGGCTTTTAATTATCCATGAACAAGTGCTATTCTTTTACAGATTCTACTGACCCATAAATTGTCAAACCGCTTCTCTCCACCCAAAAATATAATTATGTTATTTCAATTCAAACCGTGTGCGCGCAGACACACACACACACACACGGATAGACAGAGATATTAACATGGATGATTGTGTATGGAAAAGCCAAGCAGAGCATTGGATGTTCTGTGCTTCAGGGAAGGAATCCATAACCTCACCAGTGAGGTTAACCTGACACTATCAGTTGTTCCCCCCGGGAGGGAGGGAGGGAGGGAGGGAGGGAGGGAGGGAGGGAGGGAGGGAGGGAAGGAGGGAGGGAGGGAGGGAGGGAGGGAGGGAGGGAGGGAGGGAGGGAGGGGGGGGGAGGGAGGGAGGGATGGAAGGAAGGAAGGAAGGAAGGAAGGAAGGAAGGAAGGAAGGAAGGAAGGAGGGAGGGAGGGGGGGGAGGGAGGGAGGGAAGGAGGGAGGGGGGGGGGAGGGAGGGAGGGAGGGAGGGAGGGAGGGAGGGAGGGAGGGAGGGAGGGAGGGAGGGAGGGAGGGAGGGAGGGGAGGGAGGGAGGGGGGGGGAGGGAGGGAGGGAGGGAGGGAGGGGGGGAGGGAGGGAGGGAGGGAGGGAAGGAGGGAGGGAGGGAGGGAGGGAGGGAGGGAGGGGAGGGAGGGAGGGAGGGAGGGAGGGAAGGAAGGAAGGAAGGAAGGAAGGAAGGAAGGAAGGAAGGAAGGAAGGAAGGAAGGAAGGAAGGAAGGAAGGAAGGAAGGAAGGTCGCAAGAATTATGGAGAGGTTAGGGAGGGAAAGATCTACAGAAATGAATGTGAGGAGAGAAAGAGAGGACAGACAGAATGAGAACAGGAAGGATTGAAGGAGGGAGGGAAAAAGATAGGGCAGAGACATAAAATGTAAAAAGGAGAAAAGGAGGTAGGGTTAAATTGATGTTGATGGCGCAAAGCAAATGTGAAGGCATAATGCACCCCTTGTCTTGAACGCATACACTGTAAAGGTTATGTACTTAAAAATACAGACACACACTGTAAAAATCTAAATACCTACACACACAGGGACACATGGGGAGAATATTTGTTTTTAATGCTGTAGAGAGCTATGTGATGTGATTCGAATTTCTTGAGGACATAACAACCTTGTATTTTCTATGAAAAACTCTGACACCCTCACATCTGCGCTGACGTCTAAGGCCTGCTCCTTTTGTTGCTCCGTTTGGCGTCCATCTTGGATCTGGTTTAAAGAGTAAATATTAGATGTGCAGCCTTTCCGACAGTCCAGGAGGGGTACATGTGATGCAGCAGAGGACCCAGGCCCAGGAGAGGTTGTGTGGTTCATGGATATAAGTCCACTGATAACACTGATCATGCTAGCGCTGTACTGGTGCACACATCATACTCTGCAGTGACAAAATTAATATTCATTTTCTCTCTCTCTCTCTCTCTCTCTCTCTCTCTCTCTCTCTCCTCTCTCTCTCTCTCTCTCTCTCTCTCTCTCTCTCTCTCTCTCTCTCTCTCTCTCTCTCTCTCTCTCTCTCTCTCTCTCTCTCTCTCTCTCTCTCTCTCTCTCTCTCTCTCTCTCTCTCTCTCTCTCTCTCTCTCTCTCTCTCTCTCTCTCTCTCTCTCTCTCTGGCAAATCAAACAGGATTAGGAGTGCAGAGCAGCCTGCATCAGCTGCCTGTGTATAATCCACCATCTCTGTGTCCTGCCAGACACACTTCTACCGTATGTGTGTGTGTCCTTCTGTGTGTGTGTGTGTGTGTGTGTGTGTGTGTGTGTGTGAGTGAGTTGACTGATATGGCATGGTACCACCTACACACAGGGTGGAGGAACCTAGAACCAGCCTACTCTGCACCAAGGTAGGATGGTACTATGCAGTGATGGGAAACTTACTTGATATGTGTAGTGAGCTAAGCTACTAGCTACTTTACAATAAATTCAGCTTCACTACACAGACGCTACCACTCATAAAAATGTAGCAAGCTAAGTTACAAAAATCTGTCAAAATAACTTGATACATTAGTAGCTACTTTCAGTTAAACAAACTGCATGCCAAGTCAATGCAATTTTAGGTGATCAACACAATTGTCAGTCAGATACAGGCTAAAATATGTTTAGATTTTATTGAACAATAGCCTAATCCACAATGCAGTGTTGGTGGAGATGAGACGATGACAGCCCTCGCTGTACTCAGCCCTTGTGAGATCGGTTGTAACGTGAACTGCAGAACGGGATATGTGAGATGCTTTTTCAGTGCTTTGTCAACACAATAATCCACCAACCTTATGTATGAACATCAGAAATGTCCAGGAGAAATTAGCTTTCGAGGACGCTACTGCGCTACTTGATCAATAAAAGAGCTTAGCTACTGAAAAAGTTACTTGGTTAATAGCGACGTTACCGCCAAGCTACTGACAATTGTAGTTAAGATTGCGACGCTACTGCCCATCACTGGTACTATGTATGTGTACGTGTGTGTGTGTATGTATGTGTGTGTGTGTGTGTGTGTGTGTGTGAAAGTGTGTGTGTGTGCGTGAAAGTGTGTGTGTGAAAGTGTGTATGCGTAATAGTATGCCCAGACAGACACACACACACACAGAGACAAGAATACTCAGTGTCAGCTCAGCGGGAGGACTGTAAGATCGGAAGAAAGAGTGGAGGAAATCAAGACCTAGGACGAAAAAGGCGCAGCCTTTCAGTGTTTACAAGGAAAGTCTGTGGTCTTTACTTGCCACCCTAAAGCCAAAGTTAACCCCTGACACACACAACGTAGTAAGTGTTGAATGTTCAGTGTCAGCACTGTGAGAAAGAGTTGGCTGGGATCGCAGAGCCTGGTAACTAGACGGTGTGAGTGCCCTGCCATGTTAGCTGGAGCACTAGCCCCTGTGGATACCAAAACATAAAACTGCAGGATGCTAGCGTTAGCGCTCCTAGCCTCATGTGGGCCGATCTGGATGGGCGGGCAGGGATGATGGTGGAAGCGTGGAGGAGAAAGGGGGGCTCCTGTCACATACACACGTGCCAGTGCTATGTTAGCAGCAGTACCTCTGCGGACAGCTCTGAGTGCTTCTATCAACACCCTTCCAGCGCTCCGCTGCCAAGTCTAAAACTAACTCTTGGATCACTGCAGTATTTGAACACATTGCCTTTTCACAAAGCCTGCGTGTGTGGGACTGTGTTTGTCTGTGTGAATGTGGGTTTGTGCGTGTCTGTGTGTGTCCTCCCTCTCTCGGTCCAGATGCATGTGTGTGTGCAGTCTGAGGTAGGTGTGCGAGGGACTGCGTGCGAGCCATTGGCTCACAGAAATCCTCCATTTTGTCAGCAGGCAGAGAAAGCTCCAAATCAAACAAACAAATAAACAGCATTAATACAGAACTGGAACAAAACAGAGTGTTTGCAGATAGTGTGTGTGTGCATACACTAAAGAGCAAGAGAAATCTAGAGAAATCTAGCCCCAGCTAGCCCCTACATTTTCCATGGCCAAAGGCATCTCCAACAGGCAGATATGATATGTTTGTGTGGCAGACTGTATGTTAACACGTGGAAAACCATGGACAAAGACAAAGAGCATAGGGGAATGACAGAACACAAGGAGAGATGGAGGAGAGATGGAGGAAAGAGAGAAAGAGGGACGTGTGGGTGGAAGAGGCGCAGTAGGGGGTGAATGTGTGTGTGTGTACATGTGGACGGTCCAACCTGAATGGGAATCATTCTGTGGAGCTTCAGCGCCCCCTTTTGGTGAAACCTGGCAAAGCAGCCCACACAGTAGTCCTCCCCACACTCAGCACACATCTAGGAGCAAGGAGAAAATAAAGAAATAGATGTTAATACTTTAATAACTCAGTTTGTTTGCGTGTGTATGTATGTGTGTGTGCGTGCGTGTGCGTATGGGCATAATCACCCAGCCAGCATTTCCGAGTTGTGAATTTCTGTGTTTTTTAAAGATTAAAATATACACAGGGATATCTTTCCCCTCTCTCCAACCTCAACCTTGCCAAACAAACTTGGACAGGAAGAATACATATTAAAATGACGGAGGGGAGCACCAGCAGCACGCTGTGCAATGTGTGTGTGTGTATGTGTACAGGCATATTCAGGGAGATCATTATCTTATCCATGCCTGACTTCTAAAAGAGGGGGATATCCAGGAGTCGGCAGGAGAGATGGACAGACTGATATGAGGACAGAGAGCTGGAAGAGAGCAGGGGAGGAGGAGAGAGGTAACGAGGAGAGAAGCTAGAAGAGGCCTGGACCCCTCGACTATGCACTTTTCTCTGGAGGAACACTGCGCAGGCCTCTGACAGGCACAGGGTTTACGTCATTGATTGGAGCTTGATCCAATCTGCTGTATTTACAGTTGTGGCCATGGCCGTAGGGAACCTGTGGTCTTAGTTGTTTTGTGGAGATAGGACAGATGAGGAGGCTAACCCAGCATGGCTGAAAAGATCTGTCTGGTTAGCCTCCATCAAGAGGAGGGATGATCTGAAGAGTAAGTCTTCCATCCTGAGCAAGCAAACCCTGTTTTATATCTGCAGATCTCCAGGAAAGCCAGTTGACTTCCTTTGCAATTTCTACAAGGACTGGGCTGGTGAAATATGGTGGAGAGGGAAAATGAATCACATCTCTGTTCATTTCTCCCTAGACCTCTATCTATATCTCTCCCCACCTCCTTCACTACCTACCTTTACCCTTCTCTCTTTTTCTACTACACACACACACACCTCACACTCACACACAAACACAAACAGACATGGTGTCTGAGCCTGCAGCTGCTCCTATACGTCAAACAGCTTTTTAATGGTCCCATAAAGAAGGCCTCATTTCCCCGTTCAGGCCTGGGGATAAATTACACCACCACCCCAGGGGGACAGGCATCCCCATCAGGCAGGAACATCAGTCCTGTTCCCCTTCCGGCTGACTGTCACGTAGGGGAATGGGGACTTCTGTCTGAATGCCTCTAAAACACCATCCATGTGTGTCTATGTGGGGCGGGACATGTAGAGAGCATGGAGAGGCAAACCCGAGTGTGTCTGTGGTTACTGAACAGTTCAGCGTGCAAGGGTGTGTATGGGGGAGTGTAAGAGTGTGTGTGTGTGAGAGTGTGTGTGTTAAACAGCGCTTCCAAAACCAAATGGCACAGACAGCTATAACCATTGCCATAGCCATAATCATTATAGGGCACAAGGGCCATCCCACAAAAGTGTGTTTGGGGCACAGCTGTGTGTGTGCGTGTGTCTGGGGCTGTCCATCCCTCCTGTGTGTGTGTGTGTGTGTGTGTGTGTGTGTGTGTGTGTGTGTGTGTGTGTGTGTGTGTGTGTGCGTGTGTATGTGTGTGTCAGTGTTTGTGCCAGACAGCCTTAAGCACAGCCATTAAAGTTGTCATTATAGGGCACTAGGGTCATAGACATCCGGACCGTTCAAGACCATCATCATATAACGCACGATGTAGCAAACGAGCGCTTATCCTGAACGTAACATCCCACTGTGGTTCAAATAACTCATTCCCATAACCAGGGGGACAGGAGGCTGCAAAACAACCGTCCATGCCCTCCACTGAAAATCTGTCCCTCTCTTTCTCTATCTCTCATTCCCTCTCTTGCTTTTTCTCTCCCTACATCTCTTTCTCTCATTCCCTCTCTTACTTTCTCTCTCCCGACATCTCTTTATCCCTCTACCTCTTGCTTTCTCGCTTTTTCTCTCTTTCTTGATTTCCATGTCTTTCTTTTTCTCTCTCTTTATTTCTATCTCTCCCTC
Source organism: Hypomesus transpacificus (assembly GCF_021917145.1). NCBI lineage: Eukaryota > Metazoa > Chordata > Actinopteri > Osmeriformes > Osmeridae > Hypomesus > Hypomesus transpacificus. The sequence continues at coordinate 2,952,135 of NC_061074.1, forward strand.
TCCCCCCCCCCTCCCCCCCCCCCTCTCTCACCTTCTAAGGGTATATGGGTCCATTGAAGCATTGTCTTCAACAGACCGTTAATCCAGACTTTCTCTTCCCTGAACTTTCAAAATCTGCATAAATCCCATACACGAACACTAACACATGCACGCACACACACACACACACCACATTGATCTCGATCCAAGGTCTACTGACTGCAGGGTTGAGGGGTGTGTGAGTGGCTGGAGTTAGGCAGCGTAGGGGTTTGAGACAAAGAACACATCAAGCGTACATTACTTCTGCCCCATGGATACACACATTCTCTCCCACACACACAGGCAGACACACACACTGGCACTAACACACAGACACACACACAGAGACAAACACACAGACACAGGCAGCAGTCTATTAGATACCCCGAGGAGCTGGAGTGGACAGAGTCACAGAGTAGAGTAAACACAAGTCTCTCTGAAGGGTTCCATATGGATGGATGAATCCTGCTCAAACGCTATCAGGGCAAACACACTGCAGGACGGAGGGAGCAAGTGTTTATGTAGAGAGGAAAAAACAGGGTCAGTCGAGGTGTGTGTGTCAGTGTGTGAGTGTGTGTGTGTTCCAGTGTGTGTTCCACTGGGATAGAAAAACAAACCTGTGTTCTGTGTGTGTGTGTGTATTTGGGTGTGTGTGTGTTTACTCACCAGTCCTGCCGTCCTGGCCTCACACTGACCACAGGCCTTGCCTGTCAGGTGAGACTTCCTGCTGGACAGCTGACCGCTGGATGCAGGGGGAAGGGCCCTCTCCACCACACCACGCACCTCTGCTGGAAGGGACGGAAGAGAGGTTAACACACACACATGCTGCAGGGAGATATAGAAGAGAGGTTAATACACACTCACTGTACAGACATAGGGAGAAGAGATTAACACACACACAAACACACACACACACACACACACTGCAGAGAGGTAGGGAAGAGAGATTAGCACACGCCACAGAGATAATGGGAGAAGGGTTTAACACACACACCTCAGAGATTGAGATGAGAGATTAACACACACACACATAAATACAGAGAGGTAAGCAGTCAGGTTAAAACACACACACACACTGTAGAGGTAGGGAGGAGAGATTAACACACAACACACAGCCTCTCACCAGTGTGAGGTTGATCTTTGAGGATTGTGATCTTCACCCTGCCTGCTGACAACTGGTAGAGATGACACAGCAGAAAGCACACCACCATGACACAACAGTATAACCTATCTACACATGGGTCACACCAGGGCTAACCACCCTGGGTCCTGTCCACAGTATGATCAATGGTAAGGCGGCCCATGGATTCCAGATTTACCTTCTGGAATCCATTCTCCTTGTTCTTGGTGCTGGGGTCAGACACGGCCTGGCCAGACCTCCATCTCAACCTTCCTGACCTCCTGACAGACAGACAGACAGACAGACAGGAAGACCGACATACAGAAAACAAAAACTTGACTTCCATTCATATTTTAAACCTATAATGTAATGTGATTGTTCAGGGGGGGGGGGTTTTATCTAAAGTTTCTATTTCTAAAATATACAAGACACAGCACATCACACGTTGTGTAATTTTAACTTGTTTAACTACATGCTCTTATGGTCTCTTCCCTTTAGCACTATTTTTTGGTTGTTCACAATATGTACTCAGAACGCAGCGGCCCGTCTGGTCTACAATCTACCCAGACGCTCCCACGTTACCCCGCTCCTCATCTCCCTCCACTGGCTACCCATAACGGCCCGCATCAGATTCAAGACCCTGGTACTGACCTTCCGAGCAGTGAATGGAACTGCGCCCGACTACATCAAGTCTCTCCTGCAGCCTTACACCCCCACCCGCCACCTACGGTCTTCTTCAGACAACCGCCTGGTGGTCCCACCTCTCAAGACCGCCCGGTCCCAGCACAAGCTCTTCTCCTGCCTGGCACCCCAATGGTGGAATCAACTCCCCACCTCCATCAGAGACACGGACTGTCTCTCCACCTTCAAGAGAAGGCTCAAGACGCACTTGTTCCGGGAGTACAATGGTACTTAGGAATGGTTTGCTGAATCCAACGCTAGTTTCCTCAAGGTTCACAATGACTCTTGCTTAGACTGTTGCTCTTGTTGGTTAGTGGTAGCTGATTTAAACTGTTGTATTCTTCTTTTTTTTAGTTAATCCTATTTTTATTGCTTTCCTACAGGTACACCTGCACTTAGAGATCAATGTTGTGTAATTTTAACTTGTTTAACTACATGCTCTTATGGTTTCTTCCCTTTAGCACTATTTTTTGGTTGTCCACAATATGTACTTCTTGTTTTTGACTACCCGCAATGCTGTGGGGCTATCTTGTTGTTATTATCAGTGACCTATGCACTTTGTGAAGCTCTCTCTTGGAAGTCGCTTTGGACAAAAGCGTCTGCTAAATGAATAAATGTAAATGTAAATGTACTTCTTGTCTTTGACTACCCGCAATGCTGTGGGGCTATCTTGTTGTTATTATCAGTGACCTATGCACTTTGTGAAGCTCTCTCTTGGAAGTCGCTTTGGACAAAAGCGTCTGCTAAATGAATAAATGTAAATGTAAATGTATCACACACCCTGCCACACACACACACAAACATATTCATACACACCAAACACTTGTCAGTCAGAGGAAGAAGGGGAGCAGTGTTTTCATTAAGACGTGAGTTATTCATGGCTCTGTCTTTCTCAGACTGAATAATTGATATTATTGTGATGTTTGTCTGAGTGTGAATCAACTTTGTTTTTGATTGTGCCGGCAGCATGTCGTAATGCAGGATGTTGGCCTTTGTGTGTGTGGGAGTGTGTTTGTGTGTCCTGTAAGTGTGAGCATGAATGCATGGATGTGTGTGTTGCCGAGGCGTGTCGACAACTGGTAGGCGGCCCACTGACTCTAAGGCATGACGTCAGGTGATCACCTCTGCGACATCGCCTTGGCAACTCAGCTGTCTCTAGGTGACAGAGGAGACAAAGGAGACACGCCCCTAATGTCAACAGCTGACAGACACCCTCTCAGGCGAGTATGTGTGTAGTGTATGTGTGTAAGTAAGTGTATGCGTGTGTGTGTAGTGTGTGTCATCGCTTTGTATTCACGTTATCAAAGAGTACCATCATATATTTTACTCTCCTACTGGAGAGCAATCTGACAAAACAATACAAAGCATTTCCCCACTAAAACACACACTATCACCCACCTACACTCTCACACACACATCCACACACCCTAATATCCTTGCGTCTTGAAAGTTTCCAACCAGCACACTCTTTAGTCTAAACTTAGTGGAAAGATATGTGGTCGGACAGAGGCCAAGACTGCAGAACTGGTGTGTGTCACACACACCCACACACTGTTGTGCGTATCAAGCAAAGCATGATGGATGAAAAGGGAGTGCTGCTGGCTGGCCTATCCAACATTTTATCAGCATGTTCTCCTCCACTCCATCACATCCTGCAAAGTCTACACAGAGAAGTGTGTGTGTGTATGTGTTGTCGTCTCATCTCCAGCACGCCATCAAACATATCTGAAGTGATAAGCAGCAGCATAGCAGCAATCATGCTCGGCAAGCCAAAGTAAACAAAGTAAACTAACCTAGTCAGAAGACAGCCAGATCAGGCCGGTATACTCACACACCTCCAGAGTCACAAGCTCCTGTCACACCTTATAGTACGCTCAACAACTAGTTACTCCAGGGGATAACACACCCCATCTGTTTGAGATGTGTGTGTGCATATCTGTGCATATGGGTGTGTAAGCATATGTGTGAGTGTGTGTATAAGTGTGTATGCATGTGTGTTTGTGTGTATGTGTGTGTGACATCTCCCCACACACCTCCGTCAGTGTGATTGAGCCAGACAGAACAGAAACAGAGAGGGTGCCAGAATCACACGGGGGCCTGTTTAACATGGTTCTACCTCAAACAGGGCTCAGGGTGTGGGCCAGGGCCAACACACCACTCCCAGTTGTGAAAGAGGAGGATGCAGAACACTAACAGTGACTGTGTATCAATCCATGTTTTTTTCCGTTCTTGTCTCCTTGCAAACTCATTTGATGTCAGCTTTCATTGCCCAAGTACGGTTCCAATCCGGCATGACAGTTCCTAAAAAGTGAAGCCAAAACATTTCGATCGCCCCCTGGTGGCTGGCTGCAGTTCAGTCCTGCCCCCTCCAGGTTAGCGGATGGGATATGAGCCAAACCAAAGGTTTTTACAAAGATGGTTTGTGTAATTTTTGGTAGGTCTTATAACTCCGACGACTGTTCAACTGCTCATTTTTCTGATCAGTTTGTTTTTAATGCGTTATTTGACGATATAAAATGGGTTAGTGTTAAGGCCGAATTATACTCTGTTTTCACGGAGACAGACACAGGGAACGCCCTCTCCGATGTGGAACGCCCAAGCCCCTCGGAGAGCTTTACGTGGACCTCCTGATTTTCCTGACTATACGTCCGCTAGTCTGTCATTTTACGGATACCCTTTGGCTGTGATTGGTCCGTAATAAGAACCGCTTGCGTCAGGGGCAGGGGCGGGGTTGCCATGACCAAGAAGACAAACAGAATCCTTTGACCACCATTGCTGTAAGTTTTTACAATTCATATTTCAGCTAAACAGTACATGTAAATCAGCATCTGAATTAAAATGTGACGAGAAATGGGCAGTTTAGTTGCTAAAAATGTGCTAATTTGACAGATGAAACGGCTAATTTATAAATTTGCTCCGACTTTTCGATAACATAGCTAGCATCGCAGTGCAGCGCCACCTACTCTTCTGGCGGTGAATTGTTTTCAGCACCCACAGCCTTCAGAATACTATAAATTCAACTAATCCGTCCAACTCCGCCCGTCTGTCTGTCCGTAGCGGAGTCGGAGAAATATAAATTGGCCTTTAGCGTAACTAGCGACTGGGTAGGACGAGTGTATGGGTGGGACCTCGATACCGCGGCTCCACCACCCGATCACGACTGTGCAGACTCTGATTCCAAATTACATCCCCAGCGCAAGATGGCAAAACCCGTATCCGCAATATTTTTGATTCATTTTTGTATAGTGGGAGCAAGCGCAGGGCTCGACATAAACTTTTTGAGGCACTTGTCCTTTGGATAAGTACATTAGCGTTTCACTTGTCCATGTACAAAAGTCACTTGTCCGGGTAAAGATTTATAATTTCATAAAAACATTTTTGTGTGTTGACGTTTCTAGCTAGCTAGCGTCGGCGGTACTTAACAAGCATAAGCAGCATTTGTATCGGTTAAATGTACGTACCCTAGTTAAATATCAGCTAATATTCAACTGTAAAGTAGGCTATACACCTTTTAACAGGGCTGCCAACTCTCACGCATTGACCGTGAGACACGCATTTCAACCAGATCACATGCTCTCACGCCAAACCTTGTATTTCTCAGGCAACGCCAACAAAGTAGTCATGCCAACATTGTAAACAGTAAATGGACGAGGCGCAGGCACACGGAGTGAAGCAACATAGACACGCGAACACCCATGAAAGCTCGTCTCGGGTCTTATTTTAGATAGGCCTACAGTATAAGTTTAGCTAGCTTGCAAATACTAAGGATAATCTACCGAAGTAAAGTTAGCCAATGTCGTTAGCGATGCTAGCTAGTTTGCTAGCTGTATAACATTTTACTGGGTCTTGCAGCGCTGCTTGATTTAGTGAAATTATTATGAAATGTAATGTTCTACTAGCCATTTGCCTACCTGAGCAAGTCACAGTATTTCAAAGCCCAGATAGTGTAACTGAGACGACACCGTAAATAATTCCTCTTTTAAATAATAAGCCCCCGTTCAAGTGTTGAGCATTAAATTAGCTGCACGGTCTGTAGAGATCTCGGGACAAAGCCAGTTTTTTGGTGTTTTGCTAATGCAGAATTCGGTCAAATAAAATCGATAAAATAGATGTAATGAGTGGAACATAACGTGAAGTAGCTTGGCATTTTATTTTGTTTGAGTTTTAAAAAAATTTAAAACTTTTTTTTAAATTTTAAATGTTCTAGTGGTGGTGCGGTTTATATTTCGAAGTGGCGTATAGCTAGTTTTTATAACAAAACAACATTATAAACACAATATTCGTGAATGTTATTTAAGGAGTAGCGTCGTACATATGTGATCGTTCGAATGCGGGTCTCACAGCGTGAAGTCACATATATGAGGTGGCCCTGAAGTGCAAATCGCACCCACTGATATGAGTGCATCCACCAAATGAAAACACTCCCCCCAAATACGAGTCAACTTCCCCCAAATAGGATGACGTGCTCACCTCCCCCCAATACAAAGACACACTCCCCCAAATGGGAAACAACATAAAATTAACTCAAAAACACATTACATTAACTCAAAGCGGAAAGGGTTGGTACTACACTTCGTCCCTAATTGGATGCAGTAGGCTAACTAACAGGAAATAAGAAATTGATAGACAGAAGTACAAAATGCAATAGCCTGACAGATTAACGTGCACCAGGACATTTGTTTGGCTATCAAAGAATGTAGCAAATAGTAGGCTACTATGCAGAGGCATAAATTGCATGTTAAATGTAAAAATCGATAGCCAAACAACTATCCTGTTCCACGTAACTCTGTCATTATCATGAAGTTAATCGTTTTGGTTGGAAGAAAAGAAGAAACATGTTAACAACCAGTTGTTCCGGGAGTACAACGGTACTTCACGCAAATTCAACGATTCTCCGCAAATTCAGCGCAACGTTGCAATTTTTGTTCAAGTTCAAGTCTTTTATTGTCAGGTACAGAGAACAACACAAGGTCAGACTGGGCACTGAAATTCTTAAGACAAGACAACGCAAGCACCTGGCATAACAACAAATAGTACACAGAACATAATTTACATCTATGCTGAGCTTAAATAAGTGAAACTTCCTATATATACAGATAGCAATAAATAATCGACTATACTAACCGTAATACTAAAACTTCCTAAATTACAGTTAACAATAAATAATACACTATACTAATCCTAAATGCACATAAAACCTATTTCAACCCTATGACCTATTCTAACCTAAGTGGAGTACAGTACAATAGTGCAAAATTGTAGATCAGTGACTATGTCAATGACCATACAGGAGCCTGATGGCAAAGTACAGTGAGGTACAGTAGTGCAATGTTACTGATAGTGCAACCAGTAGCTGAAAGTGACAGTGTATAAGTGACTAGTGTGCAGTAAATCAATGTCCATATCAGTGTCCATTCAGAAGCCTGATGGCCCTTGGACAGAAACTGTTGTCCAGTCTGCATGTGCACAACCGAATGCTGCGGTAACGCCTGCCAGAAGGCAACGGGGTAAAGAGACTGAAGGATGGGTGGTAACAGTCTCATAGAATCCAGTCTCATAGAAGCTTTCCTGAGGCAACATGTGTGGTAGGTGTCCTGTAGGGCTGGGAGCTTCCTGCCGATGATGAACTCAGCAGAACGGACCACACTTCGTCAGAATGCTCTCTATAGTGCATCTGTAAAAATTAGTGAGGATGACTGAGTCCATACCGAACTTCTTCAGTCTCCTCAGGAAGAAGAGGCGTTCACGGGCCGCTTTGACCACCTTGTCCGTGTGAACAGACCAGGTGAGGTCGTTGCTGTTCACCCCGAGGAACTTGAAGCAGCTATCCTTCTCTACTTCAGATCTGTTGATAAGTAGGGGTGCATGCTTCTCCTCCTGCCGCCTCCTATAGTCCATAATCATCTCCTTGGTCTTGCTGACGTTGACGTTAGACGTAGAGAGAATCGAAGAAATACGGTACTTACTTTCGTTTTCGAAGTGTGTTACACAACGGCATGCTGTAAGATAGCCTATACTTGTGCATTGCTTGGTATCATTGTTCCCGTATCAAGTGCGGCATATATTCCAGTGCAGTTATACTCAGATTTACAAACACAAAGCTCCCATTCTGGTGGGGTGCGGTTTATATGAAATGCGGCTTATTTGTCAAAACATACGGTTTACGGTTGTCTTCATTAGGGGTGTAAACGTATTCCCAAGTATTTCAATAGCGGCTCCCTGACGCCCTCAAATGATATACAATCTCCAAGAAATCTGGGATTTTGTATTTAGAGCGAGCAAGAGACTGTCCAATGGTAATTTCTGGTAGAGGAAGGTGAATATCGCGAGTCCTGATTTCGTCTCGGGGGAAGGGTATGTGGGGCGGGGGGAGGAGAGAAGCCACTTCCCTGAAATGAGTCTCTGCAGGTTGGGATATCTGGTATTCTAGATGGCCGAGAGCATTTCTCAAACTCCCGTCCGGCACTAAAATACTCACGTATCTCAATCTACAAAGGTGCGTTCTCTGTCCTCATGGTCTGGCAAGACCATTCTCTCAAGGACACTTCGCAAGAATGTTTTTCTCAAGAACACAAGTACATTCTTAGCGTTCTTCGGATTGACAAACTGCCATAGTCTGTTACACCAGAGAGAGAAAGAGTGAGTTATGTGAGCGAAAGCAAGAGAGTGAGCAAGTGAGAAATCAAGTAAACAGTGTTTGAGTGAAAGAGCGAGCGTGCGAATGAGCCCGCAGTTGAGTGAGTTGGGCAGCAAACTGTTGAATGAGGATGTTAATTATATTATTATAAATATGTGCTCATTTGGCAGACACTTTCATCCAAAGCAGCATACAGGGAACCTGCAGTCAAATGCTGCCACCGAGCTCTCCCAAGAGACATGTTCAGTAGGCTCAGACTGAGGCTTGGCTGGTACCACTGACTAATATTACTGCCTGGACAACCAGCGTGCTCCAGCTACAAGATCTGCAAGTGGAGTCTTTCATGTCTGGCCTGGGAGCAGCATGAGCTGTGAAAACTGAGCGTGAACGATGGTACAGGATCCAGAACAAAATCTCTCTATCTACTGGAGACACAAGGAGAGAGGAGCACTCTCTACAATCCCAGCAGTTCTCTTCAAAAACCTCACTGTGATTGGAGAGTGTAAAATCCCTTACACTCTCAATCTTCTACAAAATGGCACACATACACATTCACACACACAGCAAAAGCAAAGCATCCTCTTATGCCGGCTGGTCCAGTAACCACTGTAATATTTCACTGTGGACAGCATGGCGTTTATGTGTTTATTGTCACCAGTTTGCCAACCCCCCTCTCCGTACAGATGTATGAGTCTTTAATTAAGTTTGCGCCAGTACCCCCCCCCCCCCAACAAACTAGAACACCCCCCCTCACAAACACCATTCAAACGACTTGCTAATATATCTGCTGTCTATTATCCACTGTAGGGCTGGAATTATCAATGGATTTGTACCAAGACAAACATTAGTGGTGGAGCTGGAGACACACACAGACACCCTCTTCTGTCCTGGCAGGGAGAAACCTAGGGAGCGAGTTTTAGTAGGATTGAATACATTTAGGCCGTGTGCATGCCAGTGTGTGTCTGTTTGTGTGTGTTGAGTTATTCACTCGTATATGGTGATATACGACCCCAAAATGCTGTCACTCCCCGCAAGAGAAAAGGAGGGAGGGAGGGAGGGAGGGAGGGAGGGGAAAACAATCACATTAATAACTGGATATGTTAGGTACAAGACTTAATTTCCTGCCCAATGCCAAGATTTCCCTTCTTCTAAATGCGGAGAATGAGGGTCTAGCTGAGTCTACCTCCTGTGATTTGGGGAGGGCTGGGGGAGCAATGACAGGTAGCTGAGCATGAGGAGGGGGACAATGACAGGTAGCTGATCATGGGGAGGGGGACAATGACAGGTAGCTGATCATGGGGAGAGCTGGGGTGGGGGGCAGTCAAGAAAGACATCCCCTGAGCCAGTGTGTGGGGATATAATCATCCGAACATTCTATGAAGCATACACACACGGACATACTGTACAGTTATGTAACTCCGTATTATCCGTGGCGTCACATGTAACACATCCTAACACTCAATGTACTCAAACCTTACTGGAGGATTCGGATGGTCCCTCGGAGGACATAGTGGGGACTCATTTAGTTTGAGATACTGCATAGCCTGGACAGAGCAGGCAAGCCAATCGGAAGCTTCTCTTTCTTCATCCCTCCCGAGTTTCCTGTAGGACCCACTCCTGTATTTCAAGCTAGGCTGTTACAGGCCATCATCAATTCTACCCTCCATCCATCCCTCCAACACTTTTCCTGTCTTGTACATCTTCTGGTTTCTCTGCCACTGCAGCTAATCATCCACATCTCTGTCTCTCCTCCCTTCTTCCTTCCTCTTTTCTCCACCTCTACCTCCACCTTCTTCTATCATCTGCTAACTCTATCTCCTCCTTCTCTGCAAGATGGAGAGAGCAGAAAAAGAGCTTTGCAAAGCAGCTGCAGCCCGTCCTCCATGCATCCCACTTTCCCTCCTTCTCTCACTTTCTCTCTCTGCCCATGCTCTCATTCAGCCGCAGCAGACTGTCCTTCATGTCTCCCTCCCTCCCTCTCCCAGTCCTCTATCCTCCCCTCACTCACTCTCTTCTCCTCAAAGCTCATACAGTCTCAGGGGTGCTGCATCAGGTCATTTTTCTCTTCTTTTCTCCCTCCATTACTCCTTCTCTGCATCCCCTGCTGACAATCTACTGTTCATCTCTGAGTTGCTGCAACCAGGACTTATTCCCTGCCTTTCTCCCCCTTCACTCCTTTCCTGCCTCTCTCCCCTCTCTCTCCATCCCTCCTTCCCTACCTCTCTCCCTCCTCCTTTGCCTCTACCCCCTCCCACCTTCCCTGCCTCTCTCCACCTTCCCTCTTTTCTTGCCTCCCTCCTCCCCCCCCCCTTCCTTCCTTCCCCTACTCACTCTCTCTCCTCCTTCTCTCTGCTCATGCTCTCCTTGAGTTGCAGCAGCCGGTCCTCCATGTCTTTGCTCTGCTGAGCCAGAGTCACCGTCTCCATACGAAGCTCCCTCAGGTTCCTATGGAAACACACACACAGTGCTTCGACAACCCTCAACCACATCCGTGACCCGCTGGTTTGGATCAGTGTCGCATGGCGCCCACGAATTCCATTTACCCGGCACTTTCACACTGCCTCCCTTCGGCAATGCAGCAGCCATAATTAAAAATCTATCACTAATCGGATCAGAGCACCATATACCAGCCATCAGTTTAATCAATATACCTGTCAGAAGATGATAAAATGAAGCAATACCACAGGAAGTATAGGCTACGATGTGTATAGCACTATATTTTAAGTTGATCAAATAACTGACCTTTCAATATTGATGAAAAAAACTGATTAGTAGTAGCTGTAGCCTAACAGTATCAGTGACTTAAACAAGCCGAAATCAAAACAGAAGCATACCTGGCATTGAGTTTCACTGACTTAGGCTTGTTGGGAATCACCACAAAGTCATTTAAATTCATGGCTCCGCTTGAGAGAGATTCAAGTACTCGTTTCGCTCCGAGTTTTAAACAGACAGGGCACCTTCTGTAATAAAATCACACAGTAATAACATAAACCCGCTGTATTTTACTGAGTACTCGGTTTCCACTGTCAGCTCCTTACTCCAACCTATATCTCAGTGACACTGTTAATGTGCAAGTACCACAGCGATAAAACAGACTGGAAAGAATGCATTTAGCCTATAAACGGCGCCTAACAGGCAGTTACTTTAATCTTACGACACCGCCAAATGACAAAGTGGATTTGACCCGAGCTGGCTTTGTTCTGTGTTAAGGCTGGAGTTAGAGGTTGGAATGGTATGACGATTGGATGTAGCTAGTATGTCGGTATCTAAGCGTTTAGGGAAACCCTTTTAAACCAGGCTACCTCTACAGTACTGGTACTGTAAACCCACTTCGACAGTCTACTGTAGTAGGCCTAGGCTACTCTTTAGCTATACAATAGTGTACTGTTTGAGAACACCTGACTTGTCAAGATGACAATAACATATAGGCTATATTGTAGACAAATAGCAGTTTATCTGGTTAGATAAATAATTACCTCTTAGTTGCTCTCATAAAATAGCTTAAATAGTTAAAACACAACTTGTGAGGCTGACAGGTTTCTTCCTTGTTGATTTCCCAGATGAAACATTTGTGTACCGTTTCTATGGCTACAGAAGTCCCGCGACAGGCAGCAGACTCATTTTTTTTCTTCATCCGGTCACGACTTTGGAAGGATTTGTTCCGCACACTGATTCCAGACTCACTTCGAATGTACCGGTACTTTTACATCATCTTCAGATATGGCGAGACCCCTATTGCGAGTAAAATCATTGACAGCGGGAATTCTCTAATTAAAATCATTATAAGGTTCGAGTTCAAATTGATCTAGAGGTTCTGATTAAGATTGTTCCCAAACTCCCATTCAGTAGCAGGTTATAAAAAGTCATTGAAGGATTTTGACAATTGTGTCGTGTTTCTGTATATTAAAGAACATCTTCGAACATGACATCTACTTCACACATTTAATTCTCTCTGAGTGATGCACAATATAGCCTCCTGAGACCCCGCCCATTAACTTTGTGCTCAATACTGGACATTTTGTTCACATGCATCTAACTTTATTCTTTAGAGCTACTCTATCAATCCCTGTTGTACCCGAAAGAGGACATCCTGGGCTTTCCATTGATATGTCATGTAATGGGGTGGGACTTTGGTAACTTCCTTTTTCTTTCCATCCATAAACTCTATGCCGCAAGCACATTTTATGGAAAGAGGAGAGATAAGTCAAATATTGTTTATCTATTTAGTTTTTACTATGATAATTGTATATTTTATTGTTTATTAACTTCTGAGGAAATATATTTTTTGTTTTGAAAGCAGTTAAAAAAAAATTTTTAAATAATGGCCCTTTCATGAATGTCAATTATAGTGGGCACCAAGATCATATTAATGTAAAATTGTTGTAGGAAACAGAACTGAAGCAGAGAGGATTCTTTTCCGGATGGTTGAGGGAAATTCAGATTTGGAGCTGTCAGATGATGAGAGAGATGAGGATGAGATTGAGCCTGGGATAGAAGAAGATGTTGAAGAAGAGGAAGATGATGCAGGAGACTCAGATGATACAGGCACAGAGACAGACAGGGAGGATCAGGAAAGATGTTGCTGTCTTTGGGCCAGTAGTAGCACGTAGGTTTTATTTAGTACCAGGGTAAGGGTTATTTATGTTATATTTATCCGTTATGCCTAAGATTAGAAGTGATTCCATGAAATAAATCCAAAGTTTGATGAGTTCCAACAGCTTTCCCAGCTGAACATACTCGACTCCACCTGCAGTTAGATCATAGACTTCTTGTCTGACAGGAAGCAATGCGTTAAGCTAGGAACACATGTCTCTGACTCTTCGTCCATCAGCACCAGATCTCCTCAGAGTTGCGTCCTTTCTTCTCTTCTGCCTGTACACAAACAACACAAACAGCTGCACCTCCAGTCATCTGTCTGTCAAACTTCTGAAGTTTTTGGATGACACCTCGCTCATTGGGCTCATCTCTGACGGGGACGAGTCTGATTACAGGTGGGAAGCTGACAACCTGGTAACCTGGTGTAGCCAGAACAACTTAGAGCTCAATGCTCTTAAGACAGTGGAGATGGTTGTGGACAGGAAGAATACAGCCCCACTCACCCCCATCACCCTGTGCGACTCCCCAATCAACACTGTGGAGTCCTTCCGTTTCCTGGGCACTATCCTCTCACAGGACCTCAAGTGGAAACTGCACATTAGCTCCCTCACCAAGAAAGCACAACAGAGGATCTACTTCCTATGGTAGCTGAAGAAATTAAACCTGTCAAAGACAATGATGGTGCACTTCTATACAGCCATCATTGAGACCATCCTCACCTCCTCCCACCCTGGACACTGTTTCAGCTACTCCCCTCAGGCAAAAGGTTGCGGTCCATCAGGACCAAAACCTTACGCCAGTTTCATTTATTTTAGTTTTTTTCCTTCATCATAATAGGTTACATGGGATTACATCACATGGTCTTCCTGACTGTCAAAATGACCCTACAACCGTATTGTCACTCTACAGCCATAATGTATTAAGTTTTTATATTTTCAAAATGTGGCTACCTTTTTACACTACATTTACATTTAGTCATTTAGCAGACGCTCTTATCCAGAGCGACATACACTAAAATGATCCCGTGGTCCACTACAGTGGACATGCAGTGGACATGCTTTAAAATAAAAACTATAAATATATTTTCAAAAGTCTAAATGCTAAGATGTTCTTTTAAGCCTAAATAAACAGGAAATGGCCAAATAAATAAATAATTGAAAACACTACTTTTACTTGGTTCCCAGGAGGATAGGTCTCTAGTGCCTCTCGAAGCAGTACTCTATCGTCAATATGCCTCTCGTACCTTATTCCTTTTATAATACGGTTACCAGCGACATTATAAATAGTAAATAAATAGTAAACTGCCTTTCAGCACAAAATAGTTAGCCAACAAACGAATATCGCATTTCAGTAGCTGAGAGATAGTTAGGTGTGGCTGTTGTTATGCAACGGACAAACAACTTCACGTTTGTTTGCCTAGCTAGATCTCGCACCATCTCATTCATTCACAGTGCTACGTTTATAAAAGTTGCCTTTAAAATAACAACAATGACAATGGGACACTTTAAATAAAATAATATTTAATTTAAATATTAGGCCTAAACATTCTAAATCAATCATAAATGTTTCGTAAGCATTGGGTATATGCTAGCTAGCTAGCTACATATGGTTACAATACGAGTGACTTGGGACTCGATAGGCTGTTGTTAAGGTTTGCTTATGTTGATTTGGATATCTCCATTAATTGTGCATGCGTGGAAAACGTAGTTTTAAGAAGCCAAGACCGGGTCATGTGGCTACGAAGCTAAAATTAAGTAAGTGGAAATCTAGTTAGCAACTAATGGCTAGACCTGAGCTTCCGTGCAACGTTTCAGTAGCTAGACCAGCTAGTTAGCACTGATAGCACGGGACAGTGCATTATTGCAAAAAAATTTACCAAATGTTGCTAGTCTAGCTTTCTAACCAATAAACTGGTGAACACGAGTACTTGTAGACAGTCTTTTTCTTCGGCAACCTTTTAGTTATTTTGCGTGCGCACTAATATGGAACTCCCCCGGTAATGTAAAAAGGCGTACGGTACTTTATCGCTCATTATACCATGGTCTGGGTGAATACTCGATTCTGATTGGCTGCAGGGGTGTACATTTACATTACATTTACATTTAGTCATTTAGCAGACGCTCTTATCCAGAGCGACTTACAGTAAGTACAGGAACATTGCCCCCAAGGCAAGTAGGGTGAAGTGCCTTGCCCAAGGACACAACGTCATTTGGCTTGGCGGGGAATCAATCCGGCAACCTTCTGATTACTAGTCCGACTCCCTCACCGCTCAGCCATCTGACTCCCAATTGTGAAAGCCTTTAACAAGTTAACTTGTATTTACAACAATGAGTGACTTCAATATTTATTTTAACCTATTTGAGAAATGTTTCTTTTCTGAATGTAGTGTGTCAGTGTCACGTAACCGCTCATCTCAAATACCATTCGCTATTCACCTCGCTAGTCAATCTACTTCAGACAGGCTGCGGCTAACACGACAGTAGCAGCAACTCTACACATGGCCGGCTATTTTTTTCTTACAAATCTTGATTTTATTTGGGGACAATGACATGGCTCGATAGCTGGCTAGTCTTGTTGTTAAACATACTGTCAAATTATAATCACTGTTTGGAGAAAATGCCAACTTTGATGCGATCATCTCACATCCATTTGCTATTCAACTCGCTCCACAGGCTTTTAGGCCATTAAATATCACAATTGTGTTTTTTATCACAATGTTAAATGAGCAATAAGTTCAGTTTGGCATTTGTTGACGCTTGGAACTCTGTTGTGATTACATTGAGAGAACGTTTGTAGCCTAGTACTAGTATATGGCCGATATTGTTCGTGAAAATCTTGATATTGATTTTGGGACAGTGACATGGCTGGTTAGCTAGCAAATCTCACTGTCAAACATTCTGTAAAATTATAATTACTGTTTGTCAACCGTACACAATGTTATTGCCTTTGAATCCTGCTAGCATAACGTTAGCATTTGGGCTAATAGCTTAGCCAAAGGAAAGCCGGTGTTGGTTCTATGAGCTGAGCGGACTATAAATATCAGAGTTGGCTGACGTTGAAAAATGTTAGATTTCTATTGGAAAATGCCTTAAAACATAAATTAATGTTTATTAAAAAAAAAATTGTTGGCAAGTGACCATGGTATAAGTCAAAATTCCGCTGCGCGTCGGACGGTTCACGCCTCCGCATCGTCCATTATCAGATGATATTGGACACCTCGAAGGGCATTATCCTAGCCTGACGTTGTCGTACTCATAAATCTAGTCAGAATATGAGTCTGAAAACTCTCCGTTGGGCTGTGACTACGGGGCTTGTTTCAACCGAACTCGTAAAACAAATGCCTCTTCGCTCAATTGGATAGACCTACAACCAATCAGAGCAACGTAATATGTTGTTTGTTGAAAACGAATTCAACCCAAGCGCTCTTTCGTGACGTTGTTGATTACGTTACTGTTGATCATCTGTCCATCATTGTATAAAGCCCGCCCTGGCAATTTCATTGGTCCGCCCAGATTCTGGTTTTCTGTAGTTGTTCCCCAATACGAGACCCTCCAGACCCAACTTCCCGACCAAATTTTTTCGTGGGCGGGGAGAAGTTGGGCTGGCAGCCGGGCTAGCATTATCCCTTACATAAAGCACACCCCGTGACTCCCTCTCAACCAATCAGCATGCTTGATTTCATCTACCCCCATTATAATGAGTTTTATTCCATTGAGTCATAGGCCCATATGTAAACCCTTCAATGTGTCTGTGTGTGTTCATGTGTCTCTCTGGAAGTAGGCTAAGTGAAAGGGCTTAAGTTATAAAGTGTGTGCTTTGTATGCTACCAAGTGTATGTGCAAAGTATGTGTGTGTTCCTGTTTGCAGGTGTGTCTCCCATAACAACGCTGCCAGGCCTCATTTGTATTCTGGGAAAACAGGAAGTTTCAGATCTGTGATCGCAAAGGCACTCTTCCAGATCAGGCCATGGCCTTTCCCTTCATTTCTCACCTCCCTCCATCCCTCCAGTTCTCCCCTCCACCTATCCTTCCATACCTCATTATGTCCCCTCACTCCATCCCTCCATCTTTCCTTTCTTCCCCATCCCTCCATTTCCCGCCTGCTTAATTCCTCTTCCACCTCCCCTGCTGCCATCCCTCCCCTAACCCAACTCAGGGGGTGATCACCTCTCCAGGTATTCAACCCCCTCCCTCCTCCTCCCTCCCATCTATCTCTCTCCGCCTCTCTTCTCCATGGTGGTTGGCTTGTTTATGCAGGGATGTGCTGGAAGGTTTATGTCAGAGTTTTGTATGTGTGTGTGTGTGTGTGTGTGTGTGTGTCGGGGGGCGGGGCAGTAACCCCACTGTGGGAAGTCACTGGGGGTCATTGAGAGGTTGTGACCCCCAGCTGAGTTTGTCTCTGCTACCTGCTGCTAGGTCTTGTGTGCCAAGCCACTCTTCTTTTCACACATCTCTCTCTATCTCTCTTTCACTCTTTTTCTCTCTCTCTACTAGCCTCTCTCTCTCTCTGCTCTGTCTGTCCTCTCTCTCCATTCTGTCATCTCTCTCTCTGTCTCTCTCTCTGCTTTTTCTCCTCTCTCCCTCAGTCCCGGGCTGCACAGACAGGCAGACATCCGCCAGCATACTAATGAGCATCAGGACCAGAGAGGAGGGGAAGTGGGGGAGAGGTGTGCAAAAAGAAGGGAGAGGGGGCTCAGTGGAAATGTGATGAAGGAAGGCAAGCAAATATAAGATAAGTGATAAAGAATAAAAGGTAGGCTATGACAGAAAGGAGAGAGAGAGAGCTAGCCAGTGAAGGGTAAAAGTGATCAGTGGTATGAAAGGACAAGTGTTGTGCATCGAAATGTCAGGGCTATTTAATTCATTCAGAACCAATGATTGCTGCCTTACTGAAATTCATCGCTTGGGTTAAACTTCTTTCGTTGATCTAATGCTGGACATATATTGACAGTGGAATTGGCTGAAGACCTTTTAGTCATGGCAGAAAAAGAGGAGGGAGAGAGGAGAGGAGTACTGAGTTTGTGTGTGTAGGGTTGGGACCAGAACCAGCCTCTTTGCAAGGGCTTTGGTAACCTAATGAGAAATACATTTACATTTATGCATTTAGCAGATGCTTTTATCTAAAGCATCTACTGACTTCCAAGAGAGAGCTTAACATTGCGGATAGCAAACATGAAGCATACATTGTGAAAACCAAATAAGTCCCAATGGGAAGAACTATAAGAGCATGTAGTTAAACAAGTTACAACTAACCTGAACAACATGAACCTCAAAAGTGCAAGGGTGTACCTGTGGAAAAAGCAAGCAACAATAATACATTTCACAGTGGGTACAATAATTTTAAGTCGGTTTCAACTAACCGACAAGAGCAACAAGTTTCTCAGTAAGAGTATTTGTGATCCTGGAGGAAACTAACATCAAGTCCAGCCAATCATTCTTAAGTACAGTTGTACTCCCGGAACAAGTGTGTCTTAAGCCTTTTCTTGAAGTTGGGGAGACAGTCAGTGTCTCTGATGAAGGTGGCGAGTTGATTCCACCATTCCACAAATAGACATTATAAAGAAATGTGTATGTTGTGTGTGTGCCTGCATGTGTGTGTATGTGCATGTGTGTGAAAAGCTAACATAAGTGCCAACACTTCAGATCAGCTAGCAGCACAGTCCAACACAAAAGCTAATGCTTTACATTTTTTATTTAGTCATTTAACAGACGCTCTTATCCAGAGCAACTTACAGTAAGTACAGGGACATTCCCCCCGAGGCAAGTAGGGTGAAATGCCTTGCCCAAGGACACAACGTCATTTGACACGGCGGGGAATCGCTCCGGCAATCTTCTGATTTCTAGCCCGACTCCCTCACCACTCAGTCATCTGACTCAACTACTTTAAGGAGCGAGTGTGTTGATAATTAACATGTTGTTTCAGAAATAGAACTGACAAGCTGCTCCCTTGATGCCAACCAATAATACCGCTATGGAGAAAGAGAAAAAAACAAAACAGAAGGATCATAAAATGAAAAAAGCGTTCAAGAAATATCAAAAATACCGAGAACCCCTGTTTGGTATTTCCCATGATGGGTTTTCCTCAGTGGCCAAGGAAGTTGTTTCCATTCTTCTTTGAAGGTTTCAGGTTTTGCCGTGTATGTATATATGGATGTTGAAGTCTCTGATAGGACTGCTTGTAATGTCAAAAGGTCTACTGTATTTGATTACACTTTTTACAGTATCACTTTCAAGCATGCACAGATAAACACAAGCCAACTGGAGTGGTGACCTTTACACTGTCTCTACGCTGTGCAAGAGTGTGTGACAGAGTTCATGTGAGAGGGTGAGGAGACACACAGTGTGTGAGGGTAGAGAGGTGCGAGCTACTGTGGCAGACAAAGAAAGAAAAAGAGGGAAAGACGGGATGGCATAGAAACAAGTCAGAGTGAACAAGGCCACGGAGAGCCAATGTGTCACAATGTGTCACAACGTCAGAAGTACAGCACGGAGGGACAGGAACATGAACAGCCGCTCTCTTAATGATGACTTCCTTCTCGCCCCAATGACTCTCAGAGAATGAACAGGGAAGAGAGAGAGACATAAAGTGAGATAGGGACCCTGACCATGTGAGTAAGGAACAGACAATTGCAAGTGTTGAGGAGTGTGAGAATGTCAAGGACAATGACGGAGAGAAAAAGAGATAATGAGAGATCAGATGAATGATGGGGGGGAGGTCAGAGGGGAAGGAAGAAGGGCAAGTGAGAAATGGAGAGATAGCAGATCATGTGAGGGATAGAACAAAGAAAAAGAGACAAAACTGCTGGCAGTCACACACACACACATCGACAGTTCTCTTTTTATTTTTTCCCCACTGCTTTATGACCCCGCTAAGTTTTTGACAGAGAGTGAGGGAGATAGATGAAGTGAGAGAGACAGACCTAGAGAGAGGGAGGGATAAAAAGAAAGGAACAGAGAGTGGAGCTGAGGTCCTGGTGATGGCACGCTGTCAGTCAGACAATGACCCTGATAACCACCTGACATGGGAGAGAGAAGGAGAGATAGAGGGATGGACAGAAAGAATGGGGTCTAGACCGAAAGACTGACGACAGCCCCGTGGTCTGTCTGACTCTTATTCTCTGAGTGACAGAGAAAGCAAGAAAAGCAAATGAAGGCAAAGAGGAGGAGCCAGGGGTGGGGAGCAGAGGAAGACTGATAGGAATGTGCTGTTAATTAGAGCAAAGTCATTGTTTATATTTCTGTTTTTCACAAAAAATTCTGAAGCGTTCTATCAAATGTGGTTGTATTATTCATACCATGCTTTCCAATTAGAGTTATTTTGCTTTTGTATGTACCTTTAATTCATAATGCGAAACAAATTCTTTTTGTGATGTGAGTAAAGCGATTAGAGTGTAAGAGAGCAAAAGAGGAGAGAAGGGGGATAGGAAGAGAGAGCGAGAACAAGAAAGAGAGGGAAAAAAAAAGCTAGCGAGGGAGAGAATGAGAGAAAACAACAAAGTGTGTCGTTCTCTGACACACTGTTGGCTTTCCAGAGAAGACAAGAAATGTAGGTCAGAAAAGGAGTCTAATCATCGTCTACAATGGTATGTGAGATCAGAACAAGGTTCACGTCTCCGTTGGGGATTCAAATCTGTCACAAACAAGATTTACTCTTTATTACGTTCACTACAAGCTCTGTAAAACAATGTGTGTGGGAGTTCATCTTAAACATTCTAATACCTTTTCCCTGTTTCATTATGTACTCTCGCTTTCTCTCTTTCTCTCACTCTCTCCTACACAAACACACGCACGTTCACATAGACACACACAAACACGTTCACATTGTCTCTCAAAATGTCAACAAGTGAATGTTGAGATTACACTGTCATCTAGAGGTCAGCAGTGGAAACACGTCTAGCTCCACCCTGATTAGATTTTTTTTCCAGTAACCAGTATGTACCTGTCCAAACAGTTTTGAGATTGCTGTTTCCCCGCTGTTTCTAACTGTCAGTATGATAAGACCACACACACATAAAAACATGCCCACACTCATGCACAAACACTCACGTACACCCTCCGGCAAGCCAACAAGCCTCCTCCAACTCTGTGTTTATCAGTCCCATTCTGCTGGGTCCTGCTCACAGGCCAGGAGCTCCAGCAGGCTAGCCCTTCTGAGAAGTACACTAGCAGTGCTTCTAAACACTGATTTTTAACTGTTGGTGAATTTAATTAGATTTGTTATCCAGAACTCATTAAGCAGCCCCCCACAATAAACAATCAAGATCTGAGTTGATCATCCTCATATCAAACTGCACCCCCTGCTAATACTTATTATTCATGGGTTAATAGACACCTATATATTTAGCTCTCACATGCACACACACATGCATGTACACACTACATATAAACCACACACACACCAAACAAACACACATGACATGTTACACATGAAACACACACACATGCACCACACACCCCACACACATGCACCACTCACAGTGGGCAGTTTCTGTCATCACAGCACTTTCCCAAACATGCTCTGATTAAACAGGGCTTTAATTTCATGGAAGAACAGACAGAGGAGGAAGAAAGGAACAGAGGGATGCAGAGGAAGGGTTAGTGAGGAACAGGGAGAGAGACAAGGGAAGGAAGACAGAGAGAGAAAGAGGCAGATAGAAAGAAAAGCAGAGGATAAAGGACAGGGGAGGGAAAGAGAGAGAGAGAGGGAGGGAGACAAGGAGAGTGAACTAGTGATGTGGGATTGAAAAAGAAGGGAACAAGTAGTGTGTGAAAAATTGACAAATACAACCAGGAAAAGAGGAAGAACATTGTACATAGTGAGACGTAAAAGAGCTCTGTTTGTGACCTGAAGGATTAAGCTCTCCAGTAGAATACTAACGATAGGTGAATGGTTCTTACTGCATACAGTAAAGAAGGGATGAACCTCTGTGACTAGAGCGTGTGTTTATGTGGGTTTGTTATTTTTGTTAACACACATACACTCACACTCACACTCACAGGTACAAATGGTTGAGTGGTCAGGGGCTTATTAACCCTTTTCCTTGACATGGCCCACAGTTTGCTAGCACAAAATGAAAGACGACAGCCAACGATTCAACACAAACACGGCTGATTTTGTAACTACCTGACAGCCTGTCACTATCTCACTAACGAGCCACAGGTGGAGGTTGGGAGTCTGTACTTTCATGAACCCTCTCTTCTCCGCTTCTCGTCTCCTCTACCTCTCCTTTCCTTTTCTATTCTTTCCTTTGTTACATTTTACTGATTTGACTGAAGGATAATATTTTGCTTTATTAAAAGGCTTAATACTTATATGCCTGCCTCTTTCTGTGGATTATATGTAAATAAACATCCAATGAAACAAAATGGGATTTAAATACATATTGATAAAACTTTATATGTGAACACATTACATATTGTGTTAAGAACATCTGCTATTGTTTGGTATATCTAGATAAAAATAAAATATAACTTTAACTGAATATGCTTAATTTAAGGTTGGTGCACTGATCAAGCATACAATTCTTACCTAAGTCCAAGATTTGTGTCATTGACAGTTTAGCGCTCGAAGTTACAGGTAACGGTATGCACATTTCATATATAACGAGTCAATCTCCTTGCCATCAAATCAAATAGTTTCACAGTCTGGGACAAAAACAAGCATCTCCGGCCCTACACACATCTCATTGGAATACAGTGACAAACAACCCCACCCCCTGTGACAACCAACCACAACCACGTGATGTGGTTGGTTATCACACTTTCTCACTTCCTCTCCCCTCTCCGGTCTCCTTTCTCTATCCTCTCCTCTTCTGTCCCCTTCCCTCTCCTCTTCACTCTCCTCCTCTCCTCTCCCATCCCCTTCCTTCTCTCCTCTTTTGCCTCGTTCTCTCCTCTCTTCCACCCTCTACCCTCTCCTCTTCTGTCCCTGTCCCCGTCCCTCTCCTCTACCCTCTCCTCCTCTCCTGTTCCCTTCATTCTCCTCTCCTCTTTTGCCTTGTTCTCTCCTCTCTTCCACTTTCCTCCCCCTCCACCCTCTACTCCTCTCCAAGCAGGTCCAGGTTAACAGGATAAGACTGTAAATGTAAATGAGTCCTAGTGATGGATGGTCCTCATCCGATCTGTGAGCATCCAACCTCCCTCACTCCCCTCCCTAAACACCACAGATATGGCTGCTAATTTAGGAGGCGTCAAACCAATAGATATAAGCCAGATAAAAAACGTATTGAACTGTCAACATTTAACGTCACCTTCCTTCATCTAGGTTGCAACTGATATCTGAAAAAAAAAATGTTTGTGTGTCTGTGGTATTTGGTTTTAAATACTGACATCAGTAAGGTGTGACTGTATCTGGTTATTACTAATTCAGAGAGAGAGAGAAAGAGAGACGCCCCACCTCCAGCCTCAACTGTACTGTTCAGTCAAGGTACCACTATTTTCTCCAGGTCCCACCAAATCCACACTGTCAGGGTCAGACTGTACACACATAGTACCCAGTGATTACATTGTTGGCATAGTCTGTAGAGATCCTTCTTTCACAGTGTCACACTGTGGTGACAATGCAATACTCCATTAGCTGTATAGGAGTGTGTGTATGTGTGTGTGTAGAGGGAGGGGGAGGCTGGGGGAGGGGGGCTATGATAGGAATTCCAGTTATTAATCTATGAGACAGTAAATCTCATTTGCGGTGGGTGCTAAAATTAACCAGCCTCAGAGAGCCAGAGACGCCAAATTACATGACAAATATGTATTTGATTTATGGTAATTATCTTGCGATCGGGCACTCCGACAGAAATGGCGCATACGGTATGCAAAAACACAAACGCACACACTTCTAATTACCACTTAAAGTCGAATAATGATAGTACGTCCACTGAAGTTGGAATACAAGTCTCTCTCAATAGGCCTAATTTAGAAACTAAAGGAGGCACGCAGGCGCATGCATCCACACGATGCAGGTCTGCAGCATCAACGAACCTCAACACCACGACTTCCTGCTGAAGTGGAGTCATTTCTTCTTGTCTGGTTCATTTATCATCCCAGTGGTGAAGACAGTCTCAGTCTAAGGGCTAATAACCAGCTGATTTACATTCAGTTCTTACTCTGGTATAATGTATGAGCGCCAGGACAAATTGGATTACCTCTGTAAGATATACAGGGTAAACACACACACGTGTGTATGCTCATACACATAGACCTACGCATACACCACACACACACACACATGCCCACCCACAGGTAAACAAACACACTCATGCTCATTCATATGGATGTGGGCATTACCACACAGAAGCACCCAGAACACACACACGCATAAAGAGGACAAACAATATTGCCCTGTTGTAAATAGATGAGCTAGCACTAGCAGAACCATTGCTTGTTTAGCCGTGTAACTCAATTTGAAATGCTAACACCGCCACAGGCCCAGGGGCATGCTACGCTACGCTAGCCTCCTCACGCTTCCTCACAATTTAGCTGCTATGTTTTGGAAAGGAGCTGCGTGGCCCCATATTTCATACACCGCAAATAAAATTAATTGGGAATATTGGGGTCTGGAATAATTTTCTGCTGTACTCATTTGAAATGTAAATTAGAAGAGGTTTACAATATAATGTGAGTGCGCGTAAGGGTAGATGTGTGTGTGTGTGTGTGTGTGTGTGTGTAATTCCTATCATTGTGGGAGCACTGAGGTCTCTGTATGCATGTGCTGTGCTGCTTACATTAGGGTTAATGACGTTTAGCACCATCATTAGCAGACATCATTAATGAAAATGTATGGAGAGACAGAGACAGAGAGGGAGAGAGAAGAGACTGAGAGAAAGAGAAAGACAGAAAGAGAAACTGTTACATTTGTCATGAAAATGCGCTGATAATAGACTCTTTTTCACTGAGATCACTATAGAAAATGAAAAGTACTACACTGATGGCAAGCAATTTTCTTTACATTTTGTTTACCTTTGAAATGTGGGCAGGGTTTTCATTAGAAACCAAGGTGCACGTAAATTGAGATTCCTGAAAGAGAGAAACCTTGACAGCCCTGGTTGACAGCAGTAACAGGTGTGAGAAAACTGACAGCAGCAGGGGCTGAAATTATAATCAAATCAACTTGTCTCACCGTGATTGCTTTTCCTCGCGCTAGTCGCTACTTTACACTTCTTTTTAGGCATGTGTGTGCGCGCAGTGTGTAAATCTGCTCCTACCTCCTGTGGATATTTAAGCACTGTGTTGCCACTGTATGCACACACACCCTATCTCAAACACACATGTACATACTCAAACACACTATTCACACAATAACTCAAACCTAACAACACACACAAAAACTAACTCAAATGCAGACACACACACAGCAGGTGAAGGAGTGAGCCCATTTCTTCTCTTCTCCGCTTTACCCTCTGCCTACTGTCTGGCTCTGGGCCCAAGACAAAGCTGCCAATCGTCCCTTTTTCACAGACAGCCCTGCCTAACTTTTCAGGCACCACACACACACACATACATATACACGCACTCACACATTCTGAGTAATCCCGATGTGATAAAGTTCTGGCAAAGTCCCAAAAGAGTATTTTCTCCCATAATGTTCCCTCTCTAGTCCTTAAACAAGTTAAAGTCATCCATTAAAAACCCTCCTTTCACTTGTCCTTGAACTTTTCACATGTTATTACTTCACTAACACCACTCCATATTTGTCTATCTTTCCCTCTCGCCTCTCTCAATCATCCCCCCCTTCTCCAAAACACACAGTCACGTTGCTCTGACGCAGTGGCAGTGCGTCAATAGTGGGCGCAAGTGTGCCGCCCCCCTTAACATTTTGAGATGAAAATATGTCAAAAGACATGTCAAAAAACTTTATTTACCAAATTATAAAAATGATTAATTAACTGTGTTTATGCATTAAATGTGTGTGGAAGACCGTAAGCCCCTGACAACAACCACTTAAATGTGACCAAACATAATATATTGCCATTTGTCATTACTGAGAACAGCCCCTCCTTCAGGTGAAGGGCGCCGGTAACAGCAAAGTCTATGGAAGCTAGTTTACTTTTCGCTGTCATTTCAGCAGGGACAGCTTTTCATTGCTGGATTGAAAGTTTGATTCTGGGGCGCAAACCTTTGCGCCCTAACCAATGACATGGTTCCCTATCGTTCTAACTTCAACGCGATTGGACTCATGCAGTGAATCAGCGACCTTTAAAATTCCCTTAGTTACCAGAACAAGCATCTACGAGAGCATCATAACTAGCAGACACTTTTGAATCAATGCTTTTTGGTAGTGGATGGGAGGATACCGCCCCTCCCCACAAAATTATCACCAGCCACTACTGCTCTGACGGTAGACAAAACATGCTGTTGTACAGTCTGTTCCCTAACATTCAGTAGTTCAAATCTTAATTATGTACAAATAGCAGAAACCACACCATGGTAACAAAGGAACTGCCCTGTGAAAGAATCAAATTGCAGTGTGTGTGCGCGTGTGTGTGTCTAGACCTCACTGCTATTATTTCCTCTTCAGCAAGGTATGGTGATGGGTGGATCGTTCGAGAGAGTGATAATGGTGGGAAAGAGAGTTCATAGTCATTTAGCTGTGAGTACTATCCCCTAGGATTGGCCAGATATCTATGAAGCAATAAGAAGAGAGGGAGGGAAGAATGAAGAGGGCAGGGAAGGGGGAGGAGGAGATGGAGGAGGATGAAAGGGAAGAAAGAAAGGAGGGAAAGAGGGAAGGAGAGAGGAGGATTGAAGAAGGGAGGGTTGGAGGAAGGAAGGGGGAGAGACTGAGAGACAGAGAGGGGGACAGCCATTCTCTGTCATCTTTCAAGAGTATAGTATTTCTCCTTAATTGAGTCATTCTGATCCCAATAATAATTGTGGATGGCTCGCCTGTTTTGTTTTGTTGGCTATCAGTAAACATCAACATACACACATTCAAAACAGATAACAAGAAAAAACACAATCATGGGCATTCGTATACAGTTTACAGGCCAATACAAGTAGCCCACATAATTACTTGGAAAACAGTTTCTTCAGTACAAAAATGAGCCTTGGTCATCCTACTCAATGGCCTAGCCTAGCAAAAACATCTTATTCGAGTGAGATTTGGAGGTAATTCCACAAGTAGGCTGGGAAAAAAGGAATAAAAGCGAACTTATCTAACTCTGTGGAGGCCACAGGCTCCAGTCAGGCACTGTGCATTATAGCCAACCCTGAGAATGGGATGTAAACACAACAAAGAGAGCTATTTCTGTCTCAAAGATGCCAATGGCACCATGTGGAGAAAGACCAACTTGAGAACCACTATTCATTTGGTGAGCAAACACATCAAGTTTGGGCCATTTGGTCGTGGCTGGGAGCACAAGGTCAGGGTGGGGAGAGGTCAGAACACACAGGGTAACACAACGATAAAGAAAGAGAAGCATAGGATGGCATTAGTCTGCAGCATCTCTGTCTAACACATAAACCCAACCCATTTTATAGGCTACAGTCTAAAAGTCACATACCATTAAATGTCAGACTAATAAAATACACCTCCTTTAAATGCAGCATCCTCCCATTCTGACTATGGTGTCTGCTGAGGAATAACCTGGGGTTGATTAGCCATGTCTGATGCAGCTTAATGGATACAACTATCGGAAGATGATAAAAGTTGCAACAGTAGTGTAATGATGTTAAATCTATAAAAATTATAAGCATGGACAAATGTGTGTGTGTTTGTGAGAGTGTGTGTACTGTCTTCAGTTCAACCAGCATGACATGTTCAAGTGACCTAGGATGTCTAGGTTTGGGTGTGTTTGAGCTCCTTAACAAGGGCCACCTGATAGCAGACATTATCCTTCATCTGAAGGGCAGCTGTCAGGAACTCTTGAAGGCAAAGTGGTGGCGATCTTGATCTCACATGAAGCCAGAGTGTGTGTGTTGGTTTTCACTTGAAAGGTGTCCCTGAAACACTCCCCTTTGGGTTTCTGATGAGAAACAAAAGTAACAGATTGTAGGGCTGATGTTGTGTACTTTTACCATACATACTTTATCCTGTTTGAAGCATTTTTAAGTGTTGTGTCTAACCTGTCTTTCCGACTTCTCCCTTTCCCAGTCTTCCGCTCCCTGCACTCCTTCCTCTCTTCCCGATTGTTCCGTAAGTCTCCATGGCTCAGGCCGTCTCTCAGATCCAACAGCTCTTTAGGGAACAGGCTGTGCTCATCAAACACTGCTTTCACTGCTGTGATAACACACATGGGAGGAGAGAGCAAGGTAAAATAGGGTGTGTGTGTGAGTGTCTGCGCACATGTGTATGTGTGAAACAGAGCGGGCTATTTACAAACAGGGCGCACTTCAAAAAAAAAAAATCATAGATTGCCTGCCACATGAGCGAGAACAGACAAGTTGTGCTTTCAATGGCCGGGTTTCCCAGATTCGTTAAGAAGCTCTTAAGGCTAAGATCTTCTTAAGAACGTTCTAAGAGCGTTCTAGAGCGCCCTTAGAATGTTCTTAAGACGCTCTTAGCGTTAAGAGCTTCTTAACGAATCTGGGAAACCCGGCCAATATGCGTTCGTGGGAGGGTCATGGGGAAAGTGGGAGTTCCACCCAAAAAGGTGGGAGGATACGCGTAAGTGCCCCTAATTATATATTCCACGGTATTTACAAAGACTGCCAGTAGGAGCGCGCCTTTATTCTGCGGGGGAAATTGTCCGCCTCTTAAAAGCAGGTCTAAACCAGAAGCGCATTTTCCTGTGTACAAATTTACCTTATTCAATGGCAGCAGTGATCCGAGCAAGGCTAAGACATAGGCCAATTTTTTCCGAAGGTGTGGACATTCTTTGTGTTCGTATGCTTCATGTTTTGGTTACCCGCAATGTCTCGTTGTTTATGATCATTGACCTATGCACTTTTGTAAAGCTCTCTCTTGGAAGTCACTTTGGATAAAAGCGTCTGCGAAATGAATACATGTAAATGTTCTGCCCTGTAATATGTTCAGGTTTGCTGTTACTTCATGCACGTCAAGAAATGTAAGCTTGCGCTTTCTTTTTCCCGTAGGGAGATCCATGATAGATACATGCGGGCCCATTGTTCTTTTAGAGGTGCGCTAATTACGCAAGAGGGTATGTGCAGATTGCCTGATGGGTGTCAAGTTTGATAAATACTACGCAAAATTAGGAAGCATAGCGGGCACTATTACCAAACTCGCATAAACAGACGCAACGTAAACCTTGCAGTGTTAGTAAATCTACCCCAGAGAGTGTGTATGTCCATAACATCTGTCATATGTGTGGGTGTGGGTGTATGTTTGTGTTTGGGTGTGTGTCCATACCCTGTGTGTGTGTCTTTTCAGGTAGAATTGGGCTGCTCTCCTGCTTTCTGTTAAAGTAGAGGTGAGGATGACTCACAAAGTCTGGTCTGGACAGCTCTGCTACAGACTGGAGATCTTCCATGTGAAGGCCACTGAATATACCTGAGGACACACACACATACACAGATCAGTGGAGGAAGATGAGAGAGGAACCATTCAGCAGTCAACTCTGCCAGGATTTACCAAACTCAGAGTTCAGCAGTGTCTCCTTGCGGACAGGTCGGCTGTCAATCACCCTGAGGTCCAGCCTCTTCTTAAAGCTACTCCCCAAAATGCAACTGGAGTGATGAGACATGCTGGAAACACTGAAGAAACACACACACACCAAGACATCATGTTAGTATGCGACCAAAAGTATAGTTCTATAAAGCCCAAGTTTATGCCCAAGGGACAGAGTATTTTCACCTGGATACAGACGACTCCCCTTCCATCCCTCTTTCCTCTTCTCCCTCCATCTCTCTCTCCTCTTCTCCTTCCATCCCTTTCTCCTCCTCTGCCTTCACAGCCTCCGGCATGACTCCCTTCTCCTCTGGGGGGTTGGTGCCAGGCTCAGAGGAAACGCCCCCCAGGCTGGGGGAGGATCCTGCCCCTTGTGTGGGCCCTCCCTGTGCCCCCTGCATAGGGGTTGTAGCCCCTGGGCCATCAAGGTGCCAGTGCTCCTCCTGGTAGAGTGAGGGTGTAACAGCATGTTAGATTTGACCGTGAGCACCCGAATCTGCACTCACAGAACGTTTTGTGATACGTGTGAATTTGTCCTTTTTCTACATGTTGTACTGTTTAGAATTCTTGCTGTTTAGCATTCTTGTAAAAGACTGCACTCATAACTTAGTTTGTGTTGCACATCAGATGATGATGCTATTTTTGTTGCAATGTATAATATACCGTATTTTATCAGAAAATAAGCCGCATTTTCTATAAACCGCACCCCACCAGAATGGGAACTTTGTGTTTGTAAATCTGAGTAAAAACCGCACTGGAGTATATGCAGCACTTGATACGGGAACAATGATACCAAGCAATGCAGAGTATAGGCGATTTTACAGCATGCCGTTGTCTAACACACTTTGAAAACAAAAGTAAGTAAGTACGTAATGTATGTTTTCTATTGCCCGGGAATTAACTAATATTATAAAACAATTGGGTTTTATCGACTTATTTAGCTGTTTCTGATTGGACGAGAGACGTTCCATGCAAAGGATATTTTCAAAAATGTCTTCTGGGGGAACATGCCCCCAGACCTCCCTAGTTTTGTTGGGTCACAGAAAAAATAATAGGTTTTATATAGGGGCTTAGCCCCCCCAAAAGTGGGAACCTAGATTCGCCCCTGGTTCCATGAGTTGAAATATCCCAGAACAACCCAACTCTGACTTTTCACAGCTAATAATAAATCACTCCGCGATGAATCATTCCCGTTGATACAAATAAGTAACCATAACAACGGGGACGAGTCAAAGCCTGGAGTCGGTAAGGGATATTCTACGCCATAGACATAATAATGAGTAGACGCCGCATTGGCAGCTGGGCGCGAGAAATGCAGTCGCCATCTTGGAAAGGGAAAATTCCTAGTTGCTAAGCATTAGAATAAACAAGATACCAGCACTGTGCAGCATATTCCTGCTCAAATCAGTGGACAATCGCAAACAGAGCTCGGGGGACCATACAATACAACCATACAATTTTTTTTATTTTGTGAAAAGAATAACCATGTCCTGTATCATAGCTAAATGTATGACCTTTGCAGCAAAGCAAACCGCGTGAAAATCAGTTCGGTATTCAGTTCGGTATGATTAATTAAATATGCTGACAGCTCATTGCCCCAGCCAAACAGATTACACTGAGTGGAGCGGTTGACATTTCCAAGATGGCGGCCCCACGGCTCGTCAGCGCCAGTAGGCACTAGCGGTCGATGCGGCGTCTACTCTTTATTATGTCCATGTTCTACGCCACTCGGCGTCCGGCCTCGTGGTTATGGCCGAACACCACCCGTGGGAATATCCCTCACCAACCCCACTCGCACTCGTACTATACTGCTTAATTTACCTTTAGACGCGTGAGTTTTAAATATTTCCGACGGTCCCCAAAGCGTAGGTTATTTTTCTGAAACGGAAGCTAGCTAGCTTTAGTTAGCTTCCGGGCTAAGTTAGCTAGCACAATACTCTTAGCAATACGACTACCTGCTGCTGTTACTTGTAAGCTTTCTCATTAGTACATTTTGAAGCCATACTAAAGCGTTTGTGGCATAGTTTATGTCCATTGGAAAATATTCAGTTGGAATGTTCAAATCGCATATATATGCGACGTTACGCTATGAGACTTGCATTCGAACGATCACATATGAGCTACTCCTTAAATAGCATTCTCGAAAAACGTGTTTCTACTGTTGTTTTGTTATAAAAACGGGCTATAAGCCGCTTCGAAATATAAACCGCACCACCACCAGAAACATTTTAAATCGGGGTATAAACCGCAGTTTAATTTTAAAAAAATACGATAATATGGTAGTTGGGATGTTATTAATGCGCTGTCGTTGAGAAAATGCAATTGTTGCACTGTGCCTGGCGAAAAACTGTCAGTTTCAGTCAGTTAGCCATCGGATATACTGTTGCAACAATTTTCTTGTATATGTTCTTTATGCACTTACGTACATGTCGCTTTGGATAAAGCACATAAGCGCAGCTAGTTCTGGCAGGGCAATCGGGCAGCGCGCGTCAGTCAGTGATCGGGGACGTAAGGTGTCTTACTCCACCTTCCTTACTCCTCCCACTACCACACCCATGTAGCAGCGCATATCCATTGGGCCACGTCTGATAAGGCGTCTTTAAAAGACGCGCGGATATGCACACACTCACCCCGGTCGTTGTATGATCAGTGCTGCTGCCACCCTCCACCGTCCCCTTCTCCCCCATGCTGTCTGTGTATCTATCCAACAGGGGGATTATATCTCTATTGCTCCCTGCCTCATATGTCATGTACAGTGCCCTCCAAAAGTATTGGAACAGTGAGGCGAATTCCTTTATTTTTGCTGTAGACTGAAAACATTTGGGCTTGACATCAAATAATGAACGTGAGACCAGAGATCAACGTTTCAGCTTTTATTTCCAGGTATTTACATCAGGATCTGATGCACAACTAAGAAAATATCACATTTTGTTTGAATCCACCCATTTGTCATGTGAGCAAAAGTATTGGAACAGATATACTTAAAACATAATTAAGTGAATAAGACTTAATATTTAGTTGCAAATCCTTTGCTTTCAATAACTGCAGCAAGTCTGTGACCCATTGACGTCACCAAACTTTTGCATTCTTCCTTTTTGATGCTTTCCCAGGCTTTCACTGCAGCCTCTTTCAGTTGTTGTTTGTTTTGTGGGGTTCCTCCCTTCAGTCTCCTCTTAAGCAGGTAAAATGCATGCTCTATAGGGTTTAAGTCTGGAGATTGACTTGGCCAGTCTAATACCTTCCATTTCTTGCCCCTGATGAACTCCTTTGTTGTTTTGGCAGTGTGTTTTGGGTCGTTATCTTGCTGCATGATGAAGGCTCTGCCAATCAGTTTGGTTGCATCTTTCCTTAAATTGGCAGACAAAATGTTTCTGTAGACTTCCGAGTTCATTTTGCTGCTGCCATCATGTGTTACATCCTCAATGAAGATTAATGAGCCCGTCCCAGAAGAAGCCATGCAAGCCCAAGCCATGACATTACCTCCACCGTGTTTCACAGATGAGCTTGTGTGTTTGGGATCATGAGCAGTTCCTTTCTTTCACCAAACTTTAGCCTTTCCATCACTTTGGTAAAAGTTAATCTTTGTCTCATCAGTCCATAAAACTTTGTCCCAGAATTTTTGAGGTTCATCTCTGTACTTTTTGGCAAATTCCAGCCTGGCCTTCCTATTCTTCTTGCTAATGAGTGGTTTGCATCTTCTGGTGTAGCCCTTGTACTTTTGTTCATGAAGTCTTCTGCGAACAGTAGATAGTGATACCTTCACTCCTGCCATCTGGAGGTTGTTGCTGATCTCACTAACAGTTGTTTTAGGGTCTTTCTTTACAGCTCTCACAATGTTTCTGTCATCAACTGCTGATGTTTTCCTTGGTCTACCTGTTCGACGTCTGTTACTTAGTACACCAGTAGTTTTCTTCTTCTTCAGGACATTCCAAATGGTTGTACTGGCTATGGCCAATGTTTCTGCAATGGCTCTGATTGATTTTCCATCTTCTCTAAGACTCACAATTGCTTGTTTTTCACCCAAAGACAGCGCTCTGGTTTTCATGTTGTTTTCACCTCTGAATACAGTCTGCATAGACAAAACCTATCTTACCCAATCTGAACCTGAGTGTAGACATTCAGTGGTATTTATTGATTGAATAATGTATGTAATAGGACACACCTGGGCAACAAAACACACCTGTCAGTCACATGTTCCAATACTTTTGCTCACGTGACAAATGGGTGGGTTTGAACAAAAAGGTGATATTTTCTAATTTGTGCATCAGATCCTGATGTAAATACCTGGAAATAAAAGCTGAAACGTTGATCTCTGGTTTCACATTCATCGTTTGATGTCAAGCCCAAATGTTTTCAGTCTACAGCAAAAATAAAGGAATTGGCCTCACTGTTCCAATACTTTTGGAGGGCACTGTATGTATGTGTTGCATCGAGGAGGCAGGGAGTGCTTCCCTTAGATCATCCACTCCGCCAAAGTAAATCTACATGTCCATGTCATGTAACAATAAATGCTCAAATCTAATACGTGATTGTCTTGACTGAACTGCTTATAGAATAAAATGTAGATGTAGATGTAAAATGTCCAGGCACAGTCAAACGGGTTCATCATGAAAAATTGCCAAAGACAAATAATTGCTTCAGGAAAAGAAGTAGAGTATTTTTGATTGATTTCCTTTGACATCAACAGGACCCATGGATTTCAAACTTCAAAACTTTTCAGATCAGTTCCACCATCGGCATGCAGACGATGCAAACTTAATCCAAAACCCACCCACATGGCCAGCAAGAGCAGAGAAGTTCTCAGACAGAGAACTCTGACAGACTGAGAGTTCTGTTAGAGAGGGTTCATAGGGGTTCTACAGCAGCAGGCCCTAAGGCTAGCTAACAGCAGTAAATACGCACTCGCACACACTGCCCGAGGCGATCCGCTAACCTAATGTGGATGCCTTTCTAAAAACCACACTTTTCTCAAATCAGGCTGATGCTGGGCTTCCCTTCCATTTCACAAACCACACACACCACACAGGACCCACTGCTCATGAACTTGGGGTAATTTCTATGCTGTCTAACTAGGTGTATCTCATGAAAGGGACCTGATTTGAACATGCTGTATTGCAGCAGTGGTCCAAAATACACTTGCCATAATGTGTTATTAAAACACAAAATAAGACCCTCAATTTTACCTGCCCAAAGATGCCCACTGTGTGTCCAGGCAGGTAGCTGAGAGCCACACAGCAGTCGGACGAGGCCGAGAGGAGGAGGAGTCTGTTGCCATGGATGCAGGTCTCCAGGTGAGTGACACAGTCCAGGTGTGGGCGTAGCCTACCTAGCAGCTCTGGAGCATCATTGGTCACTCCCTCTTCAGACTGGAAGCAGTAGTTCTGATGGAAAAGTAAACCAGCCGATTGGTTAAGCAGACCTTTTGGCATTTGGAGATTTCAATATATTCTGATTTGAGAGCACAGTGGCACTTACAACCATGGTAAATTATTATGGGCTGTTGAATCAGCTATATGTAAAACCCTGTGTCGTTTCTGACATTTCATTCATTTGTTACGTAGCAGAGGATAGTAGTATTCCTGAAAGGCAGACAGACCTCACTCCCTCTCCTGCCAGTCATCTTCTGTACTCTCAAGGAAAGACAGACAAGCATGAGCAGAGTGTCATATTTACTGTCAGCAGTATCTTGAAGCATCCCTTTTAAATCAGGTTTTCTTTAAGCCTTCCTGCTTGTTTTCTCAATCTCCCTCATCAGCTTTTAAACCTTGTCCTGTTAATTTCTCCTTTTGTCTCATCCTCTCTATCACTCTCTCCTCTTTGTCTTCTCTTTCTCTTTTTATAGTTTTTCTCATTCTCCAGCTATGTCTTTCTCTGACACACAGACACCCACCTGTATGTCCCAGGCCTTCAGGGTTATATCAGCAGTGACCAGGTATCGACCGCAGGAGCTCACAGTCATGATGATCGCTCCTGCGTCTCTATGGGCAGTGAATTCTCCGACCAAGCTGCTACCGACCGTGTTCCAGAACCGCACCACACCAG
Organism: Hypomesus transpacificus; assembly: GCF_021917145.1. Taxonomy (NCBI): domain Eukaryota; kingdom Metazoa; phylum Chordata; class Actinopteri; order Osmeriformes; family Osmeridae; genus Hypomesus; species Hypomesus transpacificus. The sequence goes on from NC_061074.1 coordinate 2,987,789, forward strand.
AACCACCACAGGAGACCAGGTTTGCACAGCCTAGACAAACTCATACAAACACCAGACTGCTTTTAGTCTAATAATGGACCAGAATAGAACACAATAGGATAAAGGAGAGTAAATCGAATGGTAAACAACAACAAACTATTTTTTTTTAAAAGACAGCAGCATAAAACAGAAGTGATATCATGTCTGGACATGAGTTGAAACTTTATGACATCACCTGTGGACCCCAAGCCCTTGCCCCGCCCTGGCAAGAAGTAAAGTCTGGTAACAGCATCGGTGCTCTCTGGCCCTTCCTCGCTTGTGGCCCTGGAGGCATGGCCTTGGCTCTGACCCAGCCCAGTCACACCGGGTTCTCTCTGAGGTGGGCGGAGCTTTCTCAGAGCATTCTCTGTGCTGTTGTTCCATACTGTGATCTCACCATCATAACTTCCTGTGCACAGAGGAAGTGAACGGGACGACAACATACAATTCACCTGGGTACAGTGCATTCGATAAGAGGCATATTTTTATTTCACTGAGTCGGTGGGGAGAAACAGGGGAAAAACTGGAAAATATTCTTACAAAAGGAAAAAGCATTCTGACCAAATCTAAAGATGCAGGCAAGGAGGAAATATCCAGATCTAACTTCATGAAAATGTATTCAAAATGTCATAAGTGGCCCATAACAAACGTAACTTTCCCAGCCCTGCTAAACCTCATCGCCCTCATAATGCTTTCGAAACTGGGACACACATCTGTTCCCTCCAACCATCTGCTCATCCAGTGAAGCGGGAAATGTACTTTCAACACAGAGAGCTGTTGAGTGTGTAGGGCTGTATTGGTAGAAACCTGAATGATAAAGACCCTTTGTCACTGGTCACTCAGACACTCGTCTGGGACAGTTGTTTGTTTGCACCAAAGGGACTGTAATGTTAAATTACATTCACACCTTCTAGCACATACAGGTGCTAGAAGAAATTAATCGTCCGAGATTCATTTCATTGACTTTTTAACGCTTGAGGTTACAGGTAACGGTATATGCGTCAATCGCAGTTTTACAGCCGGGGACAAACACAAGCGTCTCCGGCCTTACAAGTGTTCAGATGGGCAGGGTGTTATACCGGAGGTACTGATCTGGACCCAGCACTGCTTTAAGGTGCATTTTCAGGTTCAGGAGTTGAGCAGCGGAGATAATTAGTAGTAGGGGTGTGTGTGTGTGTGTGTGTGTGTGTGTGTGTGTGTGTGTGTGTGTGTGTGTGTGTGTGTGTGTGTGTGTGCGTGCGTGCGTGTGTGTGTGAGAGAGAAAGAGAAAGGTGGGGGATAGTAATAGGAGGTATGAAGCTCATGAGAGTGTGAGCCTGCTGCATTATTCATGCTGCCCAGAGGCCAGTCATATTCAAAGACTGGGATCAGTGCCTCTCTCTGTATCTCTCTTTCTCTTTCCTATACCTCCCTCTCGTTTTCTCCACCTCTCTTTACACTCTTCTCTCTGGAGAGAGAGTAAGATAGAGAGAATTGAGGAAGAGATTAATTGACTTGGAATCTAGAGAGTGAGAGGAGGACAGTGACCTGTGGCCTGGAACGTGTTGGCATCAGGACACGGACAAAATTACATTACTCAAGATTCAAGCATGGCCTATTGCATTGACATTACACATTCACACAAAAGGACACACACATACATTTTGCATTGATTCTGGGTCCATTGTCCTTGGACTATGACTAAATTAACCAGACTGCCAGAGGAGATTATTTAAATATCATGTTTACATTTTTCAGGAGTGTCATTTCACTTTTCATCACATCTGTACTTTTATGTGGAGGGTTTACAATGAAAAAGTATGGGGGTTGAGGAAAAGGGGAGAGGGGATAAGGGATGAGGAGTAGGTGAGAAGGGATGAGAAGAAGGGATAGGGGGATGAGGAGAAGGGATGGGGGGATGAGAAGGGATGGGGAGATGAGGAGAAAGGATGAGGAGAAAGAAGGAAGGAGGTGTGAGATGAGCTGGAGGAGAGAACCCCTGCCTGACTGTGCCCTGCTGTGTCAGACTCTGAGTGTCGAGCAGCGATGGGCGGCCAACCAGAACGTTCCACAGAGTTTGAATACTAATGAGGAGGAGAGTCAAGTCCCACAACCCCGACAGCCAAATGTTCTCTCGCGTTCTGAGACTCCCCAAGACACGCATGCACGCTGACATGTGCACTCTCTGACACACCGGCGTATGTACACATGCGCACACATGCACGCACAAACAAGCAAACACGCCTGAGGGACTGCGTAGACAGGGACATTTCCTGTCTGTAATGCTGAGAAGGCTAAAATAAACATTATTTTATTTGGGCATTAGGATCATTCACATGTTTTGGGGGGCAGGGCTGCAGGAGGGGGTAAATGGGGAATACAGATTAAGAGTGAGTGTCTAGTGGGTGGCAAAGTTTATATGTGTGATAGTGTCCAAACTCTTATTGCTTTTTCTCTCTCTCCTTCCTATCTCAGCCCCATCTTACCTCCACTTTCCCTGCATTTGTCTGTCGCTCCTGCGATGTAACCTCTTGCTCTGCTATTTCACTCACCCCCCTTCTTCCATCCCTCCATCTCCTCTCCTATGTACTTATCCCCGGCTTCAGCTGAAAGGTCATAAAAGTCACCTAAGTCTTCTGTTTTTCTCTATTCCACCAGTACCTGAACAAACTACATCTAAAGCACATTCTATTCTACAGAAATCACTTCCTGAAAAGCGATACACGGTCAGGGAATCGGGGCTAGTAATCTGAAGGTTGCCAGTTCGATTCCCGGCCATGCCAAATTACGTTGTGTCCTTGGGCAAGGCACTTCACCCTACTTGCCTCGGGGGGAATGTCCCTGTAGTGACTGTAATTCGCTCTGGATAAGAGCGTCTGCTAAATGACAATGTAAATCTACATTTGAATTAAATCAGACTTTACCTCTCATAACAACTGGAAACACATTGCCTAGCATCTTTACTGTAAAGATGCAGTGGGTCTCTGTATTAGCTTGAGGTAGGAAGCATGTATAATTCAAGCTCTCCATAAAAATGTGTCAGGATGTCAATAGTCCCAACCCCTGGTGCTTTTGCTGGCTAATTTCCATAGAGCGCTCAGTGGGTTAGCATTAGCGCCTAGCGTCGGCCATATTGAACAGTCAGAGTTGAGTCAGAGTTCACTGCCTCATAGGGCCCACTGCTGGGATCCTGTGGGCCTGAAAGATAGATGACACACATGCTGTGACACTCTGTCTTTCTCACACACACACACACTGAAACACAAAATGGTGCGATTTCAAGCACACACACTGTGACAGTTGCTCACATACACATACTGTGTCACTTTCTTGCATGCGTGTGCGCACAGGCACACACACACACACATGTACACACACACACACACAGGTCCCCAGCAGAGAAACGCAGGGTGCACCATCTCTTTGATAATACCGCAGCTTACTTTAATCACCAACTAATTGCTTACAGATATTTTTCACATCAGTGTTTTTTTCTGTTTTTCCTCTCCTCCAGTTTCAGCTCTCTCATGCTCACTCTCGGGCATGGAAGTTCTATTATAAAGGGACACACACACACTCACACACACACACAGGCCTATGTATTCCCACATATTTGGATAAGTGGTGAGGACCTTTAACCAGCCATTTAGGGGGCCTGATGAACACACACACACCTGTGACAAGGGCCTGTGGGGGCTTGAAAGTAGCACACAGAATGTGGTCTTGATGCTGAACACCCCCCTTCCACTCTGAGGGCTGCACAAAGAACTGGGAGAAGGAGTGGAGCCGAAACACAGTTAACATCCTGCAGACATGGAGGGAAAGAGACAGAGACGGTGAGAGAGACAGAGCAGAGAGAGAAAGAGATAGAGAGAGATGGAGGGAGGGAGGTTAAAATTGTGCACAATGCCATTGCTCACTGCACTGGTTGGGAGGGGCAAACAAGGAGGAATAATTTATGTTCTCAATGGACACACACACACAGGCATCGGTGGAAGGTGAGCGAGAGTATGACGAGGAGTGGAAGTGAGTGTCCTGTTGTCGTGTTTTGACGAGTAAGGCTCCAGATGTCTGCATGCTTCTGGGTCTTGTATGACACATGCACACACGTCCACACACACGCTGATGCACACACACCCATTTGCATCTCACTTTTTGTATTCACAGACACACATGGTGGAGAGAACAGCAGAGAGGGAGGAGAAAAGACACACACACACAGCCTATCTCTGGCTTTCTTTACATGTCCTGACATCTAGGATTGTTCCCTTTAGATGGAATCATGAGATGGATGCAACTGGGAAGATAGTAATAACTAAAGCAGCAGATCCACAAAATCTCACACACACACACACACACAATTGACACTCAAAACTGTTGTTGAGACTAAAAGACTGCAAACTACATTTTCATCTGAAACTGACAAGATGAGGATCACAATCACACACACACACCTGCCCCAGCCCATGACCAACACGCTCCTGTTGAGCACCAGCAGCTGGGAGATCTCCACGGCCTGCTCTCTGCCTGCATCCAGACAGTGATGGCAGTGGCCATTAAAGTCCCACACCTGTAACACAAAGAACACATAAACTTCTTGAACCATCTGGCACTGAGAGCAATAGAGGGATGAAGAGACAAGTGTGAATTCTACGGGTTGCTGTATAACTCGTCAGCATGCTTGTCCCTGAAGAACTAAAAACTGTCATGTGACCATAATGAAGATTGGTAGTACTTGAAGTGGTACGTAAAACCAGGTTCTGGTGGAGATTCTGGATGATTGTCAGACACATTAGGGGCGGTGTGGGTAAAGGTAAAAACAAATGAACATCAACAGGGTCAGAGGACGGACAACAAACACGTAAACAAACAAGGACAAGAATTGGCAAAGCTATATAGATAGACAACAAAACAGACAGACAGGAAGATGACACACATCCCTCAGGGGATTCAAAACTAAAGCAAGCAAACACTGGTAGCGCCAGGAGATGAGAAAGCTTGTGACACAAAAGGAAGACTACCTGAGAACTGTAAGTTTCCTAGAGAGTCAAGATGTGAAAGTTTCTGGTGGTGGTCAGTGACTGTGTGTATGTATTTGTGCATACCTTTACCATTCCATCAGTGCCGGCGGTGAAGAGGCGTGTTTGTGTTCCGTCCAGCGCCATGGTGGAGATCTCAGCGTTGCCATGACAACGGTGAAACTGCTTGACCTTGTGACCTGTGTCTGGGAGCCAGAAGACCACTGAGGAGCCAGAGTCACTGCTAATCACCTGAGAAGGGGGGGGGGGAGATAGAGGGAGAAAGAGACAGAGAGAGAGAGATAAAGAGAGAGAGGAGAGAGTCAGAGAGATACACAAAAAGACAGAGAGAGGGAAACAGAGAGAGAGACAGAGAGGGAGAAAGACACCAAGATCAGAAAGTAGATTAAGACATGCCTTGAGTGCGTATTTAGTGTGTGTGTGTGTGTGTGTACCTGTCTGAAGAGGCTGTTGTAGATAACACAGGTGACAGGGCAGTGGTGGCTGAGGGCCCTACGGCCCGTCTCCCTGCGCGGACCCTCCAGGAGGAGGAGGAGGCTGTTGAAGGAGAGCAGAAGGCGAGAGCGCTCCTCGTGGAGGTACACCAGGGTCACACACTCCTCCTGGGTCCTGGGGAACAGCCCCGTAACCAGCTGGATGCACAGTTGGCTGGACACATCCCACAGTCTCAGCACCTGAACACACACACACACTCAATGTATACTCCAAACCATGTATAAATATACACACACCACTCCTTCTCAGTCTTCTCTATGATAATGATAATAATAGTACATTCATTTTGCAGGCTGCTTTTACCCAACGCGATATGAACCTACAACCTCTAGGACTGCAGTCAAATGCTCCAACATTAAGCTATACTCATCCCCACACCCTTTCCTCAACACACACACACCTTGTCCTTGGAGTAACTGATCAGCTGTTTCTTGTCCAGGACAAAGCGTACGGCGGTGACGCTGGACAGGTGACCTCGGAGGACGCCCACAGGTTTGAAGATTACATAGGGGTTCCACAGGAGAACCTTGTTGTCTACCCCTGCTGTGGCTGTAACCAATCACAACAGATTATATTAGCACTGATACGCGGGTTTTCTATACATATGTGAGGTTGTCTCTTGGTGTGGTCAAGAGGTCACGCAGCGGGCTTGTACCAATACACATATAGATTGGAGAATGTGCACTTTAACCTGCGGAAAGGGCAACATGCATAGAATAGTATAAACGATGAGTTATGACCACATCACCTGTGTGTTGTTTTCCTTGTGCCCTAAGTTGTGGAATGTGTACCACTTAAGGTTTTGGTGGTTACTATATCTGTATGGTCCAGCTCATGTATATAATGTCCATCTGAGAGACATGTTTCTCACTCATGCCAACCACTCTGCCTGTCGTGGTGACCAGATCCGAGCAGCTTGATTTAATAAACAAAGTCTACTCTTTTTCATTGTGGTGCTTTTCTTGGCCCATCTTCTGACAGAAAATCATCTAACAAGCATCTGCTGTGGCTTTGACCAATCTAATTGGATAACATTTGCACCACTGTAGCTTTAACCAATCATAACAGACAGCACCTGAACTGGCTCTAACCAATCAGTGATAATATTGTCTAGAACCAATTCAGATGCTAATCAACATGGTTTTGATCACTGACATTAAACAAGATACGTAAGAAACGTGTGTGTGGTGTGAGTACCAATGAGGTTGAGCCCAGGGTGGTGATCCAGATCATTGGCTCCTTTCTCTGTTTGGAAAGCGGTAAGTCGAAGAGGCACGCCCTCTTTCTCTCGCCAACCAATCACCATGCTGCTCTGAGCGCTGGTGCTGCATGACACAAAGGCCTCTAAGGAGCCAAGGAAACGCACTACGAGGGGTACAAGAAGTCCACACAGGAAACACTCAGATGCAGAGTGGAGATGCAGAGGCCTGAAAAACGGTAGATTATTTTTCAAACAATATCGGTCGAATTTTCCCCTTTCGATTGAAAGAACCCTAAATAGATAGACCTGGCACTTACAATGGGGCTCAACAGACTCACACATTCCTTTGTCACAAACACACAAATACACACACACGTGCGCACGTCTATGACACGGCGTGTGAGTGTGAAATAATGAAGGTAGAAAGGGTGACAGGAGTGTGAAGTCTGGTATCTTCCAAAAGAACAAGATTGTTTCTGTAAGGTGTCACAGCTCATTTTCAGAGGCCTGCCACTGTGTCAGAAGTGCTAAATGTATTATCTGCTCTATAATGGAAGGATGACATACTTCCTTCTGTCTCTGCCTCACTTCTATCCCTTTCGCTTCCTATCTGTCCTTTTCCCTCATATCACCACTTTTTAAAATTTCCTTCTCTTGAATCTATAGTTCTCTCTTTCTTTTTCTCTCTCTCTCTCCCTTGCTTTCTCTCCCCCCCTCTCTTTCTTTCTCTCTGGTGGCATGTGTGCCCGCAGGTTGAGGGTCTGGATAACCACCAATGTCTAATCGTAAACAGACAGTTTCTGCAGGCTGGAGGGGACTTCAAAAGAAGTGCTTTCACCCCAGAGGTACACGCACACACACAGTAACGCAAACACTCACAGTAAAGTGTGTACACTTTCAATTAGCCAGTCCTTTTCATGTTCCCCTGTCATCTTTTCAGTTTCCTTTTTTGTTTTCATATTTGTTGAAGTTGTTTATTAAAACTTTATTCTTGTTATCCCCATGTGAGGATCCCCTTCAGCTCAGCATGTGAGTCTGTGTGTGTGTGTGTGTGTGTGTGTTTGTGCGAGGTCAGCATGTGGGCATTTTTGAGTGTCATTGTCAGGGCCCAGAATCCAAATTAACAACTCAATGGTCTTCATCTGATTGATCCAATCACTGCAAAGTGGAATGACCTCCAACTTTTATTGTGTGAGTCTTTGTGTGTGTGCGCGTGTGTATCTGTGTGTGTGTATGTATATAAGTGTGTGTGTGTGTGTGTGTGTGTGTGTGCGTGCATGCATGTGCATGTGTGTATGTGCATTTTCATAACATTGCACAACCATACCGGTGGTGACAGGTTGAGTAAGTAACCCAGACCTCTATCCACAATGACAAGGTGTTTGTGTTTATGTGTGTAGTTACATTAGGTTGTGCACAAATGCATTACAGTGTGCATATGTGGGTTCCTATACAATGTTTTTGTGTGTGTAAACCTACAGTATGCATGCGTGTGTGGGTGGCAGTGTTTGTGTGTGGGGGTGAGTGGGTGGGTGAGACAGTGACATCCCATCCAGACAGTGGAATGTAGCAGGTGTGCCATCGTTGTCCAGTCATGGACCCAGTCACAGTGTAGAAGTGGCCAGCCATCACTTTAACCAGCACAGTAAGCACTTCACACACCTGCCACACATTTACATATTAATTGATAGTGGTGAAGTTCAAGGAATCTAGGGTGACGCAAGTCAACAGAGAGCAGAATGGGAAATATCACCTCCCCAGCGCTGACAAGTTAATCCATATGTGTTAGCTTGCTGATCAATTTGCCGTGTGTGTGTCACCTCTGCGGACCCATGCCTGTCCGTGCTCTCGGTGTGCGAGTATGTAGCAGCAGCGATGTCTTCCCTGTGCTAACTCCTCCCACTTGATGATGTAGTCAGATTCCGTCTCCGCCCCTGTGCTAGGTCTCTCAAACAGAGAGATCTGAGCTGACCGGAAGCATATAGCACTAACCTACAACACACACTCACACACACACACACACACAAACACAAGGTCTGAGTTGGTACTCCATTATTTTATACTCCCCTCCTCCCCTCATCCATCCTGCTCTTCTGGCCTCCTCCCTTCATGCCCTCCTGCCCCCCCCCCTTCAAGCCCTCCCCTCCTGCCCTCTCCACTACCTTCCTCCCTTCATGCCCTCCTCCCCTCCTCCCTTCATGCCCTCCTCCCTTTCTGCTCTCCTCTTCTTCCTTCATCCCCTCCCTCTTCTCCCTCCTCTCCCTTCCTTTCCTCTCCCTACCTTCCCTCCTCCCCTCCCCTCGCCCCTCCTCTCCCCTCGCCCCTCCTCCCCCTTCACTCCCCTACTGTTCTCCCCTCCCTCCCAACCTCTCACCTGTCCTCCTGTGTCTCCTATGGTGAGCACTGCCTGGTCGGGGTGGGTGGGGTCAGACCAGTAGTCTAAACACAGGGGTGTGTGTCTCAAACCCTGCAAAGCACCAAGACGCTCAGCTCAACCTCTCCCAACCTAAACACTACCATTAAGATGGAGTGTGTGTGTTGATGTGTGTCCTTTACCTGCAATTTGTACTGGAGGCTGAACTCCTGTTTAGAGAGCAGGTCATAGAAACACACCTCCTTAGTGGTGAACGACACCGCTATCTGGAAGGGAGGGGGAACAGAGAGAGAAGAAGAAATAGAGACAAAGAGGGGGGGAGAAAGTAAGAAACAGACAAGGAGAAAGATGTATTGCATGATCTTTTTGATCTCAGCAGGCTTCCTACTGCTACCTTGTTGACGTTGTGCAGCACCACCATGGAGGTCACCCAGAGGTCACGGGGCCTCACCGAGCTGTTGTGGAGGCGCTGGCTTTGGAGGAGGGAGAAGTCTTCCCCTCCCCACACTCCCAGAGTGCCCCCCTTGCTCACAGACAGGTAGCGGGCAGAGCAACACAGGTATGCCACCTAGAGGACCAGTCAGGAACAGCAGACAAGCAGTTACACATGCTCTGGTGGGTCTGTTTGGTGCTTGTGAAGTTGGCTTGATTTATGACATTATTGTTGACGTTTCTCTGACATGGATGCTGTCCTTGTCCCCTGTCTTTATGTTGCCGTGAATGTGTAAGGTTATGATTGGTCAGTTACCTGTTGGACAGGGTCACGGTGTGGAGAAGTTAGAGTTCGAGGGGCTGTCCAGCGAGGCACACGCTTGGCTCTGGCATGCTCCTCCTTCTCCGACAGCTCCAACAGCAGGTAGGAGCTCAGCCCCTCCCAATCTGTCCGACACTCCCCTTTCTTATCTGCACTGTCCATTAGCAGGCCGCGGTGCTCTTGAGTGACAATCACACGGTCAAATAGGTGGCCATACTCCTCCTTGGAGCCCTGTCCTATGAGGCAGTGGGCCTGGTCAACAAACTCAGTTCTGGAGAGGGACAGAGTTTTCCCGACATCATCCTGCAAAGAAAGAGGTAAATATGGTGAGAAGGCACACACACACACGCACATACACATATATGTTTCTTACCAGGAAGAGGCTTTGTAGTTTCTCATAGTCTTCCATTCTCAATCTGCTTTCCAGCTGTCCAGCCGCCATGTTGGTTTCTATGGTTACATTTAGCAGACACTCTTATCCAGAGCGACTTACAGCAAGTACAGGGACATTCTCCCCGAGGCAAGTAGGGTGAAGTGCCTTGCCCAAGGACACAACGTCATTTGACGTTGAATTATTCACATCTCTAGTGCCATTACTAAGTAAAAATTAGGATGAAAGTCAGCCATCAGTTTAACCATCCACAATAAACTGACAAGTGTGTTGTCGTGACACACACACAGCACGGACATCTCAAGTATCTCTGATTTAACTTTGCCATTTGTCTATTTGTTTTATATATTATCAATCTCAGAATCAGAATCGTGTTTAATCGTAATTTAGTAAGTAGTCACATACAAGGAATTTACTTTGGTGGGAAGGTGCCTTCCGTGAACATGTAAACATAGTGTACAAAATAACAATGTAGAAAATGTACAACAAAATAAAATACAAGGGCTTTACAGTATAATAAAAATATGATAAATACAATTATATAGAAAAAATATGTTTAAGGGCTAGACTGTATGAGGCAAAGTGACAGTATCAGTGTCAGTTTGGGGCCTTGTTATTAAGCCTAGTAGCGGAAGGAAATAAACTTTTTTTGTGGCGTGAGGTTTTGGTCCTGATGGGGAGTGGTTGAAACAGTGTCCAGGGTCGGAGGAATCAGCCACAATCTTCCTCGCTCGCCTCAGGGTCCTCGAGGTGTGCGGGTTTTCGAGGGTAGGCAGATTGCATCCGATAACCTTCTCAGCAGTGCGGATGATACGCTGCAGTCTGCTCTTGTCCTTGGTAGTGGCAGCAGTGTACCAGATGGTGATGGAGGAGGTGAATGGACTCAATGATAGCTGTGTAAAAGTGCATCATCATTGTCCTTGGCAGGTTGAATTTCTTCAGTTGCCATACTCAGAATCTGGTCGGCGAGCATATATTGGGCCTCTTTAACGAGAGGACCCCGCCGTAAGTACAGAAGACGAGAATGAGCGACACAAAATCGCGAGGCAAGTAGAAAGGTTTACAGTTTATAAAAAATGATTCCCGATCCGGGGAACAATGTTGCAGAATCACTGTCACATCTACACACCAGCCACTGTTAATGTAAAAACAAATACCGCCTCCTTTCGCAGACATCCCAAGTCTCCCGGAAGTTCCGGGAGTCTCCCATATTTCAATAGCGGTTCCCGGACACCCGCAAATGCTATGCAATCTCCCAGAATTCAGGGATTTTGTATTTAGAACGAGCGCAAGACTGTGCAATGGCCATTTAAGGTCGAAACAGGTGCATATCGTGCATCCTGATTGCGTCCCGGGGGTTGGTACGTGCTGGTTGAGGGGGTACATCATGCGTGCGGATTGCGTCCCGGGGGGGGGGGGGGGGGGGGGGGGGGGGGAGTGGAGAGCCTGCTCCCGGAAATGAGTCTCTGCAGGTTGGGATGTCTGCTTTCGTTTTGCCTGAGAGTTCCGTGTTTCCATCATCTCTCACGAGTTGAAAGCCTGGCAGTTGTAACCATAGACTTTTATACAGTAGACGCAGCCTGCTCTTTCAAGATGGCGTCCACATTCATTTCTATGAAAAGTGCTCAGTGGCGCAGACCAACTCGTCCGGTCTTGCGCAGAAGCTTGTTCCTAGCTCCGAAACTCGTGCAGGCTTGCAACTAGCTGTACACGTCATACTTTGCAACAACCAGTCGCGAGCGTGTGAGCTAAGGCATTGCAGTGGGGTTAGAAAACTGGCAGAATGTGGTACAAGTCCGATCAAGAAGCAGATACATTTATATATTTAGCAGATGCTCTTATCCAGAGCGACTTACAGTAAGTACAGGGACATTCCCCCGAGGCAAATAGGGTGAAGTGCCTTGCCCAAGGACACAACGTAATTTGGCTCAGACGGGAATTGGCGACCTTCAGATTACTAGCCCGAATCCCTAACCGCCCAGCCACCTGACCCTGTACATCATGTGAACTTTACGAAAATCAATGTTATTAGTTCTGTAGTATTCCTTTCACTTGGTTTTTTGAAATATTACAATTTAAGATGGAACATACGTTCCACATGTGACTCAGACTCACCAAATATACGTTGTTCTTTTTGCTTCGTGTTTTTAGTATGACTGCTGAAGTATTGTGTCGGATTAAAGAAACTGTAAACTTGAATATCTGGCTCCGTCGTTGTTCTAGCTCGGCAAAGCAAGCTAAGTTAAATAAGCCTATACCTATGTTACTATTAAAATGATGATGAGTGTTGCTTACTATTAGGCTACTAGCTTAAAGTTCTTGTTAATGCCATCGTTGTGGTGTTAACTGACAAAGTTATAACAATATAACGACGACCATAACAATATTCGTCAAAATCCCTGTCAAAAAAATCCCAGAGAAAAACATATTAAGGTATTGATAGAGCTGAGGGGCTGAAAGAGGGAGGGCCAGAGTCGTTTGTAAGATTTTAATGTAAAGCTAAATTAAAGTATTTAATGTTTAAAGGGGTCATTGATTGCAAAACCAAATTTACCTTGTCACAGTTGAATAACGACAGTTCAGTGGGTAAAATGGACATACAGTGAACCTCTTTCCTATGCAAATCTCACAATTAAAACATTTTGCTGTAAAACGGTAAGTTTTGAAAAAGCCACCAAACTGACGCCAGTTCGTTGGTTCCACCTTTTTTGGCTCTGGTCTGTACCTTTGTCACGCCCCAAAATTTGTTGAAAAAGCATTTCAAGGATATTGAAAATGGACTATGGTCGTAAATGCAGCGTTCCAGGTTGTACAGGGAATGCTGACACTTTCAGAGTCTTCAATATTACCCGGCTTCCACAAAGCTTGATGACAACCCATTCATTTGAAACAGGTGTGCTAGAGAAGGGAAACATCTAAAACATGCAGGACAGCAGCCCTCAAGGACCAGGATTGGAGAACCCTGCATCAATATATGACACAAAATTCACTGATGTATGCTGAAAGTAGCCTATCCTCTTTTTATTGTCGTTCTGTTAGCTAGCCAGCATTTCATGCATAAAGGATGGGCTACCCTTTGAAAGCAGTAGTGATGTGGTGTTCGTGAACGAATCCTTACAAGGACTCAGGAGTAACGAGTCCTCTCAAAGACTGTTTTGTTCCTTTTTCTCGTGGCCACGCATCAGGGGCCTCATGTATAAACGTTGCGTACGCACAAAATGCTTGCGTACGATGGTTTTCACGCACACTTTGTGATGTACAAAGATTTACTTGATGTGAGAATGTACGGGGAGTCACGGAAACTTTTGAGCAGACGTGAGAATGTGCGGACCGCAAAGTCTAGTCTGGCTCTGTAACATGGCGAATTCTAACTGAAAAGTGCCGAAACTCACCAAACATTAGAAAATAAAGTTTCCACTACGTTTATGACGTTGACTATTCAAAAAACATAATTATAAAAGTGTGATAATTAATGTGGATGATCACATCAAAATGCCAAAACCCAAAACGGGAAATGCTATATAGCCTTCTGTTTAATCCGCCACCATTTAATAATTTATGTGTAACTTGAGGGTATCAAACGAACAACAAAATCACTTAGGAAATGCATGTCATGCTAACCCTATAGCTGCCATGCTGCTACGATGCGCCACCACTCGTTTCTTCATTTAAAGTTTTATATCGGTCAATTTCTTCTTAATTTCTGCCATGGTCCGGTTCTCTGCCCACAGCATTTATGGGCCTATAATAATAATAATGATTTTATTTGTAATGCACTTTACATTTAGCTAAATCTCAAAGTGGTACAAGTTCAAAACAAGAAAGGGCGCAAATAGGGACAGTTTTCCACTCCGCCAACTTTCTTTTGTTGCTAATACCTGATGACCTGTTGCTCTTGTTGGTTAGTGGTAGCTGATTTAAACTGTTGTATTATATTTAATCCTATTTTTATAGCTTTCCTACAGGTACACTTGCACTTAGAGATTCATGTTGTGTAATTGTAATTTGCTTAACTACATGCTCTTATGGTTTCTTCCCTTTAGCACTTATTTTTGGTTGTTCACAACGTGTACTTCTGTTTTTGGCTACCTGCAATGCTTTGGGGCTATCTTGTTGTTATTATCAGTGACCTATGCACTTTGTAAAGCTCTCTCTTGGAAGTCGCTTTGGATAAAAGCGTCTGCTAAATGAATAAATGTAAAATGTAAATGACAGGCCGCCAAACAGGACACATTTTCTCGCCTCCACCTCTTTTGTCAGAACCTCGATCTCACAGTCACCGTATTTCTTCGAATAAACGCTGCAGCGTTAAACGTTCATTTTTGGTGCAGCGTTTATTTGAGGGCGGCGTTTATTTAAATACACGGTAATTCAGACAAAGAAATTACCTCAGGGGCGCATTTATAGTCCATCTGCGTATTCATTTATGGGAGGAGGCAAGGTGGGGTCAGCGGCTCGTTCACGTGCGGTCAATCTCACGTTGATTGTGATTTATAAAGGAAAGGTGCGTAGGACCTGGCGTACGAACGGTTTTATACATGTGAATATTTCTGCGAGTAGGTACTTTTCGAGTTTTGTCCCTTTGCCTTCTGGTATGAAAGCTGCGCAATCCTTCATACATGAGGCCCCTGGACTGTTGCATAGGCTCAGTCGAGGAAACAGAAATGATTTGTTCATTTCCCGACTGGGTCTTCGAGTATGAGTCTTCGGATCCTTTTTCACGTGACCTGCATAGGTTTAGTAGAGGAAACAGATCCCCTTTCGCGTGAGTGCTGTGAATGATATTCGTTCACAAGTCCTACTGACTGGTTTTGTTATCTTCACTTTTCATTTACACTTACAGTTAAGTGCAGTGTAATTGTTTGCAGTGATAATTCAATGCCAGTGTGATAATAAATAATTATAAAAAAAACATACAAACTGTCATGTTCATGTACTGTATTTAAGGTGCAAGAAGGTTTTCACCAAAAAAATATGATCTGCCACACAAATGTGCAATAAGTAAAAAGGTCTTAGATTTAAAAATTATGTATTATCACACTGGCATTTAATTATCACGGCAAACAATTACACTGCTCTGAACTGTAAGCACATTTTTTTTAAAGTACAAATAACAAAACTTGTAACTATCCTTTGTGAACAAATAATAATAATAATAAATTGTATCTATATAGCGCTTTTCAAAGTTCTCAAAGTCACTGTACATGGTTAAAATAAACATAAAAACAAGGACATCGTATAAAATCACAGCATTAATTACACATTAAAAGCAGATCTAAAAAGGTGCGTTTTGACTAATTATTTAAAAGTTGACAGGTAGGGCAGTCTCTGATGGGTTTGGGGAGTGAGTTCCAGAGGGAGGGAGCGGCGATGGAGAAAGCTCTGTCACCCCAGGTTCGGTGCTTGGTCCTGAGTGGGGTGGACAGGAGGTTGGCATCAGTGGAACGGAGGGAGCGGGAGGGAGTGTGGTGATGGAGCAGGTTGGTGAGGTAGCGGGGGGCCTGGTGTGAAGGGCCTTGTGAGTGAGAAGGAAGTGAATGCGTTGTGGGAGGGAGGAGCCAGTGGAGGCAGTGGAGGTTCTGGAAGACGGGGGTGATGTGGTCACGGGAGCAGGTTTGAGTGAGCAGACGTGCGGCGGATTTCTGGATGTACTGGAGTTTATTCAGGATTTTGGATGGTGAGCTGTAAAGGATGCTAAATCCTTAAATCTCATTCACGTCTTACTATACCAAACCTAGCAGTCATGCGAAAGTTCATTCGTTTATTTTATGCTGCTTGTCCGGGGGTACCAAAGCAGGGAAGCCCAGACTTCCCTCTCCCCGGCCACTTCCACCAGCTCTTCCTGGGGGACGCCAAGGCATTCCCAGGTCTTCGAATGGGGACGCCATCTTGGAAGACAAAAGTAGCTTACTCTAGTTATATTAACTCTATGGCTCGGCTACACAGCCGGCAGTTCTCGAATCGATCTCACGGTACTTTGATGGCGACGTCACAGTGACGTGTCCTCGGCGCCATCTCAAGTCGGACAAAAAATCTAACCAGAATGCACTTTTTCAAGTCAGCCGCCTGCAGCCGGCTGCGGCGCCGCATGAAGTCGGATCATGTCGAACGCACCTAATGGTCGGGGTTTTTTATACCGGTTGATCTCTGATCTCCAACTTATCCTGCTCCCGACCAGGTTAGCCGTTCAGCATGTGTTACCATGGCGATCTACCCCGGTAACAAGTGATCCACCGTCGTAGTACAGAAAACACTGGGTTGAACCTGAAGTTACCTCGCTAACGCCAAATCTTGATTCGTAGTACAGGCCCCTGATGTTGTGCCGAAAACCAACACTGTGCCAAAATCGATCCCACCTATTCGTGAACACGCACACACTGTATTGCTTGTGGAGATGTTTTTATTCAGTTAGTTCTAAATGTATCCAGAGTTTCGCTGCCCTTATTAGATGAAAACATTCTTTCTCGGTAAAAATTATGTTTTCCGGATTTTATCATAGAAAATAATTGTATAATAGTTGTTTGTTCGCATTTGAAAGACACTGTAATGTGCAGTACAGGATATCAGTCTATAAATACATTCATTTACAAAGTATGCACAACATCTTCCCCGAGTCTTATATTTGAACAAGCAAGGGAGCTAGATTTTGGCAGTTTTCGGCACAGCACCGGCAGCAAATTATTTTTGGAAAATGTCCTATTGCTAATCCAAACGTCTTTCGAGGCACTGTTCTCCGTGGGAACCTAAAAAGGACACAAAATATAAACTTTGCAGATTCCCCGGTTCTCAAGACACTTTTTGGAAGCTGAACCCATTCTAATATGTACACTCACACACAGATTCCTGGCATTATTAGAGATTCGATATTTTTACTGGAAATTTGACCAAGATACTTGGTCAGATTTCAATTTTTTTGCACTGTAGAGTACAGACGAGCTAAACCAACCTGTTAGTCCAGACAAAGTGACAATCCTCGTATCCTATACTCTGTAGGACCCTGGTCTCCCTCAGGTCCTCTTTCCAGCTCTCCACTGGTCAGTTGTACCCAATGTCCTCAGTGTTGGGTTCAAGTGTCGTCAAGCTAGGATGGTGAAGGTCAACTCTGGCTGAGGCTACTCTGACTTCTCCCTATACTGTCGCTGCCCGTCGTTGAGAATTAGCAAACCACCAATGGTAAAGAAAGACCAGACACACACAAAACTATTCTTTTCTTTTATTATCCCTCACTCTCAAAGCTTTTGGCTAAGTCTCCTGGCAACCAAGTTGTGAGAGAGAATTGTGTTTATGAGGGCTGGCCGTTTGTGAGTGTTTGTCTGTGGGAGAGGAGCTTATCTTGGAAACGGGTACAATTACCTTCCACACAAACCCAGTACGGTAGCTACACACAACAGGAACATACTAACATTCCCTTGTCAGTCATAAAGAGGATACTATGCTGTTGTAGCACTCACATTGTTTTAACAATCACCACCACTTAACACAAATATACAAAGATACAAACACACATTGGTAAAGGGACCAGAAATTTTAGTTTTTAGACTACCCCCCAGAAGACTCCTGCCTCCCCTTCCACTCTCAAACACACAAAAATGTTGCACCATGCACAAGATTGGAAAACTAATTGACAAAAAACTGTCTCTGAGGATTAAGTTACTACACACAATGGCACCATACACACACACTGCCTCTCACATTGACACACGCAAATAAAATACACTTTATAACTTGTGCTGTAATGATCTCACACTCACACTCGAGTGACCGTGACTGAGTCCTCCTTATCACTTAATGGCCTGGAATAATTTGAATTAGCTGATTACAGCGGTCGTCAACGGCGACAGGATCTGAAATGAGGTCTCAGCGATTTCAATAATAAAGCTTTAAGAATTAACGGTTTTAAAATTGGAT